>NC_080401.1:8610000-9210000 GCF_030265065.1 Corythoichthys intestinalis | reverse complement strand
TAATTTTTTGCTTAAAATAAATATTTATTTTCAGCTAGCAATTTTTCTTATTTTAAGAAATCTAAGTGAGCAAAATTTTCTGGAAGCACTGGCAGATAATTTCATTTATTTCTAGTAGATTTACACTGAAAACAAGGGAATTTAACTAGTTTTAAGGAAGTCTGTTTTTGCAGCGTAGTGGTGTTGTCTATCAACAATTAAGTGCTGACACACATGCAAAATTATCTGTATATGAAGCAATCTGTTTTCATTTGAACATCACATGGGGACATTTGCATTGGAACAAAAAAACAAAACAACAACAACAACAACAGAAAACAGATGGATCAGATCCAGATTATAAATTTCTCTAAAGTGTCAACCGGACATACAACTGACTAACAACGGCACCAACATGTTCATAGTTAGTGTAAGCGTTCAAAGTATTTCATGTGGTTGTTTGTGCTTCTTCTGTCTCTCTCTCTCCTTCTTTTCTTCTGTCCCCCCATGACCCCTTCCTGTTAGCTGCTTTACTAATAAACAAGGCACGTTGAATGATCAAAATGGGAGTATGTCATATTCCCATGTGATACATTAAAACTGTTCAGACCAATCGGACACTCAGATTTCCATCCTCCGTGTCAAGCAGCTGAACAGGACAGGTAAAAAGAAAAAAAAAGAAAAATAAAATAAAATGTACTACATGTTAAAATTACGTTTTTACTTTTTCATGACTGACAGGTGGGGCTCTGCCTTAATGCACATCACTGTTACACTTTTACGGCTTTTCGTCATTCCAGAGTGACCATATTTAGATTTCTAAAAAATCAGGAGACAAAATAACAGACCTGAAGTATCCTCGCTGTTCATGTAAAGATTCCTCATTATTTGATATTAAGAGTGTAACGGGATTTGTATTCATCCCTTACCGTCAAAGTACATGCATCACGGTTTGGTGCACGCAGTCAGACAGCGAATACATTGGCGTAAGAGAGAGAAAAAAAAAATCCATGTTGGACGGTAGAAGTAATGCGCCTACAGCAACAACCACCCTTACAGGAAAAAGAAGACAAACTCACTACTAGGAAAGTTGTGGCAAATGTACGGAGTGGGAACCATCAAATGCATTATTATTAACTCTTTTTGAAGAGTATTTATTATATATTTTCAAATCTGAAAATGTTTATTTTGCTGTAGCCCTAGGCTGAAATACTTGAAATACTGAGTGAGTTTTTGTATTTGCACTGTTTCAAGAGATGCTTTTTTGAGTTTTGGAATTTTCACTTTTTATTTTAGGCAATATGAAAATATATCTTTGTGGGAGTGTATGCTCAATGCCAATGGTTTATAATTAACTGTTTGTAATCCAACATTGAAAATGGTAGTATCTTATTTTATATAAAAGATACCAAGGTTGCCAGGTGGTGAATCTACCCGACTTTAAAGGGATCCTCGACCATAAAGACGCACTTGCCGCAAGTACATCAACAGTTTTGCCCAACTGTTGTCTTATCAGGTATTTCCTGCTCTGAATTTTGCCTTTGCTGCTCGTCTTGTGAATGACCGACAGTGCTGTCCTGCTCTTCACTTTTCCGCTCTGGTTCAAATTGGAAGGGCAGAACCGACGACATGTTGGGGTAGCTAACGCGTGACACGCTGGAAGTTCGGCAGCGGGCCCGGTGACGCCACCACACTGCAACGTCAACAAGAATGGCGACCTGTCACTTTGAATAATTTTACAAATGTTAATAAAACGAAAACATTCAGAGGGGTTTTAATATCAAATTATTATAACTCATACTAACATTTATCTTTAAAGAATTACTTGTGTTTAAAATCGAGGATCCCTTTAACTGTTACCTCAGTTGATCCCCGCAAAATGGAGGTCTTGTCAATTTTTGCACACTGTGAAATAAAGAATGTTAGAACAATAAAAATACAAATACACAAATTTGATGTATTCTTCGATGTATTTTACACTTTCCTAAGAGCTATGTTTTAGTTTTAGCCTATAGAACAAACTTTCAAATGCTGTGAAAAAAAATTATTCGAGGTACGTACTGAAAAGTAACTTGTGTGTACTGTTACACCACTATTTAATATATGTAAAATTTTATATTTTCAGCTAGCGTGTGTCGTCATTTGTTTTGATGCTTCAATGCATGTGAGTCAATCTGTTCATCGCATAGTGCACTACGAGTTAATGTGCATGCATAATACTTGAAAGGGCACAATGGAAAAAGGTAGTTGGAACGGTCAAGAAAATCAAATCAAATTTCTTTCTTTCTTACAAAAACCCGAAAGGTCCAGAAAGTGCGTTACAACAACCCAGTAGTTCATGATAAATAAAAGGCAGGAAAGTATTTGTACAATGACATTGAGAAATGGGTTTCAGGGGTCGTCATAGTGATCCGGGCTGCATCTGGCGCACTGACGTTAAGGGGGTGTGATTGCTATGCGGATCAGGCGAGCTGAGGCCAGATCCGGCACGCAGTCACCTGCTATTGGGGGAGCCACCACCGGCGGGCGTACCATATTCAATGGATGATGATCTTGCCGAAAATTATAGCTGTCCTAAGCAGCCAGATTTAGAATTCCCCTAAAAATAATGGGGAAAAAAATTCTCATTTTCAACATTATTATAAATATTCTTGTAAGTTAATTTTATAGCTGACACTGCGTTTCGGTGTCATCAACATGTTGGGCCTCCCCTCCCCGCCACAAAAGTCAAACTCCACCTACGTCTCACATGTATGTTTTTGCTTTTTGGGAGATTCTGAGAGTCTGAAAAAACTCATTCGCATTGACAGAACATAGGAACTCCACACAAAAGCAGACATTCAAAACCTGAACATCAGAACAGCGATATCACATCAAGAAGAAAGTTTAAAATCACTTCGAGTGAGAAGATTTGTTCAGTGTTAGTAAAAAAAACAATAAAAGAAATGCTGTGTAAATTAAATTTTAAAATGTATTCTATTCAAATAATACAGTACAGACCAACATATCATGTCTAGTTTCTGATGTTGTTACCCTCACTGTTCTTGTACAGTAAAGGAGAGAAAGCTGCAGTCGAATAATTTGTGGTGCACTTAAAGTGTTCAGTGCTTAGTGTTAAAAAAAAAAAAAAAAAAAAAAACCTAAAATAACAAAAGCACACACGCAGAAATGCTGTAACTTGATGTTCAAGTTGTTTAAAAAATAATGAAGACATAGGCCGTTCAAGTCAGTCTCACAGCAAGCACGTCAGAGCTTGAATGTTTATTGGAGCATGGTTTCATCATGCATAAGCAGTCTCTCTTATACATGAGATGAGCAGTATCTTGCTTTGCTTCACTGCACCTTCTGCTAAGGCTTCTCATGAATGCCAGTGTTGAATTTGGTAGAAGGTTTCTCCACATATTCTTTGCCCATGGGTAGAGTGATTGCCAAGGTAGAGGTCTGTGTTAACCAGGCATTTTTGGACAAAGTGGCAAAGAGGAATCAAGTGTGGCCTGTTGCAGCAACATGAATGGTCAACCACATATCAACATGAAAAAAAAAAAAAAAAAAAAAAACATTATAGTCCCAAAAACACATCTAAGCCTGAATATAATAAAACAAAAATGCAAATAACATAAATCAAGAAAAACAACAGACCACAACATGTAAATGAAAATTGCTTTTTTTTTTTTGTTTAAATATCTCCAATCTGTTGAATAAAAAAATGAACACATGCAAAACAGATAGTCTGCACACACAAGAACTAAAGTTTGAGTTGAATAGAAAGCAAACTAAGAAATGTGTGTGTGTAGTAGTACAAAAACAAACAAATAAATGAATAAAATAGATGTCACCAATTAAAAGAATATTTTAGGGTAATATATGAAGGACACTCAAATGTTAACTGGATTTAAAAATAATAATAATAATAAAGCAGTGTTTCCTCTGATTTTTTTCAGCAGTCAGGGCAGGTATTAATTTTAATTTTGACTTTAAAAAAGCAATATTATATGAATAAACATATATCATTATAAATACAAAGGTCAACATATTGTACATGCATGGCAAATTGCCGAATTATGGCAAAAAAAAAAAAAAATTAAAATACACCACCTGTTTAGGGCATAAACATATGTATCTACAAACCTTGCTTTTCTGGTCTTTGTACACACTACAGTGTCTGAGACCTAACGAGTCAGCCACATTTGACACATATTTGCAACCTTATCACAAACACTTTAAAAATTATTTCAAATTTATTACACTTTTTAGCACCACTTTTTTTCTTTGGCCTAATCAAATTATGTATTCATACCTGCTTCCAATTTACAGGTCCTTTTAAATTTGTTTGTCGTTTCCACAGTCACCTGAATTAATGAAATGCCTAATTGAACTTGCCATTGGGCATTACAAATTACGCTAAGCAAATGTCATGGAAAGACATGCCATAGGCAATTCTCTCCACAAAAGAAATGCAGTCCAATTGTTATTCCTAGAACTTTCTCCTTGGTGATGATTAGGCTTGGTAGTGCAGTGGGGAGTTAGCTGTGTACATAGATGTGTCCAAAACTATTACTTGAAATCAAGGGCATAGGTTCGCATAGGGACGGAAGGGACATAACACTACCAAGTTTTCAGGGTGGGTGCTCAATTTGTCCCCACCAACTTTTAAGCAACCTTATTTTCATTATATAATGAGTTCAGTTAAATAGGTAATTTAGATTGTCTTCACATATGTTGTAAGGATGGAATTGACCCTAGCATTATTAAGTAAATTATTTTCATTATGTTCAGACTTACACTGACCCCTTTTCACTTGCTGAATGTGCCAGTCCATTTTTTCCCCTCAAACTTATGTTTGATTGGCTGATGACTTGACCACCCCCCCACCCAAATACAATATGCCGCTTCCTCTGGTCCCTTCGAAGACAAGGAATATTAGAAGGGTTTTTTTTCCCACCAGCAGCAGCCACTGTAAGTAATGTAAAAAGATGTTGTCAATGTTGTGGAGGTGGGGAACACACCACTAAGTTTGGTACTGAAAGTCCGACCTGCATCAGAGTTAACATAGCATTAATTTGTGTGAATTTTGCGAACTCGAGTCGGAAGCTGCTTTGAGCCAAAAATCCTACTGTTTTCTACTGTTAGCATTAATTAAACTGTGAGAAATGTAGTTAACCGAGGTTTCCCCCATTCTCTCCAGTTTTCATTTCTATTTTATTTATGTTTTTTCAAAGCGGCCCAAAGAAGCTTTCATTTTTTTATTTGTTAAGTTTGGCTGTGCTTGTGGACAAAAGCAGTAGTGTTTTACCTGAAGGAAGGCTCCATTTTTATTTATTTTTGTTATACGCTGAGTTTTTTCAGTATTATTTAAAAATTTATTTAGACAGATAGTGTTGAGTGGTCTTAAGAGAAATGTTTATTTTTTGCTTTTCTGGATGGTTAAGAGATTATTATCAAGTTTGTGTTTAATATGTATGTTAATAAAATTTATAATGTTCAAATATTGCAATTTAAATTTGCTAATAAAATTCTGGAAATTTTCAAAATGTTTCTTTGGTAGTTTTTAAAACAAAGGCTTGAATCAGACGGTGTATCACCTGAAACAACACATACAGTGTATCACAAAAGTGAGTACACCTCTCGCATTTCTGCAGATATGTAAGTATATCTTTTCAGGGGACAACACTGACAAAATGACACTTTGACACAATGAAAAGTAGTCTGTGTGCAGATTATATAATAGAGTTAATTTATTTTCCGCTCAAAAAAACTCAAAATATAGCCGTTAATATCTTACCCCCTTGGCAACAAAAGTGAGTATACCCCTATGAAAAAAAGTACATCCCTAAATGTCCAAATTTGTTAGGGTCCGCGAGTGTGGAAACAACGTTGGACCTCACAACAGACAACAAACGACTGAAGGAAGCGTACAAGGGTTTATTAAATACAAAACAAAAAACACACGCGATCACGGCAAAAAAGGGGAAATAACAAAACGGGTCCATGACAGGAGGTCGACAGGGATCAATATACAAACGCGAAGGTAAACCAAGGTGCTAGGCAGAGCCAATAAAGCAACAAAAATACACTCACATACCTGCACAAGGTAGAGGCATAGAAAACTAAAGTGACAGGCGACCAAAACCCACGGAGGGGGCGAAATGACCAAAATAGCAAGTTACTCGAAATGCAGGGATGTCAAATGGCGACCAGCAAGAATAATATCTCGGCAGCCTTCTCAGAGATCACCAGCGCTTAAATGCCGTGTTGATGAGCCTGCATTGGATTCACGTGAGACGTCGGACACGCCACCACGACCAGGTCTGCAACAAAAACACAATCCAACCAGCAGCAGAACGTGACAAAATTGAGTACTGCTTGTCATTTTTCCATGTTATGTGACTCGTTACAGGAGTGCTGTCAGCATTGTTGCAGAGATTGAAGAGGTGGGGGGTCAGCCTGTTAGTGCTCAGACCATACATCGCCCTCTACATCAAATTGGTGTGCATGGCTGTCACCCCAGGAAGAAGCCTCCTCTGAAGATGGTACACAAGAAAGCCCGCAAACAGTTTGCTGAAGACATGTCAACGAAGCACATGGATTACTGGAACCATGTCCTATGGTCTGATGAGACGAAGACTAATTTGTTTGGTTCCGATGGTCTCAAGTATGTGTGGCGGCGACCAGGTGAGGAGTACAAAGATAAGTGTGTCATGCCTACAGTCAAGCATGGTAGTGGGAATGACCCCCCACACACACACACCTCTTCTGAAGCAATGCTGACAGCACTCCTGTAACGAGTCACATGACATTTTGGAGAGAAAATGACAAGCAGTACTCAATTCGGACATTTAGGGATGTACGTAGTTCCCATGCGGTGTACTCACCTTTGTTCCCAGTAGTTTAGATATTAATGGCTATATGTTGAGTTATTTTGAGGGGAAAATAAATTAACCCTATTATATAAGCTGCACACAGACTACTTTTCATTGTGTCAAAGTGTCATTTTGTCAGTGCTGTCCCATGAAAAGATATATAACTGCAGAAATGTGAGGTGTGTACTCACTTTTGATATTCACTGTATGCAATGCAAAAACACACCTCCTTAATACTAGTTAAATTCCCTTGTTTTCAGTATAAATCTACAAGAAATAGGTGAAATGATCTACCAGTCCTTTAAGTAAATTTTACTCACATAGATTTCTTGAAATAAGAAAAATAGCTAGCTGAAAATAAGTTTAACAGACTTATTTTAAACAAAAAGTTAGTATTCTTAAAGTGTCATAGAAAAAGCTTGTTTGTCAGAAATGTTCTTAATTCAAGAATAAATATTATTCAAAAGATTATTTGAAAGTATTTTTTTCTGGATTTAGGTCAACAATTTAAGCTTTTGGAATCACTAGAACATATATGTGTGCCTATGTAAAATTGCAGAGTAAATTACCAACATAAATCCTTGTTACTATGGAAATTAGTCATCCAAATTGGATCAAATAGCAAAATGTATCCTGCTAAAAAAGGGAATTGCACAACTATTATTGTGAAATTTTTTACCTACCTTCTGTTGTGAAATGGGACAGACGACAGCACAGGCGGCAAAGCAATTAACCAGACAATCCATATTGAGAAATGGTTTGACAGGTGGTTTCCATAGACCATTACCCTCTCCTCATCCTTTCACAAACATTTAGTCAGGTACAAGAACTTGTCACATGCCACTATAGGCAGCATAACAATGCAGAAGTGAGAAGGAGAAGTAAGAATAAACAACTGAAGTAATGTGGTTGAAATAGTTTGTGCACCATTTTATAACTGGGGATCTGACTGCACAGAATTGACCAAATTCAAGCAATCTTAACTACAAGTCAACACACACCTGCCACTGTGTAAGTTCTATTTCATCCCTGCTAACCGCCAGAGGCGGTGCTGAAAGCACTGAATGATCCCTTCGCGCATGCGCAGTGCGAGTATTAATACCAAAAAAGTCACCTGTGACCCCAGGTTGACCTCCTGCCGGGGTATAAGTTCCGGCGTCAACCTCGTACCAGCCCCTTTTTTCTTCTCGCGTGGCAGTTGCTACTTGTGTCGCGTATAGCCTTGTTTGACTTTGAGTCGGAGCTGCGGGTTCGCCCTCCTAAGGCTGCGTCACTCTATTGGCAATCGGGAAGTCTTGGGCTTTTTTCTTGTTTCATTTTCCGGACTTGGGACTACTGCCGACCCGCGCCGGTGACGGCTTCGTGCGCGACCCCTCTCCCGGCCGGCGGCGTCTGTGTTGGGTGAGTGATCACGGCTGGCTCGCTGTTTGCGCGGCCGCCGGCTCCGTTCGCCCGTTTGATTGTCCCCGCCGGCGCGTTGCTCGACCGCCGCGTCGGCTTCCGTGCCGCCCTGTTTGGCCGCGCGCGGGCATTCGCCGTGTGGCGTCGCTTTTCCGCCGCTTGTGGGCGATCGGTCGCTGGCCTACCTGTGGTTTGCCTTTTTCGCTAGCTTACCTGTGGTTAGCCTTTTTCGCTAGCTTACCCGTGGTTAGCCTTTTTCGCTAGCTTACCCGTGGTTAGCCTTTTTCGCTAGCTTACCTGTGGTTGGCATCTTTGCTAGCTTGCCTGCGCTTGCCGTGTAGGTGCCGTTCGCGCCACCTTCCCTCGGCTCGCTGTTTTCACGGTCGCGTCGCGATGGAGGGCTCTCACTGCTGTGTGGCCTGCGGTTCCCTCCTTGGGCCGTCCGACACCCTGAACAGGTGTGCGGCTTGCCGTGGCCTACCTGACGACCCACGCGGGGGGTTTGCGGATGTTTGTTCGTCCCCCTCCCCCGTCGTGCTCGGGGGCCCGTCCGCATCTGAGACGCGGCCCCTTTCTGGGCTTAGGCGCTCGAAGCGTCGCGGTCCTTCGGCTCCTCCGTCCGGCCCCCGTCCGAAGAGATCGAAAGTTGACGAGCTGCTCGCCTCTGATGTCGAGCGGCTGCGCAGGGAGGTGGCTGAGTTGCGGTCTCTATTGGGTGACCGTCCCCCGGGTGACTCAGCGGCTGCTTTTGACCCGCGTTCGCCTGGCATGCCCGACCTTGACCTGGAGGCCGATGCCGTCTCGCTGGCGGCTTCGGCTTCCATGTTCCATGATGACGTGGGTGAGTCGGCGTTTGTGCCTTCGGAGCTCGGCTCCTCGTCCTCTGCGCTGGGCTCGTCAGCCGGCTCCCCTGACGCTTCCATACTGGCGGTGCTGCGCGGCGCGTTGGCGCGTCTACAGCTGGACTTGCCTCAACGGCCCGCTTCGGCGCCGGCGAGCACATTTTTTTCGGCACCAGCGGTCCGCCCCGAATTTTGCGGTCCCTGCTTCGGCCGACTTTGTTAGGGAGCTCCATGCGGGCTGGAGGGATCCGGCGGCTCTCTCTCGTCTTTCGGCCGATGGTCGGGCTCTGGCGGCCATGCATGATCCGGCCGCTGTGGGCCTGGACCGCATGCCGGGTGTTGAGCCCGCCATTGCATCCCTCATCGTGTCCCCTGAGGAGTCTCTCCGCCCGGTTGTGCGGTGCCCTCAGCCACAGGGTCGGCTGACGGATTAACTCATTCTCCGGGCCTATGGTGCCGGTGCGCGTGCTGGGCGCATCGGTAATTCCATGGCTCACCTCTTGTTGGCCCTCTCGGCGTCCTTGCCCGAGAGCGGTGCTGACACCTCTGCCGTGGGCTTCTGCGACGCGGCGTTGCACGCGTTCGCCCTGGTGACGCGGGAGCTCGGGCGGACGATGTCCTATCTTGTGCAGGCTCGTCGTCAGGTGTGGCTTGCTCAGTCCCCCCTGACTGAGCCTGCCCGGAGGACGCTCCGTGACGTTCCGGTTGAACCCGGCCATCTTTTTGGCTCGGCGGCGGTGTCTGCCTTGGAGAGGACTATTTCGGCCCGTGCGACCAGGCAACAGCTGTCGGGCCTGCGTCGGGGCTCCGCTCCTGCAGGTGGGCTGGGGGCTCCCTCTGCTGGTTTTCGTCCTCGCCGTACGGCGCACCTTTCCCCTGATGGGGACTATGGTGCCCAGCCAGCCTCCCGGCATTCAGCCGATTCCTTTCGTGACCCCACCCGCTTGCCTCCACGTCGGGCGCAGGCGGGGCCTCCCGCCCGCCAGCCCCCCAGGGCCCGTCGGGGCCGGAGGGGCAGGGACTGAGGCCGTTGGGCCGGCCGTCGGATTTTTTTCCCACCAGCAGCTCAGGTACTGGGCTGCTCGAGTTTCGGACCCCTGGGGGATATCCACCTTGACCCATGGGTACGTGCTCCAGTTCCGACGCCGGCCCCCCGTGTCCCGCCGGGTCCGGGTGACTACTGTCTCGGACCCGGCGAGGGCTCTGGCTCTGAGCCGGGAGCTGTCTTCTCTCCTGGCCATGGGGGCCATCGAGCCTGTGGATCCCCGGGCTTGCCCCCGGGGTTTTTACTCAACTTATTTTCTGGTTCCGAAGAAGACCGGCGGTTTTCGGCCGGTTCTGGATTTGCGGGGCCTCAATCGGTACCTGAAGGTACTTCCGTTCCGCATGTTGACCGTCGCGGATGTATTGGGGGTGGTCGCCCGGGGGGGGGTGGTTCACCTCCGTGGACCTGAAGGACGCCTACTTTCATGTGCCGGTCGCTCCTCGCCACAGGCGGTTTCTCCGCTTCGCCTACAGGGGTCGCCACTGGCAGTTCAGGGTGCTCCCCTTCGGGCTCTCCCTTTCCCCGAGGGTGTTCACCCGTGTTGTGCGGGCTGGTCTGGCTCCCCTCCAGTCGGTGGGCATGAAGATTCTGCCCTACCTCGACGACTGGCTGCTGTGTGCGCCGTCGCGCGCTCAGGCGTACGGCGATACGGCAGTCCTTCTTGCCCACGTGGATCGCTTGGGCATCAGGGTGAATTTGGGGAAGTCGTGTCTGGTTCCTTCCCAGCAGGCGACCTTCCTCGGGGTGTGTCTGGACTCGGTGGCCATGTTGGCTCGACCGTCGTCCCGTCGGGTGGAGGCCGCTCTTCGCCTCCTCTCGCATTTTCCGGTGGGTCAGGTACGTCCGTATCTGACCTTTCTGCGTCTTTTGGGCGTGCTGACGTCCCTGACCGCGGTCGTGCCCCTTGGTCTTCTCTTCTTGCGCCCCCTGCAGCGGCGGCTGAATGGCTTTCGCCTGGACGCCAGGCGGCACCGGCGACGGTTACTGAGAGTCTCCGGCCGGTGCGCGGTGGCCTTGGCGCCGTGGAGGAACGGGGCTTTCTTGTTGGAGGGCGTTCCATTGGGGGTTGCCCCAGTCCGTCGCGAGGTGGTCACTACGGACGCCAGTCGCTTGGGATGGGGTGCCGTCTGGCAGCGCAGGGCTGCTCGGGGCAGCTGGTCTCTGCGGGACCACGCTGTCCACATCAACGTCCTGGAGCTGCGTGCGGTTCACCTGGCTCTCCGGCACTTTTACCCTTTCCTACGGGGATGGCACGTGCTGGTGCGTTCAGACAACGCTGCCGCCGTGTACCACATCAACCACCAGGGGGGCACGAGGTCCGCTCATCTCTTGGAGGCCTCCCGCCGTCTTCTTGTGTGGGGGGCCCCTCGTCTTGCGAGTCTGCGGGCCGCCTATCTTCCCGGCCAGTTGAACCGTCTGACGGACTCCTTGTCCCGCCGTCGCCTCCCGCCGTGGGAGTGGCGCCTCCATCCCGAGGTGGTGCGCGCGATTTGGGGAGTTTTCGGCCAAGCCGAGGTGGACCTCTTCGCCTCCCGGGAGTCGGCCCATTGCCCTCTCTGGTTTTCCCTGGGGGAGCGCTCCAGCCCTCTCGGTCAGGACGCGCTGGCCCACCCCTGGCCGAGGGTCCTGCTCTATGCCTTCCCGCCGCTCCCTCTGATCTGGCTGACGCTTCGGAGGGTGTCTTTGGAGGGGCACTCATTGCTGCTGGTGGCCCCCTTCTGGCCGGCTCGCCTATGGTTTCCCCTGCTGCGCAGCCTGTGTGTCGGCGAGCCTTGGTGCCTCCCCGAGAGGCGGGATCTACTGTCCCAGTTGGGGGGCCAGTTATGGCATCCCGATCCTCGCCGTCTCCGCCTGCACGTCTGGCCGCTGAGGGGACCGACTCGCTGTTTGACGCCTGCTCGAGTTCAGTCAGGCGGACGCTTTTGAACGCCCGGGCGCCCTCCACCCGGCTGCAGTACGCTGGCCGGTGGAGGTTGTTCGTGAAGTGGTGCGGGGACCGTGGGGATGACCCGGTGAGTTGTTCTGTCCCCACTGTTCTGGACTTCTTACAGTCCCTCCTTGATATTGGTCGCTCTCCGTCCACCCTCAAGGTCTACGTCGCTGCCATCTCTGCTCATCACGCCAAGGTCTCTGGTGGATCTGTGGGGAACCACGGCCTGGTCGCTACATTCCTCAAGGGGGCTATGAGGCTCCACCCCCGCAGGTGTCCTCGCGCCCCGGTCTGGGATCTGCAGCTGGTGCTTGACAGCTTGTGCCGCCCCCCCTTCGAGCCTATGGATGCGGCCGGGCCTCAGTGGGTCGCCCGCAAGGCGGCGTTCCTGCTGGCCGTTGCCTCTGCTAAGCGGGTTGGCGAACTGCACGCACTCTCGGTTAGCCCGTCGTGCATGTTTTGGCACCCCGAGGGTTCAGGTGTCACACTGTGGCCTAACGTTGCGTTTATGCCCAAGGTGTTGGCTGGCTCCCGTTGCAATCGTCCCTTACGCCTTGCTCGTTACCGCCCCCCACCTGGGGAGGGTGGGAGCAGACCGGAGCTGTTGTGCCCGGTGAGGGCCCTGAGGCTTTATGTGGACTCCACGGCAAGTTTTCGTAGGTCGTCCCAACTTTTTGTCTGCTACGGGGCACGTGGTCGGGGCTCTGCCCTCTCCAAGCAGCGCCTCTCTCATTGGGTCGTTGATAATATTTCTTACTCCTATCAGATGGCTTGTCGCCCCCTGCCGTCGGGTGTGCGCTGTCACTCTACCAGGGGCGTGGCCACATCCTGGGCTGCCCTCAAAGGGGTGCCTCTGGAGGACATCTGTGCCGCCGCCTCATGGTCGGCGCCTGGCACCTTCTTCAGGTTCTACTGTTTGGACGTCACCTCTCCCCACCCGCTGGGTGCGGTCTTCGGATCGGAGGGGACTTCCCTGTGAGGTTTGTGTCTGTTTCTTCGTGACCCCGCTGGTATTGGTCATTCAGTGCTTTCAGCACCGCCTCTGGCGGTTAGCAGGGATGAAATAGAACGAAAGTTACGTATGTAACTACGGTTCTATGAATCCCGAATGACCGCCAGAACGTTCCGTCACTCAGAATCCTCGTGCCACACGCGAGAAGGTTCTGTAGGGGCTGGTACGAGGTTGACGCCGGAACTTATACCCCGGCAGGAGGTCAACCTGGGGTCACAGGTGACTTTTTTGGTATTAATACTCGCACTGCGCATGCGCGAAGGGATCATTCAGTGCTTTCAGCACCGCCTCTGGCGGTCATTCGGGATTCATAGAACCGTAGTTACATACGTAACTTTCGTTTTCTCTGTTTAGCAACAAATAAAGCTTTGCTGTTAACATTTGTTTTGCTCTCTAGCAGAAGCTAGGTGGCCACGTTTAGATGGATATTTCCTTAATCCGATCACTTTTTTGGATTAAAATTTTGATCAGATGCATTGTTAACATGTACACAAAAAAATTTGATCACATTAGGACTTGCGTGTTCATGCATCACACTTTCGGCCAGAACAAACGCGCACCGATTCACCAAATATACCGGAAATAGTAGTAGAAGAAGAAGAAGCCGTACTGACTTCCTTGTCAACAAAACATCAACCACCCACAAGTCTTTGCGCCATTCACACTAACGGTCAGTGCTGTTAATCTTACTTCATAAAAGTAATTCGTTTCAGTTACATATTACTTCTCCCAAAAAGTAATTGAATTAGTAACTGAGTTCCCTCATTGTTAGCGTAACATCAAAGTAACTGATGTTACCTTTCATGCTCTACATGTTATTAAATCAAACATTCTATGACATCTTTCACATCAAAGATATTTACATTAACTGATTGAAGAATAAAAACTCTAAGTACAGTATTTTCGAACATGTGTTATTTATTTGGGTCATATATGTTGTTTTGTTAAGAAAACACATATGTAAACTGACCATTAACCAATGCAAATCTCTGAAACTGTATGTTAGGCCTACTGCAAAATAAGCACAACACTATCGTTCAATATTCAGTGAAGTAACAATATTAAATATTGTAAATAATTCAAGTGTGAGAACGCTACCTATGAAATTCTCTGGCTCGTCGCCATTATCGTTGTCTTGTTGTGTATGCCTGAGTGTGCTGTGAAGCAGGGCATGATCCACATAGCCAATCCTCATCGCATTTACAACGGCGTCACCACCCTCTTCCCTCCTCCCCCTCCCTCTCTGTTCTCTCCAGGCAAGCAGGCGGGCAGCTAATGTGTGACAAAATAAGACAGCTCACGCTTCGTTCAACCAAATTGTAGTAACGCCCCCTTCACATCCTCATATACGGTAACAGCATTGCAAAGATGGAACAACCTGACAGGACATTGCCTAAAGGTTTGCTTGTCAACCCAAATAGTATTAAGCATATGGCGGCAATACCAAGATATAGACAAGTACACTAGGACAGGTAGAGAGGCTTGCAAATTTGCAACAACTCCACAGAAAATACACTATCTCTTCCTAAATGTGAGGGAAAAAAAACAATGTGCACCGCCAGATTATTTGACCTCTGACATGTGTTTGTGTGCATGTTTCTGCCTAGAAATGGCAAATTAGCCATGAGCATCCATTTATCTTCATAGATCAAAGCAGGTCCATACTGAGCACATGACTAATGTGAGAGTCTGGAGATGCTGTGGAAAATGTTTCCTGCATCATCCTCCTGCATGAGTCTCTGCAATAGCAAGAAAGGTAAAAAAAAAAATGGAATTCAGGAACTAGACATTTTTATATTTATTTACCCCCCCCCCCCCCCCCCCCCCGCAACTTATATACATATATATTTTGGTTTTTTATTTAGATGTGAAACCTCTGAATGAATTGGGTCAACCCATTAATGTGCTCTTTTATGAGAAACAAACTCAGGTAACCATGAATTATAATCAAATGCATTCAAAGTCCCCAACAAAATAGCCACATGGCTGGTTCCCTTTCAAAACAAAGGCTACATTTTCCCCCAATTACAATCTTTTCATACAGAGTTTCACACTACAAAATTAAAATATAAATGTGACTTCTAATGTGAATACAATGTTTCCACCAAGTGACACGCATGCACAGTATACAGGAAAAGTGACACAACGTGGCATGTGGCAGTACATTTTCGAGAATAAATATGGACCTACATGTAGGTCAATATTAGGACTAGTATGTACTGTAACTTTTAGACTATAAGCTGCTACCTTTCCTCCTCATTTTGAATCCTGCGGTTTATAGTCCAGTACAGCTTATTTGTTGATTTATTTGGGTTAACAGGTAACACTTTATTTGACTGCGGCGTCATAAGACCGTCATAATTTAGACATGACACTATCATGGGCATTAATGAATGCTTATGAGAGATGTTGTCACATTCTGCTGCTGGTTAGATTGTGTTTTGTTGCAGAGCTGATTGTGGGGGCATTCCCGACGTCGCACCTGGACCCAATGCAGGCTCATCAACACAGCATTTAAGCATGGGTGATCTCGATGAAAGCTGCCGAGATATTACTTCGCTGATCGCCATTTGACATCTCGCACTATAGTCACATTACATCCGCGTATCCCCTGCCTAGGATGTTTGTATGTGTGCTGCCCTCGTTTTTGAACCTCTACCTTGTGCAGGTATTTGAGTATTGTATTTTGGCTTTTTTGGCTCTCTGCCTATTGTCTTAGTTTACCCTCGAGTTTGTATTATTGAGCCCCGTCGACCTACCGGACCATTTTTATTTTTTGTACCATTCCCCGATCACGTGTTGTTTTTGTCTGTGATTAATAAACCCTGGTACGCCTTCCCCGCTTGTTGTCTGCTGCATGGTCCAACCTTGTTTCCGCATTTGCGGACGTAACAGGTGTCATTAAGTGTCATCCGGCAAATTATGTTGCTAACTCTATTTACAGTATGTCCCGTTCGGAACCTTTCACATCCATTCAAAAGTGAGATCATTTGCCGGATGACACAAAATGACATCGATCTGCATTCATTAATGCTCATGACAGTGTCATGTTATAATTATGATGGTCTTATGACAGTCTTATGGTGCAACGGTCAAATAAAGCGTTACCAAATTCCATAAATAGTAATTAATAAAACAACTGGAACATTAACTGAAGAAATAATTGGCACAGAACATAAATTTTGATTGTAATTTATATCCGTAGCGCTGCAACGCATGCTAGGAGGCATTTTGGATGACAACAGTGTTGACAGCAGGTGGCAGCAGGTTGACTGTCTCCCTCAAGGGAGCAGGGATGGACAAATGAAGCCTTTTGAAGCTTTGCAGCCAATTGGTTCAAAGCTTCATGGTGGTTCATTTGGTCTTATGACACTCTTATGCCGCCGCTGTCGAATAAAATGTTACCGGTTCATATCTTTTGGTGTAAATATCTCATATTACAGTGAGGACAGCTGCAGCATATGGTCCAGTGCGGCTTATACTGTATATGAGCAAATGCCATTTTCGTGTCAAATTTGGTGGGTGGCGGCTTATAGTCCCAAAATTACGGTAAGTAATAGTATGTGAAAACGCGTGGGTATTTAGAAGATTTTGTTATTCAGCTGACCTTGAGATCTTCCAACATCAGCAGCTCCCCCCACTACCTCACCCTACCCAGCAGTGGAGGTGGCTGCTCAGCGAGTCCCTGCTGTGGGACAACCGATGAACACAGTTTCTCTAGCCTCCTTCGTGACCACTCAGCCCATATATTTATCAGTTCTAAAGTACCTTCTTTTAGCCACTGAGGGTTTTCTCTCTTAGTGGCCCATTGCTTTTGGTATGTTTTTTTTGTGTGTGTGTGTTTTTTTTTTCAAAGATTTGTGACATTTGCTGCCTTTTTGATGATGTACAGGTCAGATGAGTGCATTGCAAGGTACTTCACTTTTCTTGGATACATTCATATTTATGTCAACTTTAAAAAAAAAACACACATTGCATGAAAAAAATCTAATGCATACTGCATTTGAAGCTAAAAAAATCTAAATTGATCTCCATGTGGAGGTTGGCTTTACTTAGTTTAGTTTAGCATATTTATAGGCACCATGGTAAGGAGCATTGCGGAGTCTAAATTAGAAAATTAAAATTACTATGTTTAACTTCATTCTAATTTTCAATTTGACTAATTTGCAACAAATAATTGAAAAGTAAAGCACCATTACACATGTCAGCATAGTAGCATTAGCATGTACATTAGCACATTAAAATAATTTCCACCAGTGGTATTCCTGTAGATGGATTAGTGAGGATGACTATCTACGTGTTTTCATTTTTTGTTCACCTGCAACTCATTTTTTTAAAACTGTCAATCATTCTTAGTCCTTAATCCATACTCCTTTTTTGACGTATGAATTCATCCCACCAGGAATCCCATCAAGGTGTTAAAGAGATTGCCCTAGATGTGAAAGGTTAGGACGAACAAATGTCTTTATGCTTCATGTTTTCAATTAGAATTCAACCTTTGAAAAAAAAAATAATGGTCAACTGTTGCAAAAATAAATATGTAACACGAATGTACATGTTAGGAGCAAAGTCAATTGGAAATGGGTTTCACTGGGTCTGCATAGATAATGACACAGACTAGAGTGCTTGCATTTCTGGAAGCTGAAGAAAAAAAAGTCGATTTTTTTCCTACTAATTCTCTCTAATGAACAGGATATGACGACGCACAATTCATAACAAAGTAAAATAAGAATTGTGAATAATAAAACATGGAATAAAGTATCAACTTAAATGAGAACAAGAAGACAGGAAAAAATCGATTTAGAATGTCCAACTGTAAACCAGCCTGGGCCTCGACCTCATCAGAGGTAGAATAAGAGATAAAGCCTTCTTCTGCGGAGGACGGCATCTTGACCACAAAGCGGGAAATAATTCTATATTTTTTATTTTATAGTTGTAACCCAGTGGAAAAACACTAGTCCATTAATTAGTTATTAAATAAATATATAAGATATTAATATAAAGATATAATATATTAGTACATAGATGAAGAAATATGTATAAAAAAAAATCAAATACGGGATGTCCCGATCCGATCACATGATCGGAAATCGGGCCAATCGCGTCATTTGTCAGAGGATCAAATCGGGTGAAAAAGATCAGGTTTTTAATTTAAAAAATATATATTTTGCTTGTTGTGCTTCAGGCTCGTAAAGCCTCTCACTCTCCCTCCTAAGCAGCGCAGCTTGCATTTGTTAAACCTTAAACCTGAGCCGGACCTGAGTCACTCAACACTGCCATTGTTATTATAATTTACAGTAGCTACTGCACATACGCATGCCTGGAGTACACCCACGATAAGTTGCCGACAATAATCGATTAATAACTTAGTTGCCAACCAATTTATTAATCGATTCTATCTATTAGTTGTTTCAGATATGTATAATAATAATAATATGAATAATATGTTACTTAGCTAATATGCTTTTCTGAAACATACTAGCTTGACTAGCTTAGCGATCCGTGCTAAATAGTAATGTCTCATCAACAAAGAATACAAACAATACAAATGGCTTCATTTACGCACCTCTGATGGAGGCACACTGGATCTCACAAAAGACAATTTAAAGCCTGAGTTATGCGTCAGCGGTGGTGACGGTGTAGCGACTACGGCGTCAATGAGCATTCGATAGTTCTGCGGCAAGGGAACGCGTTGCTCTGTAATTCAAGGCCAAGCCACTAGAGGGGAGTGGCGTTGTGTTTGTACGGTTTTTGGGGACTCTTGTCGACTTCCTCTAGATTTCTTCCGGTTACACAACAATGCCAACGCAGGTGGAACGCTTGAATGTGGATCTTCAGCTCATCAACATTGAACAACAAATGTTGATCATACAAATGTTGAGTCGGAGGCGACGAAGAAGATGGTTGTGGAAGTGGTCGTTAGCGCAAGAATGTTTGTAAATGGTGGTGATTTCGCGCTGAGCCGGACACAACAGTCTGAGCGGACCAATCACTGTCCATTTGCGTCATGTCACAACACGTTGAGGCGACGCGTAGTCGGAACTTTGTTTAACTGCACGTCCGCTACAGCGGAGGGTCGTAAATTAGGTCTGCCTTGATGGCGTAGGTCTGCCGCAGAAGCATAACCCAGCCCTAACTCTCGACACTTCATAATATTATTGATTCAGCAACACTACTGAGTGTAGCGGTGAACTCTCTCTCTCTTGTTTCAATCACTGGCGCACGCGTGCACAGCCTCACATTACGCACAAACAAGGACACAAATGGGACTGCTCATAGCTGCCGGCAAAAATTGATTATCAAATTCGTCTGCAACTAATTTATACATCGATTTTAATCAATTAGTTGTTGCAGCCTTAGTAAAAAATAAATACCTAAGTCCCCCCTTATCACGATTAAGAGAAGGAGAGTTCAAACGTTTACAGAAAGGAGAACTGCATGAATACATGTAATTATACGAGTAATAATCTATTACCACTTAGACTTTGAGTGAAATTCCTAAATCATTTGGATCTCAATAAATAATCAAAGGCTACTATCATATTGCAGGCTGAGTAGCAACTCAGATTGGGAAAACATACCTTTAAGACTAGGCGTAAATTAGGCGTTAATGCAACATTCCATGCCTGAAGATCTTAAATCAACCCAATTTGCTTAGCAAAAGGACGTTATTTTAATGTCCATAAAGAAATGCTAACTGTTTAGTGTAGTGAAGCATGTAAGTGAACTGGCATCTCTGAGTCGACAATTATTTAATCAGAAATTGATGGAGCTGGAGAAAGATCCTTGCAATGGATTAGAAACCTGACATCTGCCAGATTTGAAAATTGGACAACATCCAGAGCAGATGCCCATCTAATGCTTTGGACAAACAGTTGATGAATTGTGTATGAAACTATGTTATCTAGTGAGGCAAATCTAATTTGCTAAACCTCAAATTGATATGTTTGGGAATTGCCGCAACAATACCTCTCCTTTCGAAGATATGACAGGTTCAGTCTTGTGTTTTGTGAAAGTCAAGATAATTGGACAGATAAAGTAACACGGGAATTGTAAATGATAGGGCACTGGCAAGGAGACAAATTCTACATAGAAGTGAAAATGATAAGAGAAGTACCAACAGGATGAAAGAAAACATCCATGTTGTACTTTATGGCCATTATATGAAAGCTACTGTATATGAACTTTGTTAGCATTATAGGTTTTCTCAATTTCCTACATCTGAAGTTTAGACTCGACTCCATTTAGAATTAGCATAAATAACATGCACACTTGCACAGCCAATTTGTATGCATATGACACATACAATGCATGGTATTTTGTGTCATGGTGATCGACCACGATTCATCCCAGCCTCCGGGCTGTTTTTTCATTCATTCATCTTCTGTCCCGCTAATCCTCACGAGTGTTGTGGGGTTGCTGGAGCCTATCCCAGCTAAATATGAGTGCTAGGCAGGGTAAACCCTGAATTGTTTGCCAACAAATTGCAGTGCACAATGGGACAAAACAACCGTTCACGCACAAATACAAATCAGTCAGCCTACAATACGTATTTTAGGGATAGGCTATGGGATGAAACCGAAGTACCCCGAAGAAAACCCATGCAGGCACGGGGAGAACATGCTAACTCCACACAGGATGGTCGGAGCCCCGGATTGAACCCTTGATCTCAGAACTAAGATAGCGTAGCGGATGAATGTTGTAGTCTCGATAGCTCGTTGAGTAGACGTGCTCGGCCGCTTGTGACTCTCTTGACTCTTGACTTTCTGTTAACTCAGCGGGAACACGCACGGCTCTCGAGTGTCTGTAGTGTCTGTGCCGGAAACGAGCGCGACAAAATATAGTTTCCCCCCGGAACACAACATGCCCCACATAATTTCTCTAGGTGAATTCTGTAATAATGTAGTTGTCACTACAATAGCTTGCTGACTATTCACCCGCCGAGCTGCTGCATTTTGTTTCGTAAATGTGTTATTTTCATTTTCTTGGACATCTTCTATTGTGTCACAGTTGTTTTCATGTTGATCTTACCTTTGTGTTGCGTCATAATTGGGGTGTATTGACAGAAATAAATGATTTAATACTACAATGGGATGAAAAGGTACCTGAACCGTTTGGAATTCCTCACATTTCAGCATAAAATCACCATGAAATGTGATCTGATCTTTGTCAAAATCACACAGATGAAAGAACTGTCTGCTTCAACTAAAACCATCCAAACATTTATAGGTTCTCATATTTTAACGAGGACAGTATGCAAACAATGAAAGAAGGGGGGGAAATAAGTAAGTGAACCATCACATTTAATATTTTGTGCCCTGCCCCCTCTCCTTTGACAGCAAACCAGATGAACCAGATGCTTCCTGTAGCTGCAGATCATTCTGGCACATCGATCAGGACTAATCTTGGCCCATTCTTCTCTACAAAACTGCTGTAGTTCAGTCAGATTCCTGAGATGTCTGGCATGAATTGCTGTCTTTTGGTCATGCCACACAGCATCTCAGTGGGGTTCCAGTCTGGACTTTGACTTGCCCATTCTGTGTATTTTGTTCTTCTGAAGTTGATTTACTTCAATGTTTTGAATCATTGTCTTGTTGCAGCATCCATCCTCTTTTTAGCTAAAACTGTCTGACAGACAGCCTCGGGTTTTCCTGCAAAACAGCCTGATAAACTTTTAAATTCATTCTTCCATTAATGATTGCAAGGCAGAAAACCAGCCACAAGTTATGATGCTCTTGCCACCATTCTTCACGGTGGAGATGAGGTGTTGATGTTGGTGAGCTGTTCCATTTTTCCTCCACACAGGACATTGTGTGTTACTCACAAACAATTTAACTTTGGTTTTGTCAGTCCACAAAATAGTTTGCCAAAACTTATGTGGAGTTCTGTCCTTTTTGCGAACACTAAACAAGCAACAATGTTTTTTTAGACAGCAGTGGCTTCCTCTGTGGAGTCCTTCAATGAACACCATTCGTGGCCATAGTTTTACATATAATTGATGTGTGCACAGAGATATTGGACTGTGCCAGTGATTTCAGTAAGTTTTTAGCAGTCACTCTAGGGTTCTTTTTTTACCTTTCTGAGCATTCTGCGCTGAACTCTTGGCATTATCTTTGGTGGACGGCCACTCCGACGGTTACACAACAATGCCAACGGAGATGGAACGCTTGAATGTGGATCTTCAGCTCAACAACATTGAACAACAAATGTTGATCATACAAACGTTGAGGCGCAGGCGAAGCAGAAGACGGTTGCGGGGGTGGTCAACGCAAGAATGTTTGTAAATGCCGGTGATTTCACGCTGAACCGGAAACAACAGTCTGAGCGGACCAATCACTCCTTGGGAATCACTCTCTCCATTTGTAGACAACTTCTCTGACATTCGATTGATGAACATCCAGACTTTTAGAGATGGTTTTGTGTCCTTTCCCAGCTTTATACAAAACAACCATCCTTGATCGCTGGTCTTCAGACAGCTCTTTTGACCGAGCCATGATGCACATCAGACAATGCTTCTCATCAAGACAATTCTTACCAGGTGTGTGTTTTATAGTGAGAAGGGCAGCTTTAAACTACTCATCAGTGATTGGGCACAGACCTGACCTAAATTGTTTGGTTAAAATTAGTTTCAATTGCTCTTTGAGTGTACTTAGGCAGAGGGTTCACTTACTTATTTTTCCCCTTTCTGTCATTGTTTGCATGCTATCAAAATTAAAATATGAAAACCTATAAATGTTTAAGTGGTTTTAGCATAGACTTCATTACCTAGGTTATAGGCATTAGGTTATGAAGTCTATGGTTTTAGTTAAAGCAGACACTGTATTTTCATCTGTGTGATTTTGACAAAGATCAGATCACATTAGATTTTATATAGAAATGTGAGAAATTCCAAAAGGTTCAGATGCTTTTTCATACCACTATGTAATATTAGGTCAAAAAGTTTTTTTGAGAAGAAATATTTAATTTTCTTAATTGCAACTGCAAAAACAGCTGATAAAGATGTTCCCCCTAAAAAAGAGCTTTGTTCAGAACATGACCCTGAATTACCAATGACTTAGAGAACTAGAAAATTCCATTTCTGTGATGGTAGCTTTGCTGCGATGGTCGGTATATTGGGTCACTTCCGGTTGATTGCAGGTGGGGCTGGGCAATACGGCCTTAAATACTTTTCACGGTAAATTGACCAGATTTACCTCGATAACGATACAGTAAATGACGATAAATTTACCCAAGCGGACTCTCATATAATTTGAAAATTTTGATCAATGCATGAAGTGAAAGTTGTTTCTTGTTTATTTAAATACCAGCTTTTAATTTAACATATTTAACAATTTTAAATTAAGTGTAAACCTTTAAGTATATGAACATGATAAAAATATCTTGTAAACAATAAGCATTCAAGTATAAACATTTAAAACAGCTTGTGTGACTTGAACAATGTACATACTTCTTTGTATATGCTGTATGACAAGTAGCATTTTGACATGTCACTTAAAGAAAAAACTTTTTTTTTTTTTTTGTCAAACAATAAAGAGCATACATCAATCAAGAATTCTCTTCGTTTTGGTGCTTGAACTGTGTCGGTGGGTCAAACGGTGTGGGCTTCGCGACTCTGAAGAAACGCCATTGAATAAAAAAGGTATATTGTAGATGTTACCTTTTGCATTACGTGCAAAGCTACCATCAATTATGATGACAGAGGAAAGCAGATTAACTGGCTGCTCCCAGCTTCATTTCCCTGCCTGCAGATGTTTTCCTGCAATCATAACCCGTGACACATTCGGAAGAAAATGTGAACATCTGATTTGTGTGATACAAACGAGCCACAAGGAATTTATAGAAGGCATAATTTAATTTGTAGTGATTCAAACAGAATTTGATTTGCCCAACAACTTAAATCACCTGTTGAGCACAGCGGTACATGATTGAGGATGACAGTGACAACATGCTGGTCCCCCGCAATATTTCAAAATACTATTACCATACTGACATTTTTGCCGCAGATTTGACTTTAATGATATCTATATGCTATTAAATATTCATTTATCCAATTTTATTGGTTAATAGATTTTTTTTTCAAGACACAATACAGCCTCAATATGCATAGTTTGTATCCTTTTTAGCTCTCTCTTTTCTACCTTTAGTGTTGCATTATTTGTAACAGGTCGTTGGAACATTTAATATTGATTCAGGTAGCCCTGTAAAGTTTTTCCACCATGACAAGGCCAGCATCTGCTCTATGCTTATTTGTGTATTTCATGATTGGATCTGGCATTTGGTAGGATGTCAAGTATAATGTAGCAGCTCTAATATTAGGCAGAGGGAGCTTTAGCAACTGGACTAGTTCGGTCGTCTTCATTGTTCAGTTAGTGCAGAACTTCTCAAATACTGGGGCGATCCCGGGGGTGGTGCATGTGACCTCGGGGAGCATACTTTTTTGCCGTACTAGAATAAAGTGTAATTACACATCCATTCAGTGGGTAGCAGTGGCGCTCTCATTTTCAGAGTGTGTGCAGTGTTTTTGAACCAAACGAGCACACAGCAAAGAGCCCTGGAGATATGAAGAAATAAGACGAGGAAATATGACGAAGCGTATGTAGCTTTTGGCGCTGACTTTTAATAAAGTGGGAGACGAAGAAAGACCAGTCTGTTTATTGGGTCTAAAAATGCTTGCAGCAGACAGCAGGGAGCCAAATCAATTATGACGTGACTTAAAGACATTAGACCCCAATCACATTGATGAGCCGCTTGATTTTTTTTTTTTTCAGTGAAAATGTGCCGAATATTGCCAACAATCGTCCCGCTTTGTGAGTGTGACATCAGTAAACCAGCGAGTACTGTTAGCATCATACAAAGTGGCCTCCCAAGTTGCTCAGTGGAAAATTACCCCACACAAAAAAAAACTGTCCCTCTGTCCAATGACCCTGTCGTTTTTGTTCTACTACATCATGTACCATATTTTTTGCCTACAAGTCGTAGTTTTTTTCATTTTTTGGCTGCGGGTGCGACTTATACGCTGGAGAGACTTATGTGTAAAATTATTAACACATTGTTATATCATTTCACATGTTATTTTGGTGTTTTGGAGTGACACTGATGGTTTGGTAAACTCGTTAGCATGTTCTTTATGCTATGGTTATCTGAATAAATTTTAATAGTTATGTTACGTTAACATACCGGCCACATTCGCATTTCGTTTTTCATGCATCATGTAGCATTATCATACTGTACACTTATTCAGCATGGTGTTCTCTATTGTATTTTTATTTTAAATTGCCTTTCAAGATGACATATCTGTTCTATGTGTTGGATTTTATCAAGTAAATTTGCCCCCAAAATGCGACTGATACTCCGGTCCAACTTATATATTTTTTTTTCCTCTTTGTTGGGCATTTTATGGCTGGTGTAACTTATACTCAAGTGTAACTTATAGTCCAAAAAATAGAGTACTTTATTATGCAAATTCACCTGTTGCTAAGCAACACAAATTAACGTAATCAGTGGTTGCCCGAATTCCGTTTTGGGAGACTTGAGAGTTGTGCCCCAGATCAGATTTTAAAACCACATATAAATGTGAACAAGATCGGATTTGAAATGGTTCACTTCTATGCGACGTGTCCCGTTCAGACCGTCAAGTTACACTCGAGTCGGAACAACACGAAAATAATCCAACTTCTGCATTAAGACCTGCAGTATGTAGCCTATCTAGTCAATAAGACAGATGATATGGAAATGAATATAACAAATACAATGAACAAATATGTGGAATAATGTGTGAAGAAATAAATATATCTACGCATGGTAGAGCAATTGCAATTCTTTTCGGGATGTTTGTCCATCCACCTGACGTAAACCATGAAAAAGGGTCAATACGGTTATTTACATAAGTTTGGATTGCCAATATTCTGCATTATTTGGATAGCTTTAACAATTTCCTATCCATCACCAACATTATCAGGAATGAAAGTACAACTGTTTTCATTAATCATAATTCAAACTTGAGAGGCACTCAAAAGATCTACAACCATTTTCCAGTACCATCATTCTAATACTGCTAATTCTTCATTCTTAGCTTCCCAAATTGGCATTAATGAAAAAGATAAGACTATAGTTTCCAACCGAGGCACCGTAGTCTGACTTCGACATAAATGTCAAAAACCTGTTTTTACACACATACTAAACAAGACAATATGTTGCACTTAAATAACTTCAATAAATAACATTATTACAAAGTGGTAGTTTTGAAGAATTTCTCAATATGCCTTAATATCCACGCATGTGAGATGATGTGTACATCTTAAAAACAATTCTCTAAATTGATACATTGTCTCTTTGTAAGTTATACCTCCATTTGCAAGTGTATAAAACGCACGCTGGCCTTCTGTCCTCAAACAATATAGGAGCACCCAGCCTCGTGTCATCGCAATATGGCAAGCAGATTCTCCCCAAATATTTAAGTCCATGGAGCGAATGAATTGTAGGCTGTTCAGCACACAGCAAGAATTCAGCCAGAAGAGGCACTGCAACTGCAATCCTTTTCTTCAATTTGTTCCTTTCCTCAATGTATCACTACAATAAGGTAAGTGAACAATTGGACGAGTAGCGCATTCCATCAATGTCCACAACACAACACAAAAACAGATCACCCACTGGCGGCATGGTGACACTGCAGCAGCAGTAATGCATACAATAGTTCCAATACACAACAATCGCAAGGAGAAATGTGTTGGCTATTTTGCCTGGTTCACTGAGTAACATAAGACAGTAGAAAATTTGACTGGCACTTTGTTCACGTAAGGCAGCTCTGATCTGAATGCAAACTACAACCACGTTAGGAAACAAAAGAGATACATAATACAGGAAAATAAATTGCATGAGAAAGGATTAAGATACACAGTTTTGTTCTTTTTATGTTGATGCATTGTAAATTAACGAAAATGTAAGGCTTCCGTTCTTTACCTGAATATAACTGAAAATGTAGATTTGATATACTATTCCTTATCCAGTGGTCCCTCGACATACAATCGCACTCGCACCTGTGTGCCTCGTGGAGTCCTGTTGGGGTGCTCCGTGAGTACAGGGTACCGAGCCCTTTGGTAAGGGCTTTTTGGTCCCTGTACGACCGTTGTCAGAGTTTGGGCCGCATTGCCAGCAGTAAGTCGAATTCATTCGAAGTGAGGGTTGGACTCCACCAAGGCTACCCTTTGTCACTGATTCGGTTCATAATTTTTATAGAAAGAATTTCTAGGCTCCGCCGAAGCATTGAAGGGGTCCGGTTTGGTGGACTAAGCATTGCATCTCTGATTTTTGCAAATGATGTGGTGCTGTTGGCTTTTTCAAGCCCTGACCTCCAACCCTCACTGGAACGGTTCGCAGCTGAGTGTGAAGCGGTCGGGATGAAGATCAGCACCTCCAAATCTGAGACCATCGTCTTTAGTTGGAAAAGGGTGGCGTGCCCTCTCCTGGTCGGGGATGAGATACTGCCCCAAATGAAGGACTTCAAGTATCTTGGGATCTTGTTCACGAGTTAGGGTAGGAGAGAGCGGGAGATCGCCAGGCAGATCGGTGCAGTGTCTGAGGTGATGCGGACTCTGCACTGGTCCGTAATGGTGAAGAAGGAGATGAGCCAAAAGGCGAAGCTGTCAATTTACCAGTCAATCTACGTTCCTACCCTCACCTATGGTCACGAGCTGTGGGTCTCCCTTGGAGATATGGTGAGAGGCTCGGTCATCCGGGAGGGACTTGGTGTCGAGCCGCTACTCCTCCACGTTGAGAGGAGCCAGTTGAGGTTGCTCAGGCATCTGTTTCGGATGCCTCCTGGACGGCTCACTGGAGAGGTGTTCGAGGCCCCTGGGACGACCCAGGACACACTGGACACACTAAGTCTTCCGCCTGGCCTGGGGATGCCTTGGGATCTCCCAGAGGAGCTGCTTGAACAGGCTGGGGAGAGGAAAGTCTGGGCTTCCCTGCTAAAGTTGCTGCCCCCGCGACCCGACCACAGATTAAGTACAGTGGTACCTCGAGATACGATCGCTTCGACACAAGTTCTTTTCGACATCTGACGTAAAATTTGATTCGCCATTTGTTATTACATCCAGCGAAATGCTCGAAAAACGACAATTTATGACAGCGTGCAATTTCATTGTTTTCCCACAAGATGCACACACGGCGGATTTTCTTGTTAGAGAAATCAACATGGTTTCCAAGAATGTTAAAGCAGGTGGTGAAAAAAAGAAAAAAGGTAAGGCTTACCAATGGAAAAATATGAGCGTGGGGTTCGCGTCCGTGAACTGTTTGACAATACTCCTCCGACCTCCCTTTGCCAGTCTTTATAAGCAAAGGTGACAACCATCACCAAAGAGATTGCCAGCTTCGTCAGGTTTTTAATCATTTACTTCAGAATTTGTGCAAAAAAAATCACGCCAACAGTCCGCAACAATAGGGCGTTAAAAGTGAAAGGAATACTATCTCAACTGCACTCTCTCACTCTGCGGTCAGCCCTGCGGTGCGTTCGGGTAAACCACACAAAATACGACTGCCACATTAGAACCCGATTTGTTACATTATTACAGGTATTATTACTATTATTATTATTATTATTACTATTATTATATATTATTCCGATTTTTATTCATAATGTATTTGTTTTGCTCTTTGTAATTGCAATTTGCAATAGTAACAGCAGCATTTATTAAAGATTGAGTGTAGGTTTTTCGGGCTGTGGAATGAAATAATGGAATTATAATGTATTCTTATGGGAAAATCCTGCTCGACATACGACCATATCGACTTAAAAACAAGGCCCTAGAACGAATTAACTTCGTATGTAGAGGTACCACTGTAGTAGATGATGGATGGATGGACGGACGGACGGACGGACGGATGGATTTGTCATTTGGCATATGACAACATGCTCGAAATACGACGATTTATGACAGCATCGTTATTTCATTGTTTTCCCACAAGACGGACGTACGGCGGATTTTCTTGTGAGAGAAATCAACATACTGTAGGTCTCAAGAAGGTTAGTGCAGGTGGTGAAAAACGGGAAAAGGTGAAGCTTGCCATTGGAATTAAGATGGAAATGATAGAAAAATATGAACTTGGTGTGCACGTAAGTGAACTGGCTCGACGATACAGCTGGAAAGTGTCCACGATCTCGACGGTCCTCCTCCGACCTCCGTTCCCCAGTCTTTATAAGTTAAAGTGACAATTATAGTTACTGTAACATCGGCACAGTCACATGGTGCGTTCAGGGACAGCATGCAAAATGCAACCGCCAGATTAGAACCTGATTAGTTACACGATTATTATAATTTTATTATCTTATTCAAATTTGTGTTTATAATTGATTTGTTATTGTTTCTATGAGTAATTGCCTTTTGTAAATGTACCAGCAGTATTTATGAAGGATTTCCAATTGGCTGCGAAAGTGGACCGGGAGCCACTGGAGCTGTTGGAGGACTGGAGTGATGAGGTGGATAGAGGGGGTACAGGTTATGATGCGGGGAGCTGAATTCTGGACCAGTTGGAGTTTATGGAAAGTTTTTTGAGGGAGGCCGAAGAGGAGACTGTTGCAGTAGTCAAGGCATGACAAGGCTGTGAAACGGAATGGTAGCAGAATGTGGGGTGAGGGAGGGGCGGAGGCGATTAATGGTGCGTAGGTGGAAGTGGGCAGTGCGGGTAATGTTATTGATGTGCGAATGAAACGAAAGTGTATTGTCCAGGATTACTGCCAGGCTCTTGACTTGGGGGGAGGGTGAAACAGTGGAGTTGTCAATGGTAAGGGATAGGCTATGTTTTTTGATATGGTGGAGTTTGAACCAGTAAGGAGCACCTCAGTTTTATTACTGTTGAGTTTCAGGAAATTGTAAGTAAACCAGTTTTTTATTTCTGTGATACAGTCAGTCAGGGATGTGGGCGGGAGAGAGGAGGAGGGTTCACAGGTGATGTAGAGTTGGGTGTCATCAGCATAGCTGTGAAAGTGGATGTTGAATTTACAGAAAACATTGCCAAGGGGAAGGCGGTAGATCATGAAGAGTATGGGCCCGAGGACAGAGCCCTGGGGCACACCAGTGGTAACGGGGGAGGGGGTTGATTTAAATGACTTGAGTTGTATAAATTGAGTGCGTTCAGAAAGGTAGGATGAGAACCAGTTCAACGGGGTGCGGGTGAGTGGGGTGGGTAGCTGGTGGAGGAGTGTGGTGTGACTAATGGTATCAAAAGCTGCAGATAGGTCCAGGAGGATGAGGATGGTGAGGAGTCCAGAATCAGCTGCCATGAGGAGGTTGTTGGTTATTTTGACAAGTGCTGTGTAGTGGGTGTGGTGATATGTTGTATTTGATTAATTCAACTACAAAAAAAACAAAAAACAAATCAACTTTAAAATACTAAATTGATTTCATTCAACATCACAAGTTGCACCAAGGTATGCTTTACCCTCTACACCAGGGGTGCCCAAATCCAGTCCTCGAGAGCCCCCAATCCAGCTTCTTTTCCATGTGTCCCTCCGCCAATACACCTGAATCAAATAATCAGGATTGTTATCAGGCTCCTGCAGAGCCTGCTGATGAGCTGATCATTTGATTCAGGTGTGTTAAAGGAGGGGGACATGGAAAACAAGCTGGATAGGGGCTCTCAAGTACCGGACTTGGGCACCCCTGCTATACACAGTTTCCATCTTATTGACGGATGGATTTCAAGGGCTCACATAGAAAGAGAATGCAGGATAACGCTTATCTTCCCAAGTCCTCAACAGCTGTAAAACAATGCTGGAACAAGTGTAATCTCTGTGGTGATAGATTACAGCCGTGGTGTTAGCCCAGCATTCACCGAAGTCAAGCAAGACAATGAGATTACACTGAGGCGTATCAAGGATGCCACACGCAAAGGAATGTACAAGCTTTAAATATATGTCTCAATTTTTGTTTTTAAGACAATAAGGGTCTTTTTGTAATTTATTAAAATTACAATAGTGGGCACTGACATGCATGTTCGCTTTAAAAGATTGAGGATGCTTAGTGGGTGTTTTCGTGTGTTTGATGCTAAGATTGAGATCTCTTACCAAGATTTTGAATGGTTAGGAGGAGAGGTTGTTGAATGAATGAATTACGTCATTGCAGGTTTTTTCTGCTCGCACATCGCTGCTAATTAGGTGCTCTTTATTTTTTACATTAAATCAAAAGCAAATTAAATCAATTCTATTGTTTTATTCAAATAAATATGAAGACCAGTCTAATAAAATCCACTGATATGTGGACTGTTACTCAGAATAAAAAAATAATAACAAAAATCACATTTCATAAACTCTAAACCACTATCATATTTAACCAAACAACCTTATTTGCACTCTACTACAGAACCTTTTCTCGAAGCAAAGTCAATTATAACATCAGTGAATGAAATTTCATGCTTAACTTCATGGCTGACAATAATTTGCACACGTCCCCTGAGTCTTCTGTGCTACTGTTGATCTGAAGTAGCTTTTGATGAGTTTTAGTTTAGAAAAGCTTTGTTGTGCTCAAGCAACAGTTACAGAAAGAACAAAGGCTATCCTAAAAGATATCCCAAGATTTGGGAAAGGAGCTGAAATACCGTTTTTCAAAAATCTCTATGTCATCTCTGTAGCAAGTATACTTGCTATAACTGTGATCAGGGTTAATGAAATATTTACGAAATAAATAAGAGTAGACTATACGTAATACAAAAAAACAAGACTGTGCAGTTTGAAATCACATTGGGCTGAATTCACCAAATTTGAATAATGTTTTAATTGTGTTTTAATCGCTTGTTTTTTTCTTTCTTTCTCTTTCTTTCTTTCTTTCTTTCTTTCTTTCTTTCTTTCTTTCTTTCTTTCTTTCTTTCTTTCTTTCTTTCTTTCTTTCTTTCTTTCTTTCTTTCTTTCTTTCTTTCTTTCTTTCTTTCTTTCTTTCTTTCTTTCTTCCTTTCTTTCTTTCTTTCTTTTCTTTTTTTTTTTAATTTTTTTTAATAAAATCGGCTAAGAACCACTGAGTAAAATTCATTCTATGTTTTCCAGGGAAGCCAAAACTGCAGAAAATTTGTGAATTTTACTCATTGGGCGGTCCTAATTTTAACCATCTACATTGCCACCCAAATTTTTCATCAAGTCAGCCACACTTTTCACGGACGATCGTTTTCTTAATAATAAGTCAGGTTTAATTGTTCTTAGTTAACGATTCAAGTGTCTGGAGCAGTTATACATCATTTTGTCACTAAACATGCCAACTCTACTGCACTTTAAGTTTAAATTTATTTATAGCAAGGGCGTAGGTTTGCATAGGGAGGGTAGGGACATAACACTAGCAACTTTTCAGGATGCTGAAATTGTCCCCACCAACTTTTAAGTAACCTCATTTGTCTTCCCATTTGATGTAAGGATAGAATTGACCTTACCATTACAGTATTAAGTGAATTACAGTATGTCCATTATGTTCAGACTTATAATGACACTTTTTCACTTGCTGAACGTTTCCCCCTCAAATGCACGTTTGATTGGCTGATGACTGGACTCCCCCCCCCCCCCCCCCCACACACACACACACACACACGCATTCACAGCCCCGACAGAAATACAACATGCTCCCTCCTCCGCTCCCTTCGAAGATGACGGATATTATAAGTTTTTTTTCCACCAGCAGCATCCACTGTTAGTAATGTAAAAAAATGTCAATTTTGTGGAGGTGGGGAACATACCACTAATTTTGCTACTGAAAGTCTGACCTGCATCACAGTTAGCATGACATCAATCTATATGAATTTCTGGAACTCTAGGAGGAAGCTGTTTTGAGAGAAACATTCTCCCGTATGTTTTCTACTGTTAATGTTAATTAAACTGTAAGAAATGTAGTGAACTAAGGTTTACTACCCTTCTCCCAGTTTTCATTTTTATTTTATTTATGTGGTCTTAAAGCAGCCCAAAGGAGCTTTCTTTTTTTTTTTTTTTAGTTTGGCTGTGCTTGTGGACAAAAGCAGTAGTGTTTTACTTGAAGGAAGGCTCCATTTTTATTTATTTTTGTAAGGGTTAGAGTTATCGTCTACCAATATTGAGACCAAACCTACGCCCTTGATTTATAGTGTTCGTGCCTGCGTCAGTCAGTCTGCGTCTATTTTTTATTTTTCAACTAAAAGTGTGAACCTCTGTGAGGTTGCAGATTGGTCAGATGCAAATTTATATAAAAATAATGAGAATTATACGTGGTGTAAAGAGTTTCGTTTGTGCTGCAATTATATTGGCATATTTGAATTCTTTTATAGGTCAATCTGAGGCCAACCAGCCCCCCATTTTATTAAAAATGGCTATTAATGGTGTCCATCGTGTATGACTCATTTTTGCTAGTTTGTGCTATGAAAAGTTTCGTTTGTGCTGCTATCATTTTTGAGATATTGAGATATTAATTTTGAGTGACGATGTCTTGCAGCCCCCCATTTACTGCAAAATGGACCCGAAATGGTACCATTCATTTATGCTACTTTTGTGCTCGTTTGTGCTGTAAAAAAAAAAGTATATTTGTGCTGCTATGGTTTTATAGATATTTATTCATTAATTTTCCGACCCGCTTATACTCACGAAAGTCCCGGGGGTGCTGGAGTCAATCCCAGCAAACTACGGGCAGTAGGCAGGTTACACCCTGAATCGGTTACCAGCCAATCCCAGGGCACAAGGGTTTCATAGATATTGAGATACTAATTTCGAGTGATGACGCCAATCGCAGCTTTCCGTATCCAACTCCCGCGGCTTGGGTGTACCAACTCTCTTAATAACAGAGGTGTGTCCCAACAACTATCACAAACCTAGCACAAACAAATGGCACACCTTCGGGTCCATTTTGCAGTAAATGGGGGGTTTGAGATATTAATTTCGAGTGATGACTCTTGACTCGCAGCCCCCATTTAATGCAAACTGGACCCGTTTGCGCAAGTAGTAGAGGCACCCCTCTGTTATTAAGAGATTTGGTACGCTTTGTCAGCTGCGACGGAGGGGCTGCGATTGAAATCATCACTTGAAATTAATATCTCAATATTTCTAAAATGATAACAGCACAAACGAGCACAAATGTAGCGTAACTGAATGGAACATTTCGGATCCATTTTGCCCTAAATAGGGGGCTGCGTGACGTCATCACTCGAAATCAATATCTCAAAAATGATAGCAGCAAACGCTGAGAACAGTTCTATGTTGGTGAATTCTATGACCAAAATTTTACTTGAAAAGTGTGTCAATTTAAAGAACACAAACAAATCCTTATTACTGTAACAACAGATTGGCAGTGATGTGAACAAATAAAATCTCAAATCATGTGTATTGTATGGCTCAGAAAAACTTAGTATGTACACCGTTTATAGCAGAAATCTGCGTTGAATCCCACCCTGACTAGTCAAAAGTAAGCAGTGTGTTTGGGCAGCATTGTATACAGTAGCTGCTCATTAAATGATGACTATTTTCTCACTAGCCCTTTGAGATGATGAAGGATAAGACTAAAGGGAGGTGAAAACTAGGTTACGGATGAAAAGCACAGTTTTTTTTTTTTTTTTTTACATTTCTAAATCATTAGTGTCCACATGTATGTAACACATTGGCTCTGAGGAGGCAGATGTTATAAAGAACAAGGCTGGTTGCTGGGGAAAAACTGCTCTCAGGGGATAATGTGGAAGCTCGAGGTTATCCATCTGCAAACACACGAACCAACAATTATGATTAAATGACTTTAGTGGAGATGCAAACAAACAATGAGCAAATACCAAATATGATACAGATGTTCTTGATGTCCAGATCGTTAAGAGCACATTCATAATTAGGTTACATTCTCCTTGTGTAACTCAAAAAAAAAAAAAAAAAAAAAATATATATATATATATATATGTGTGTGTACATGCAACAAACATTTAAAGTCCTGCAAACCTGTTTGTTTGTTTATTTTTTTCTTTTACTTTTTATTGAGGTCGATAGGCTGGGTTCTGCCATATCTAGTTGCATGAATTCATTTGGGGGAAAGCCAGGCAGCATTAAACGATTTGAGCAGCCTGAGAGGATCAGATAAATCCCTGCGTTCAATAAAGCAAAGCGCCTTTCCTGAACGCAATCATTCTTAACGGGCACATGAGTGTGGACCCTAATCCGGAATACTTGCCATGCCTAAAGCTCCAAACTCAAAGCAAGCCAGATAGGATGGTTCTGAAAGGAATCCCGCATTAAAAAAAAGGTTACAATCTTTTAGTATGAACAATAAATCCAACATAAAATCATTCTATTTGTTCATTACACAATGGATTTTACTTGATATAAATCTTACTTATGTACAGTGGTACCGCTACATATGACGTTAATTCGTTCCAAGACCTTGTTTGTAAGTCGAAATGGTCGTATGTCGAGCGGGATTTTCCCTCATATAAATCTTACTTATATACAGTGGTACCGCTACATATGACGTTAATTTGTTCCAGGACGTCGTTTGTAAGTCGAAATGGTCGTATGTCGAGCAGGATTTTCCCATAAGAATACATTATGTAGAAGCCAAATTCACGGTAAGACTTCACTGCATCAATTTTTTGATTTTGAAACTGTATTATTGTTTTGCCACCATGGGGCACAACCAATGTCATTAGGTATTTTACTATCAAGGTGCGCCAAGAGCGGCAAGGCTAGTCAGTGCACCTGGTGGACATAAGGTTTTTACCATAGCACCCCGTAGCATGAGCTGCATGGAAAGTGAACAGTTTTCTGAAATATATCAACCAACCCAAACCATTCATGTGGGCAGGTCATTGCTGGTGACCTATGCGTACATTCAGGTTCGGAAGGTGTACTCAGTATTAGCGTAATTTTCCATCCATTCATCCATCCATCCATACAAACAGAACATACATACATACATACGAACATACATACATACATACATACATACATACATACATACATACATACATAAATACATACATCATCTGCCACTTAATCCGGGTCAGGTCGCGGGGGCAGCAGCTTTAGCAGGGAAGCCCAAACTTCCCTCTGCCCAGTCACTTCAAACAGCTCCTCCGGCAGGATCCCAAGGCGTTCCCAGGCCAGCTGAGAGACATGGTCTCTCCAGCGTGTCCTGGGTCATCCCTGGAGCCTCTCGCCAGTGGGACATGCCCGGAACACCTCTTCAGGGAGGCGTCTGGGAGGCATCCGAAGCAGATGCCCAAGCCACTTCACCTTTTGGTTCAGCTCCTTCTTCACCGCTACGGACCGGTGCAGAGTCCGCATCACTGCAGACGCTGCACTGATCGGCCTGTCAATCTCCTGCTACCTCCTACCCTCACTGGTGAACAAGACCCCAAGATACTTGAACTTCTCCACTTGGGTCAGGATGTCATCCCCCGACCAGGAGATGGCACGCCACCCTTTTCCGGCTGAGGACCATGGTCTCGGATTTGGAGGTGCTGATCTTCATCCCAACCGCTTTACACTCGGTTGCGAACCGCGAACAGCTGCTTCGTTCCAAATTTGTCATGCTCGCGCATTTTCTCGCGTTTTCGTGTGTGTACGTGGGGGGGGGGGGGGGGGGCGGGGGATTTCTCTCCCTGGCTGCTCAGCCTGTTTACAAAGAGGCAGAGGCTCAAAGAAGAAGTGCCTTTCGGATTTATATCCCACTAAATTCCCGTGTAATGTGACGCAGGATTTGCGGGTGTCGTGGCTTTCAGTCATGGGGAAATGTAACGGAAATTACACAAGTTCAACACTTTCAAACACTGTTGCCGACTCGGCACTCTCTGTGTGTGGAGTGCGAGAGATTTTATAACCCGAACATAACGTAATTTTTGGTCGGCATCGGCAACAAAATAAACCAAACATTTCCAAAGATGGCCGATAGACTGTCCTTTCCTCGTCTCTATAATTCAGTAGCAAATTAATTTTGATATGTTTCCAGTTTAATTTAGCATCTTTTCGGTATGCCATGTTGATAATTGCGATCTTTGTTTACCGCTTTTCCTCTTACTGCGAAGAAAGAGGAAATGACTATCGGCCAGTCATGATATTTATGTCATCAGCCTTCGCGCTGTGACTGGGGAATTTTACTGGCTGCTGATATGCATGCTGCGTCCTGGTGAAGTCCCGGACATTATACTAGGACACGACCTGCTTAATGTCCGTGTCATCTCCGTGTCAGTCGACTCTGGAAATTGCTTTCAGACATAAAGGCTACCCCATTTAAATCCTGGAACTTAGCTAGAGTTCAGCGTACTGTATGTCTGAACAAAGACAACAAAGACAGCATTCTATTTCACCTACAGTGTGTGTTGGAGTTTTTGTATTGGAAATAAAAGCGCCTGTGCATTATATTATATATCTCCGTGGTTAGAAGGTGCAATAACACACGAACACATTTGAAAACCAAAATGGCCAATAAGCTTCAGTTAAACACCCCCTTTTAACAATAAATAAATAATAAATTGCACACGAATATCGAACAACGCTCTGCACGGCGGCAGCTCAACAGGAACAATGAACATTATTATGGCTACAATGCAAGCATGTCTTACCTATTTGAAGACACCAAAGGACAATGATCTTCATTTTCCACCTTGAATTGAATTTTAGAAAATGTCACTCTTTTTGTAAAAAAAGAAAAACAATGCTAATTCGTTTTTGGGCCATGTTTGTGCCTCTTCTGTCAACAGTTTACTATTCCGTGCCTTATTCAGTACTTCTCAAATAGAGGAGTGCGCCTCACCCAGGGGGGCGCAGAGCGATGGTGGTGCATGTGACCTTGGGGGACATACTTTAAACAATAAAGTGTAATTGCACATCCACTCAGTGGGTGGCAGTGGCGCTCTCATTTTCAGAGTGTGAGCAGTAATTTTGAACCGAACAAGAGCACACAGTAAAGAGCACTGGAGATATGAAGAGCTAAGACGAGGAAATATGACGAAGCGTATGTAGCGTTTGGCTTTGAGTTTTAGTACAGTGGGAGACGTGGAAACACCAGTCTGTTTACTGTGTTGAAAGCGGACAGCAGGAAGCCAAATCAATTAAGACGTCACTTAAAGATATTGATCCCCAATGACATTAATAAGCCGCTTTATTTTGTTATTCAGCAGAAACATGCCGAATACCGCTAACAACCGTCCTGCTTTGTGAGTGTTACATCAGTAAACCAGCGATCACTGTTAGCATCATATAAGGTTGCATACCGAGTTGCAAAATAACCCCACACAATAGCAAAGGAGCTGATACTGCCTGCAGCAAAAATACAAAATGTCCTTCTGTCCTATGACACTTTCATTTTTGTTTTATTAATTTTTGTTTTTTCTGTCAAATTGTTGGCATATTGTCCTCGTGTATTAATGTTAGTAATCAATTCATTAGTATTTATTGATTTTATTACATTTTATTTTTCTGTATCAAGTGGTCAAAAAATGTATCTTGAGTGTATTTTTACAGTTCGGATGTGACTTTTTTTTTTTTCCAGACAAATTGATGCGCTTTAAATATTTTCGTTTACAAACAAAACAATATAATTTATTTATTTTTGTAACCTGTCCTGTCCTGAGTGTCCCATTGATCTCAACAGTTTTAATGTTTCACAATGGAGTATGACATACACCTTTATTAAGACAAAGCAGCGAACAGGATGGGATTATGGTGGAACAGGAGAAAAAAAGGAGAGAAAGACAGAAGAAATATAGACAACAACAAGAAATACATTGAACGCCTACACTAACTATGAATATGTTGGTATTATCGTCAGCTAGATGTATTTCTGGTTGACACAATATGGAGGGCCTGTTAACCAGAGAAAAAGAGGGGGGTGAGAGTCTAGTAGATAAGTGAGTGGGAGGGGGGGGGAATGTACACAAATCAGCCTTGTGATCTAGAACCCAGTAATAGTGTGAATCCCTTGTGAGTGTGAGCCTGCTGGCGACCCACCCTACGCCACCCCATCGCCAATTCTGGCATCGAGGACCTACACGCTAGCGCGCCCATTCACATCCAGCCATGGTTGAATCCCACTGAACGTACGATAGCCACGCAGACGAGCGGAGACACCGCGCGGGTGGCACCCCATGGTCACCCCCCCCCCAAGTCAACCCCAGTGCAACCCCTCCCTCCTCCCAGCAAAGGGGCCATCGTCACCCCCCAGGGATGCAGGGTGGTTCCCTGGGCCATCCGCGCCCCCATCAACCAGCCTTCAGGGATGGGGAGAGGGGACGCACCACGAACCTCCACGCCCTTCCCCAGCCCTGCCCGCCCACCTGGCCCACGAGCCACAGCAACAGCCCCCCCAGCTACTGCCCACCTGGCCCAGTGCAGGGCAGGGCCCCCTGCCGGAGCAGGCGACACCCAGCCAACACACCGGCGTCCAGCTAGTAACCCGCACTGGAGCGTAGGGTGGATACCCAGGCAGAAAAGAGAGGGGAAGGCGGAAGCAGGAGAACAAACAATATTAAATAGAAATTGCAATTTCTGGAGAAATTACTTCTGGTCTTTGCTGTGTGAAGATACAGATCTTAGCCCCGCCCAGGTTAGTTTGAGGACAACTAGGGGACAATATCAGGTTGATCCTGTTGATTTGGGCACATTTGGGGGGCGTGGCCGGGTCATATCAGGTCATTTGGCAACATTTGGGGGCGTGGCCTGATCATATCAGGTCATTTGGGAACGTTTAGGGGGCGTGACCTGGTCATATCAGGTCATTTGGTGACATTTGGGGGGCGTTGCCTGGTCATATCAGGTCATTTGGTGACATTTCACAAACTGAATGCTTTCAAATAAACGACAGCACTAACCACCTGTATACAAGTATATAGGGTTATAACGGATGACATGATATCCAGATGCTTTTATCGTAGCCATGAAATTGAATGTTGCAAGATAAAAACAGATAAAACTAGGTGATACAGTAGAAATGGGAGTTTTGAAACCTTGACAAAGGTATGGCTGCAATATTAATGTCTTTAGTTTACTCATGTTGAAACCCCACCAGCAATACTTAAAAAAAAAAAAAAAAATCACTGCCAATTAACTCAGAGGGAGGTTTGTATCTTTCTAATGCTTTCACTCACTCAAAGCGGCGTACAGAGCACAATGTGCTTTTTGAACGTTGAGCAGATTTAATTTTGGCTTTTGCTTATGTAAGTAACATTATCAAATTCAACTTGAAATCAGATTAGCTGTTTTTGCACTCCAATTTGAGTGCATTTATGTATGAGGGAAAAACACACCATTCATACAAAAAACGAGCTAATAAACCCTTCAAACATTAATCAATTCACTTCTGGCCACGAAATTATCGCGGCAGAGTATTACTTTAATAGAAAGGGAGTTTACAGCATAATTAGTTATCTGTCTTAATGTAATTACTATGTCTCATCTCCCCGCATTAAGCATAATTTCCCTGCTAAGTATAGCACAGATTGAATTTTGAATGAGCAGTATTACATAAGTCCGTCGTCATTTTGTGCAGTGTTTTCAAGCTTTGTGCCGTATTTAGCCTTTAAATCAGGGGTCTCCAAATTCTGTGGGCACTAGTTTTTGTTCCTACTAATCAAGCACAGACAGTTTAACCAATTAGGTTTCTGCTAAAACAAGTAGCACCTGACTGCAATCAACTGATTACACTTGTAAGACACATGATTGGGGAAAAGGTGTTATCTTGTTTTGTTGGAATGAAAACTGGGAGAACGCCTCGGGGTCAACCCAGGACACGGTGGGGAGACTATGGGCGCTTTCACATTCGCACTGTTTGGTCCGTTTCAAATGGACCAGTTTTTTTTCTCAGATAGTCCGCTTTGTTTAGTAAATGTGAAAGCGTAACCAAACTGAAGGTCGGACCAAACAAATGAACTCTGGTCCGCTCAAAAATTGTGGGTCTCGGTCCGCCTTAAGTGCACCCTGCTTCACTTGTGAATGCATCTGCTATTGAATCTTCGCTCACGTTCTCCAGGTGTTAGTCTGGTTCGGCCCAGTTGCATGGCCTCCGGGTTGTCAGCAGGAGGCACGCCTGCGCACACACACGCAGCGCTGGGTGCCTGATCGGGAGGCGGAAACGGCCGGGGGAGAGAGACAGGGGCGTGAGGAGTCTTCAGTTGCTCCCGACGTTGTCGCTGGCATTCCCGAAGCCGATTGTCCAGTTTAATCGACAGTTCGATCAAACGATCGAGCGAGAGGGATTCATCTTGCGTGGCCAGTTCATCTTTGAGAGATTCGCTGAGAGCACGGGTAAATACTTCTTGTAGTGCCTCGTCGTTAAAACGGCTCTCGGCCGCCAGTGTTCGGAATTCCACGGCAAACTCGGCGACGCTCCGGGCTCCCTGGCGTAGCGACATGAGTCGCTTAGCAGCTTCCTTGCCACGAACGGGGTGGTCGAAGACTTTCTTCATTTCCTCGGTGAACTCGACATAGGACTTGCACACGGGGGAATCCTGCTGCCACATACTGTAGAGGAAGCCCACTCCAACGCGACGCCACGAAGGCAGCCTATCAGATAGGCTATCCTCGCTTTTTCGTCCCGGTAAGTAGACGGCTGTTGTTCAAACACCAGGCTACACTGCACGAGAAATGCCCGGCAGGTTCCGAGGTCGCCCCTATAGGGAGCTGGGGCGGGAACGTAAGGCTCGCGGAGAACGGCTGTGGCGGGTGGAAAGTTAGGTGACAGGCGTGTGCGTGGTTCGACCGGGCGATCCGGTTGAGGAAGCGGCGTAAGCCGTGCCTGGACGGCTTGGAGTGTGTGCCCGATGTTCGTTACCATTTCGAAGAGGTGCTGGATGGCTTGATGGTGTCCGTCCAGCCATGCGGGTGGGCAGCTGGCGTTGTCCGCGGGATCCATTTGGCCAGATCAAACTGTTAGGGTTCGTGGATGGGAGAGGATCCCAAAGCAGACAAAGGGACCGACAGGCTGTGAAAACCAAATGTTTTGTTTATTGTTTGAGCGTTGCTGGCGAGATCCAGACCGATGAGAGGCAGGCAAAGCTCGGGGGGGGGAATCAGGCGTGGAGATCCGACAAGGGGCGTGCGTAAACAGGTCCTGGGACAAAAGCAAAAATCGTGAGCTGAGAGTAAAAGACAAAAATGTAAGTAAGATACAACTGACACCAGGACTAGACGAGTTGATCTGGCGACGTGATGGTGCGTCCGCTGGTCTTTTAAAGCTGGCTGATTGTAACTGCTCACAGCTGCGGCCGCTCCACCCGTCTAACCTGTAATTAGGAAGGAGGGGCAGAGGCCCTAACAGCAGTTGCATTTAATACACAGAATCAGGCTCTAATGTGGTGGTTGTTATTTGCATGCTGTTCCTGAATAGGCCTTGTAAGAGTGACAGTGGCTGGGACACGCGAAGTCTCTCGGGGCAGCGGTTTTGTGAGTCTCTCTCTACTGGAATTGGCAAAAACTTAACAGTCCAAAAAGTCACAAAAGGTAGAGTAATCGCAGGCCTGTGTGACTTGGGGTACCACGCGGTTCCCTTTTGTGGTTTAATTTTCCCCCATGCATTTTTTATATACTCCAGTTCGCTCAGCATAGAGTTGGTAGGGAGCGATCCCGCCGCTGGCTGAGCGGCGACTTAATTTATGTTGCATTACACGCAGTGTCACAGCACCATGCTGAGATGCTGCATGCTCCCTCCCCTCCCAGGAGGGAAGTAAAGTGGTACCTCAACAAACGATCACTTCGACAAATGATCTTTTCGACATATGATGTAAAATTTGACTCACCATTTGTTTCTACATGCTCGAAATAATACAATTTATGGCAGCGCCGCAGTTTTTTTGTTTTCCCGTCAGACGGACACTCGGCAGATTTTCTTGTGGGAGAAATCAACATGGGTTCCAAGAATATTAGTGCAGGTGGTCACAAAAAGGTGTTTGCTCACCATTGAAATGAAGATGGAAATGACAGAAAAATAGAGCGTGGAGTGCACATACGTGAACTGGCTCGACAATACGGCTTAAGAATGTCTACGCTTTCGATGGTCCACCTCCGTTCGCTAGTCTTTATAAATTAAGGTGACAATTATTATTGTGGTAACATCGTCAAAAAGTTGCCAGCTTTGTCAGGTTTTTAATCTTTTATTTCAGAACTTGTGCAACACAACATGCCTACTGTCCGCCGCAGCTGAACATGAAAAGTGAAAGTACTGTATAAGACCTCTCTATCACGTCAGCCTCGTTCTTTCAGGTGCACCAAGCAAAACACATCCGCCACATTAGAACCCGATTCATTACATTATTATAGGTATTATTATTATTATTATTATCATTATTATTAGTAGTAGTAGTATATTACTATTCTGATTTATAATCATTATTTATTGGTTTTGCTCTGTGTATTGCTATTTGCAAAGGATTTAGTATAGGTTTTTAGGCTGTGAAACGAATTAATGGAATTATAATGTATTCTTATGGGAAAATTTTCCTCAAAATACTTCGACTTACACACAAGATCCTGGAACAAATTAACTTCGTATGTAGAGGTATAGAGGTAATTCCTCTTCTATTTGTCCAATCAAAGAGTGCACCATGCGATGCTACCCGGAAAGTCCGGTTGGCACAGTGCGAATGCTAAACCTTTTCAACAAGTCATTTGCAAGTGTTATTGCAAGGTAGCTCGCTAACCAGACCCTGGTCCTCTTGGTCTCATGTGAAAGAGCCCTTAGATGACCTAATTCTGGAGCAGGGTTTTCATCCGCAGGGTGTCCAGGCTTTCAACGATAGGGTGAGAAATTCGATCATGACAGAGATGCTTGGAGTAGAGCCACTACGCCTCTGAATTTAAGAGCCAGATGAAGTGTCACAGGCATTTTTATTATTATTATTATTTTTTTTTATTAAGAAGTGTCCTGGACACCTCCCTTGTGACATCTTGTGGCATGACAGTGGGAGAAGGTCTCGGGGTCAACCCAGGACACGCCGGGGAGACTATATTTCCTGGCTGACCTGGGAAGAGCTGGACAAAGTGGCTGGTAGGAAAGAAGTCTGCGCTTCCTTGTTGGAGCTGCTGCCTCCGTGACCCGACCTCGGAAAAGCAGAAGATAGATGGAAGTTCCAGTCTAAATGTGAACTTTACATTTAAAAAGATAACCGTAATATTTTATGCTGCTAATTTTTATTGGTATGATATTAAAAGTCTAAACAGAATTGAACATGGTGTAGTTTTGTGAGGGAATGATGAACGCAACCTTTAGCTGTTGTTCAGGTAACAAGTAACCTGGCAAGCCAGATTGAATGTTCCAAATATATTACACAAATCAATCTGGAAAAGATCCAATGGAGACCTGTTTCATGGAAAGGAACCTTCAAAAAACTGCTGATTGGACGATGGCTCTTTTCGTCAAAAAAGCTTTTCGTGATGTTCGTTGCTCCTCTGTATTTCAGAAGAAATAGGGAAATATACCTATCTACAAGAATCTTTGCATTCCGCCACAGTATTCAAGGAGATAGTTGCATCCTGATCTCGTCTGAAGCGGCCGCGTCTTTCACCAGAAGAGGAACAATCCACATGTAGCCACAGTATGAAGGTTCACGGGAGAGTAAAAACATGGTTTCTTGTCAAAAAAAGCTTTTCATTGGTGTTCTGTGCTCTTTTTTTGACTGAGAAAATTAAATGTATTTCCGACCGAACTTTAGGAATTGGCCTATCAACAAGAACCGCTTTGCACTCCGACACTGTATTTAACCAGATCGTTACTTCCTAATCATGTCTGTGGCTCCCGCCTCTTTCTCCTGAATTTACGCAAACATCAGATGAAAAGTTGTTCGGCAGTTGAGGTCTCAAGACGGTACTACATGACAAAACAGTGAATCAGTAAGTACCATCTTGCTAACCGGCTAGCTAACGTACCCGGCCAAATACCCCATTTATGGGTTTTAGTAACACGGACAGAAATCATGGCACCTGTCATTTGCACTGCCCTGAACAGTCAAAAATGGGGAGCAAATGGAGGCTTGTTAACTCCATCACCAAGGGTTCGTCCAGGGCTTTTTTGTCGTTTTTTTACAGGGACAGATGGTGCAATTCTAGTTTTGCTCCAAGCTGACATGCTCACGCTCACAGTTGAACTCAAATGAACTGAGAATAGACACAATGACTTTTTCTTTTTTTTTTTTTTAATTTCTAGCCATCAGCACGCAAAACCTCATGTCCCATGTTGATTTTTTTTGGGTGTGTCTATTACTATTAGTATGTGGAAGCCTAATTGACAGATACAATAATGTACAATTGTTGTTGCCATTAAAACACTCGAAAAACAAATTTCAACATAAAAGTACAAAATAATTATAAATAAAATATCAGTATAAGGGGAACTGACAGACAGTAGTGGGCCAGAAATGTCACTGAACCCTATCACCTCCCAACTGCTGCATCTTCAGCTTGCTTCATACTGGCAAGAAAATGTCACTCGCTTTTAATAGTATGTCATCTCTCCCCTTCATTACTTTATATGTAGTCTCTTAAATAAATAAATAAATAAATAAAGGAGACACTAATACAGAGCCTGTGTGGGTGAGTGTGTGTGTTTTTTTTTTAATCCAATGTGCTTGACTCCAGCACAGTATGTATGGATAGATTTTTTGAAGAATAACTCATGACAATGTGCTTCAAGCCCTCCCCAGAGTCGGATAGAAGCGGAGATCTTGCATAGCAGAAAAATGCCAAACATTTTGTGTGTTAATATTGAGTATATTTCACATCATATTCAAAGATAAACATATATATATTTACAAAATATACAAAAACAAAATGTGCACAATACACTTTTTTTTTTTTTTTTTTTTTGATTTATGTTATGAAACAGCAAGCTGTTAAATATGGATCCATAGACTTCATACCTATTGACATGACACAGGAAACGGGGCCGATTCGTAGGGGGCCTATTTTCAAAAACTTCAAATTCAAATATTTTCAACACCAAAGCTGCTACCGACCTAAAACCATTACAGGCACCTACCTTAGCCATATATGAGTCTCCATGAGCAGCGGGCGGCATCAAAAAATTCAAAGTCGTTCCCTTATAAAATCCCAATTAATTAAATTAAATTTTGTATATACAGTGGGGAGAACAAGTATTTGATACACTGCCAATGGGTATTCCCATCTCTCCCACTGTAAGTATAACACAACTTAAAAATGGCTATAAAAGTCTGACATTTTACACTAGATGCACAAAAATGACCAAATGCAGAGATAATCACCTATATTGTCAGGATCAATAGCAATATGTAACATATCATATAAGTGTTTGACCAAAATAGTAACTTAATTTTTTTTTTTTTTTTTTACTGCATTTTCAACAGCTAATAAATCACTCTATTTAACATCAGAAACTTAATACATGAGGAAAACATGCAGAATCAATTATAAATATTATGTAAATAGATTATTAATAAATTCTATATTCAATCACAACTTATTATAGAATAAAATAGTCCTTTATAATCATTACACACGATACACTGTTAGCGAATGAGGCTAGCAACCGCCTGGCATAAACAGAGCTTTTCTGGCAAAGATTCTTGTGAATAAATGCTTAAATCCCCGAATTCTTCATAGATATGGACGTAAAACAGTCTCAGTTCTTGGTTAAAAGCAAAAAAAAAACATGCAGGTCGCATTTATTACACGTAAGTATTGCCAACTATGAGGCTAGTCCGTTACGAAAATTAGCCGCCTCCATGTGTAAACAAAGAAGAAAATTCCTGCGAATAAATGCTTCAATCACGCATGCATGGTACGAAAAATATATTTACCTTGAATCCTCGAACAAATCACTCCTGAGACAATCCTTCTTGTTTGTATGCGGTACAGTTTTCGTAGCTCTTCAAAAATCCAAGCTTAAATCAAACATGAGCATGTGCCGTCTTCGGCTATTACTAAATGAAGCTCGGCCCCCTCTGATAAGGTGTTACATAAAGAATGACGAAGTGTCACCTCAATACGTAATGAAGTCTATGATGGATCCAAACACAGACGTGGAAGTCTGTAGTATTTATTATTACAAAACAAGAACTAAGGGAGCACGCCAGAACATGCTCGAAGAAATACAAAACAAAAAACGTCACAAACCGAGTCGGGAAGCCGAAACGAGCATATGGTAACAGGTGTCCTTAAATATTGAGGGTTCCTAATGCAGAATATTTGTGTCACATGGCCCGCCCATCTGACTCAATCAGGTGCTGAATGTAGAAAAAGTAACTGAGAACACACACAAACATGACAATTCACAAAATTAACAGCAACATTTACATCAGTTCACGAGAACAACCAACTTTCATGACTGTTCCAAGTTTTAAAAATAATCATCGATGTGTCTCAAATGTGGAACATTTGACATTGATTTCTAATAGGAAAATCTTACTTTATCTGGAACACTTATTTGAATATTTATAGTTCTTTTGAATTCGGTTCCCACTTTCTGCCCCGCTTGCAATGAAAATGGCTGCTCCATGGTGGTTCAACGTTGATTCACGGGTGAAAGATGAACACTGCAGTTACATTTCTAACAACAATAGAAAAGCACACGAATACGAACGCACTTCATAAGGTGATCCGTTCAGTCTCGTTCACTTAACTCACTGCTCTTCGGTCTCCCAAGTAAGTCCATCCGGAAACTGCAGCTCCTCCAAAACACAGCAGCACGTCTCGTCACTCGGCCCCCAACCATACACCACACATCACATCACCCCCATCGTCCGTCAACTTCACTGGCTCAAAAAATCAACTACGAGATCCTCGTCATCACCTTCAAAGCACTCCATGGCCTGGCTCCTCCTACCTATGCAATCCCCTCTGTATTAACTGTCCCCCCACCCATTCACTTTGCTCTTCCTCTATCCTTCCCCGTCCGTCCCGTGTCCGTCTCACCACCTTCGGTTCCAGAACTTTCAGTCAATGTGCCCCCCAGCTCTGGAGCTTGCTACCCCCATATCTGTTTAGTCTTTCTTACCTACCATGATCCTTAGCTCTGTTCTATCTTTATCTCTTATCTTTTTATTTACGTTTTTCCTACTTTTAATCTATTTTTATGCTTGTTTTGTTGTTATTGTTGTTGAGCTTTTATGTTTCCATCTTTCTTGTGAAGCGTCTTTGCGTGGCATGAAAGGCGCTCTAGAAATAAAATGTATTATTATTATTATCACGTAGACTTCATAATGATATTGATGGGACACGGGGCACGGGCTGATTAATAGGAGGCCTATCGCCGTCAAAGCTGACCGAGTGGAAACACAGACAAAGAGCATTTTACGTTGAAAATTCTTGTGAGTAAATGGTTAAATCCCTGAATTCTTTAGATATGGACATAAAACAGACTTGATTTTTGGTTTAAAGCAAAAAAAAAAAAAAAAAAGGCAGTTTACATGTATTTTACGTAAATATGTCAAATGTAACTCTGGTTTCCTCCCACATCCCAAAAACATGCATGGTAGGCTGATTGAACACTCTAAATTTGTCCGTAGGTATGAGTGTGTGCGTGAATGGTTGTATGTCTCCTTGTGCCCTGCGATTGGCTGGCAACCAGTTCAGGGTGTCCCCTGCCTACTGTCCGTAGTTAGCTGGGATAGGCCCTAGCGCCTCCACGACCCTCGTGAGGAATAAGCGGCATGCAAGATGAATGAATGTCAAATGTGCTGCTAGTCTGGGAGCTTTTTGCGTTGAAAATTCTTGTGAATAAATGCTTAAATCCCTGAAATCCTTTATAGATATCGACATAAAACAGTCTCGATTCTTGGTTAAAAGTAAAAAATCGGGAAGTTAGCAGTTATTTTACGTAAATATTACGAACCAAGACTCCAATGCTGTAGCGGCTAATTTCTCCCATTGGTTTACTCACGTTTCAAAATGCATGCATGGTACGAAAAATATAATAATTACCTTGAATCCGCGAACAAATCACTCCTGAGACAATCCTTCCTGTTTGTATGCGATACAGCATTTTTTTTACTTTTTCAACCTAAATCCGGCGTTAGATCGCTGCGTGTGTGTGTGTTTGAGAAGAAGTCCTCTTGATGTGGGCAGGCCCCCTGCTTGAAGGCGAGGCACAGTGCATGACGGGTGTGACCCGTCAATATCATTATGAAGTTTATGATTTTTATTAAAAGATGTGTTCTTTTAAACAAAACATTCCCAATCATGTTCTGGAGATACTCGGGTCACATCATATTTTTCACTGGAGGTCCCACCTCTTCCGTGGTATACCAAAATGCAAAACTCATCCAAAAATGAGTCTTTTGATAACTGCTGAGTTGATGTTCGACATCAAAATTTTGTGAGATTTATTTCAAAATGCACAAATGACCTTAACTTGGAAGACTCTTCCAAACTTTTGAGCAGGCTGAAAAAATATCCAAATTTAATTGAGTGAATGTGCATTCAAGGAGAGATTAAAAACTCAGATGCTAATCTCTTGAATATCCTTCTGTCACCCAAAGCTGCATGACAGCATCACTGCTGACCTACCAGCTGTTTCTCTGTAGGATCTTTCTTTAAACAGGGCCACAGCATCGGATTTTGTTGACAGTGGGAGTGTTTTTCATGGGCTAGCCACTGTCTGCTGAATGACCTGGGATAACTTTTGCCTCCTGTCATGGACCCTAATGCACATTTATACTGTTATATCTCTTTATTGTTCAATTTGCTTGACTTCTGCGGGGCTCCATAAATATTTCTTGAGGCATTTCACCCTATTTTCAGCCACCAAATGGTGCAGTAAAAATTTGCTGATTTCCAAGGTCTGAATTTAGGTCGTAGACGCAATACCCAAATGAGATTAAAACACTGCCCTGTCTGTCAAAGAGGGTCATTTGTTACCTTTCTCAATTGACGTATTGGGTCAGATTTAAATTGTTTAACAGCCTCAACATCACTTAGAGTCTAATATGATCCCTCCCTCAAGAAACTGCAGCTTGCTTCGTCTGCACAAATGAAAATGTAGTCATCTGAGGTTATTTCCCGGCCTTGCTGGTCCATTTTCCTCCCTTGGCCCTTTCTTTTATGTGTCCTTGACGACATGCACGATAGAGAACTCCGAGTAGCATGCGGATGGGAACTGTAATCAATCTCTTGTCAACTTAAAGAAAGTGTGGCAAAAATTGCCACATGAAAAGGTAAGTCAACTAAAATATTACCTAACTGCAGTTGAATATACTTCACAGCCAGAACATCAATCTCAACGAGACACAGTTGACTGAGAGTAGCAAAGTGCAAATCCTAATAAATCTCTTGTATCATGTTTGAAATCTGCCTACGTTTCCAATTGAATCAAATTTGATCTGTGATTTACCTCAGCCTTAAAATACTAAACCTTTGCAGTACAGTGATCCATCGCTACCTCATTCTTCAAACTTTGCACCCTCAATCCACCGTGGATTTTTTTTTAATAAAAAGCAAACAAACACAGTATTCTGTTTTAAAATGTTAAGATACATGCATGTATACATGTAAAAATTATTGCTTTCTTTTATATACAGTATATCTCTTTTACAGTGGGGAGAACAAGTATTTGATACACTGCCGATTTTGCTGGTTTCCCCACTTGCAAGCCATGTAGAGGTCTGTAAATTGTATCATAAGTTCTCTTCAACTGTGAGGGACGGAATCTAATACACAATTGCCAAGACCAAAGAGCTGTGTAAGGACATCAGGGATAAAATAATAGACCTGCACAAGGCTGGGATGGCCTACAGGAAAATAAGCAAGCAGCTTGGTGAGAAGGTAACAAATGTTGGAGCGATTATTAGATAATGGAAGAAGTTCAAGTTGACGGTCAATCTGCCTCGTTCTGGGGCTCCATGCAAGATCTCATCTCGTGGGGCATCACTGATCATGAGGAAGGTGAGGGATCAGCCCGTAACTACACGGTAGGACCTGGTCAATGACCTGAAGAGAGCTGGAACCACAGTCTCGAAGAAAACCATCGGAAACACATTACGCCGTCATGGATTAAAATCCTACAGCGCACGCAAGGTCCCGCTGCTGAAGCCAGTGCATGTCCAGACACGTCTGAAGTTTGCCACTGACCATCTGGATGATCCAGAGGAGCAATGGGAGAAGGTCATGTGGTCGGATGAGACCAAAATTGAACTTTTTGGTCTAAACTCGGCTCGTTGTGTTCGGAAGAAAAAGAAGGATGAGTACAACCCCAAGAACACCATCCCAACCGTAAAACATGAAGGAGGAAACATCATTTTTTGGGGCTGCTTCTCTGCCAAGGGAACAGGACGACTGCACCTTATTGAGGGGAGGATGGATGGGACTATGTATCGCCAGATCTTGGCTGACAACCTCCATCCTTTAGTAAGAGCCCTGAAGATGGGTCGTGGCTGGGTCTTCCAGCATGACAACGACCCAAAGCACACAGCCAAAGCAACTAAAGAGTGGCTCCGTAAGAAGCATCTTAAGGTCCTGGAGTGGCCTAGCCAGTCACCAGATCTGAACCCGTTAGAAAATCTATCGAGGGAGCTGAAAGTCCGTGTTGCCCGGCAGCAGCCCCGAAACCTGTAGGCTCTGGAGAAGATCTGCATGGAGGAGTGGGCCAAAATCCCTGCTGCAGTGTTTGCAAACCTTGTCAAGGACTACAGGAAACGTTTGGTAAAATGTTGTTTTCAAGTTTCATGACAATAATATTTATTGTTTACTAACTATTGTCAAAAATGACTATTTTTTAAATGTAAATTACTCCCTGCTTATTTGCTTAACCCCTTATCAACTACTTATCAGATTTCAAAACTTTATAGGTTATCAGTAATCAAGCAATGAGCGTGATGTTCCATATTTGGCATTTGAAATTTTTCTAATTTAACTGATTATGACACTTTCAAAAATTGATAAAATTTGGAAAACAGTTGATGATATAATCCTTTAATGATTTAGGAAGAAAAATATGTACAAGGCATGTTTGAACTGTTTTTTAGTGTATAAATTGCCATAAAAAAAACCTGTAATTTCACGAAAAATTCTCAGAGTGTATAGGGTTAAAAATATTTATTAAAATATTCATATACATATGACATTTTTTTTAGTAAGTATATTTGGGGGGAAAACATGTCTTACATATACAGTATCTTTTTCCAAAGCTGTTAAATCTGAATAAATACATTGAACACACACAAACACACATAAAATCCCCATTAACCACAAAAAAACGAGGGATCACGGTATTTTTTTTTTTTTTTTGGGGAGGTATTTAGTTTGGGTATGTAAAAAGAACACACCCGTTAACACGATAACACATTTATCGCGTTAACGGGCGGTAATTAATTGTTTAAATTAATCACGTTAAAATATTTAACGCATGCGCGAAATGACCCACTCACGCATTGCCGCAAAAATATTGAGAGCTAAGAGGCAGAGAAAAGCGAGTGGACACAGGCATTCATTGGGGCCACGTTATTTATTAGCAATAGCTTTGGCATCTCTTCCACAACAATTATATCTATTGTGGAGAGCGACTTGGGGAAGAATGACAGGAGATTATCTATTTCTTAACATCCTGTATTGAACACAAGGCAGAGACGATATACCATTTGCAGCCACCACTGACAGTCATGGTTGCCCAACTTCCCATCTGCATTTGGGATGAACAGTTAAGTCGCTACAGTATCATTTACTGAAAGCACAACACAAATAATATTCCTCTCTCTCAAAAAAAAATAATGTTCACAAAAAGAAAAGCGCTCAATGCAAAGAGAACTGGCATTCCCAATCAAAATAGCTATGCAAAGTAATACTCAAGACTTTGGTCAAGCGCTCTCCAAACATTTCATTTAGCTCAACAAATACACCAGATGGCAATTTTTAGTCACAATATACAAATTCACGTTTATCTTTTAAGAATTGCAAGTCTTTCTATCCGTGGATCCCTTTCACAGAAAGAATTTTAACTAAGTTAATGCCATCTTGTGGATTTATTGTTATAATAAACAAATACAGTAATTATGTACAGTATGTTGAATGTATATATCCGTCTTGTCGTATCTTTCCATTCCAACAATAATTTACAGAAAAATATGGCATATTTTAGAGATGGTTTAAATTGCGATTAATTACGATTAATTAATTTCTAAGCTGTGATTAACTCGATTAAAAAGTTTAATCTTTTGATCGCCCTAAAGAACGCTGTTGATTTTTTTCATACCCAAACTTTAAAACGGCTCAACTTTGACCCGAACACAGTACAAGGGACATACCATAGAAGTGCATCACATAAATATAAAACCCTTTGATGATATGAAATACCATTACAGGATTGATTAAATTAACTATTGTTGCGTGATAAATTGATAGATTGCCACGAGAACTTCAGGAGAAAATCAACCTTACAGATTTAGATCGATAACCACTCAGACTCACATTCACAATGGCAATGGGTAGGAAGGTAGTTATTGTCATTAAACATACCCATGTTAATGTTCTAATGTTAAAGCAACCATAACTCATACGATACAAAACATGTAATTATGAAGTTTTAAAGGATGCCTGAATTAGTTGTTTCTTAAATCTTTTCTTTGCATATACATGATTTGGCTTCATAAACTCCACCGACGCAAGTTTCTGCCCAAGTACTCAAAGGTTTTTTGTATCTACTCCAAAGAGTATTTAATTATTATTATTATTTTTTAAATATCATTTTTGCACACTTTCTGGCCTTAGAGTAAGCCTGGTTTTGTCGTGAGTTTCATCATTTTGGCAGCAACTGACATCATAGTCCTTCATCGGTCCACTAGCGTCACTGAATCCTCCTTGGGTGTGCAATTATATAGGAATAGCCAGCATTGTGATTCCTTATGGCTCTAGTACACCATTCCCCTTAATTGAACATTTGAGGGGGAGCACCACAGCGGTAACGTTCGTGACTGACCGCCTGACAACCTTCTTTTAATTAGACAGGTCTTTCAAGTACAAACCGGAGAATGCAAGGAGAGAAAAAAACTCTGGATGGGGCCTCTCATTTTTTTTCCCCCTGCGGTCTTTTCTATTTTTTTATTGATTTTTAGCATTGCTCACATTTGTGATGAAGGTGATACGGGGAGGTTTACATTATAGACAAAATAATACAGAATAGCTCATAAAGGGAAGCTAATAGAATAGCTTAATTCAGGGGTCGGCAACCTATGACACGCGTGTCAGCACTGGCACGTGAAGGGTTAACCAGTAACACATGAACGCATGGCAAAAAAAAAAAAAAAAAACGCCTTTTTTCCTCAAATTAAGACATTTTCAGTTGCGCGCCCTGTTATTTAGGGGCTTTACGGGAGCGCTCCCCTCCCCCCCTCTGCCTATAGCGTTATATGGGAGCAATAATGAATTTTGAGCACACGTTTGACGATCTGAGATGAGGGGACGACAGGGGAGCTGACCGGATTATTTTATTTATTAATACCAGTGCAAAAATTCAATACGATCATCTTTATACTGATTTGCAATGAAACTGTCTAATATCAAAATGTAGTATTGTTTTCATTTCAGAGCAACACATTTGACAACTAGCTATTTACACTTTAGTTTTAACAATAGTTACCAAAAATAATAGTGATGAGCATGAAAACAAAAACACAACAGAGCGTGAGGTAAATATGATGTGTTGGTCGTTCCATATTTAGAAATTAAACTTTCGATTTATTTTTATTTTCGTTACAGCAAGCATGCCGCGTTGGCTATTAGCAGCAGCATTGTATATGTGATCAAGATCATGCTAAAAAAAGTCTGTGCGCCCCCGACCCCAAACCCCCACTCCCCCCACAAAAGGAAAATGTTTAACCATGTCCTAAATCAAAATGCAAGCACGAGCTATGACTTTGATCCCATGGGAACCAGTGTTGTTAATAACGGCGTTACAATATAACGGCGTTACTAACGGCGTTATTTTTTTCAGTAATGAGTAATCTAATTAATTACTTTTCTCATCTTGGCAACGCCGTTACCGTTACTGAGGCGGGAAAGGCGTGCGTTACTATGCGTTACTAAGTTGGTTGAACAAAAAAAAGTCTGAGAGAAACGGACTCACGGGGACGAGAGCAGAGCAGGAGTGGGGAAGACGCTGTTGCAACCGCGATGCTAGGTGGCTCCAATAATACCTGACTGCAGCCATAGCCGACAAACTACGCCCACATGACACGGTAGATATCATATTATAGAACTAGATGCAAATGACAGCCACTGCTGCATTGCCAACATGTTTTAAGGACTACATGCGTTTGTAAACAGCCGCCATCTTAAAGCAGTAGACCTCTCAGGAACTTAGGAAGGCCCTGATGTAGAGATCCTTCCTAGCGAACCTAAGTAATTTTTTAAAATCTAAAATGCTCCTAAATCGGCAAAATCTTAACTTAAATCTATCTTTAAATGATGAAACAGTTTTAAAACTTACACATGTTTAAAGTAGACAGAAGGGAACTAATGCAATAACGGGAGAAATTTTAACAACTTTAACGAGTGATTCACAACTTTAAATGACTTCCACACATAGCAAAGGTACTAGCTAGTTATCGCAATACCCTTGTGTCTAGTTAAGTGGAGGGTAAAGAATTGGGCTAGGGCCAATTGTCCCCCAAACCCTTTAAGCTTCACATTGTGTGACCTGTGTTTTTTTTTTTTTTTTTGAGAAAAAAAAAAAAAAATCACTAGTTACTTTGCCAAGTAACTAATTACTCTTACATTCAGGTAACTGAGTTACTAACGCATTTACTTTTTGGGAGAAGTAATTTGTAGCTGTAATTAATTACTTTTTTAAAGTAAAATTAACAACACTGCATGGCACTAAATGCGTTAGTAGACAGCCGCCATCTTAAAGCAGTAGACTTTTTAGGACGGCTCTGTTGTAGAGAACCTTCCTAGCGAACCTAAGTAACTTTTTATCTAAAATACTTCTAAATCGGCAAAATCTTGACTTGAATCTATCTTTAAATGATGAAACATTTTTAAAACTTTCATATGTCGAAAGTAGAGAGAAGGGAACAAATGCAATAATGGGAGCAATTTTAACAACTTTTAACAGTTGATTCAGGGTAAAGGGTAAATTTGGGTAAAGAATTGGGCTCGGGCCAATTGTACCAAAAAACTTCACATAGTGTGGCCAATGTTTTTTTTTTTTTTTTTTTTTTTTGTTGAGGGGAAAAAAAAAAAAAAAATTATCACCAATTACTTTGCCAAGTAACTAATTACTCTTACATTCAGGTAATTGAGTTACTAACGCAATTACTTTTTGGGAGAAGTAATTTGTAACTATAATTAATTACTTTTTTTCAGTAAGATTAACAACACTGATGGGAACACAACAGATGACGCGGAAGTTCTCCCCCGCTTTTGCAGCAGCGGGAGGGAGACGGGGCTGGGAAAACAGAATTCTGTCACTCATTTCTGAAACTACACGAGTGGTTAATGAGGAGCCTGTGTGCAAGAGAGGGAGGGACCAAGCAATGTCACTTCCCGTTCAGTTATACTGCGAAGCGGTCTTTGGTGATTCGTTCGGCAACGCCACTTCCCGTTCACTAACCGAACGATTCATTTGGGCGGGGAGGGAGATGAGGGGGCGGAACGATTCGTTGAACGATTTGTTTGAACGAGTCTTTTTACTGAGCGAACTGGAATGGATTCGTTTCCTCAAGTGAACGACAGATCCTGTCACTACTCTCAACACCTTGCTTCGCTCCCTCTGTTTTTCTCGCCCCGACGCCCACTTTTTCTTCTATGCTTAACTAGTAAGCCGGTCATATTGTAGGGGACAGCAGCCCCTTGGGGATGCCGGGAACAACTGGTTTGCTGGTTACTTCCGCTAGCTCTGTTTGTGCATTATGCCTTGGGAGCATTGTGTGTCGCACAAGTGCCAAATGCCACTGCGAGACAAAACATGAACATTCTTGGAAAAAAGGGCATCACATTAAGGTAGGTATCTTTTATATTTGTAATATAAAATCTAAAATTGTACATATAATTCACTGTTTCAGTTGTTAGTTAACAAGACAAAATGTAAGAGTTGGCATTTTTGACTTTGAAGGTTAAAACAGCCCAGTCTTTACTGTGAGAGACCTGCACTGAGAATCACATATGTTTCCCTTTTCCTGCTGGGGTGTGTGGGTGTGTGTGTGTGATATGTTTACATAAGATGCTGCTGCTGTACAGCTGTTGCACTTATTTTCAAATGTTGATATTTTCTACAATATGCATTTATTTTTTTAGTTAATTGATAAGGAAGAAAGATAGTTTTACGAATTCAATGTATGTCCATGTTTTTTTCTTTGGCGTAATTACAATACATTAAATTACAGCTCTGTCGGATATAAAAATGTGGATGTGCGTCATTAATATTGGTGTGGCACACTGATTAAAAAGAAAATTTGAAAGTGGCACTCCAAACCAAAAAGGCTAAGAGGGACCTCTACTGAATGTGTATGTGAGTATCCCACGGTCCTCTTCATTCACCCCTCATGTTCCGACAGCTTTACATGAAATTATCAACTTTTCTTCATTACTCATTTTTTTTAACTTTGCACTGTTTTTTTATGTTTACTGTGCAATAATCTAATTGTAACATGTATTTGATACATTTTTGATGCATTTTTAGGCATTATAAATAAAAATATGTCTAAATTTTAGAGGGCTTGGAAGGGTTTAGGACATTTACATGGAAAATGCTTCTCTACTTACGGAACATACTTAATTGCAATTCATTACAAATATTTTGCCTAATTCATCTCAGATAGTTTTTTTAATCAAAAACTTATTGACACACTGAGATTTTTTTTTTTTTTACTTAAAACGTTACATTATTCATTCATTCTTCTTCTGTGCTGCTTATCCTAATGAGGGTTGCGGGGGTGCTGGACTCTATCCCAGCTAACTACAGTATGGGCAGTTGACAGGGTACAACCTGAATTGGTTACCAGAACCTACAATGCATGTATTTTGAGATATGAGAGGAAACCGGATACCCGGAGAAAATACATGCATGTACGGCGAGAATATGCAAACTCCACACATGATGACTGGAGCCAAGGATTAAACCCTTGATCTCAGAACTGTGAGGCGGACGTGTTAATCACACATACACCATGCCGCCCTTATAAACATTCAATATGCGTCATCAAGAAGGCCCAGCAGCATCTACATTTCTTGAGAGTCCTCAGCAAGAATGATCTAGACAGGAAGCTGCTGTTGGCCTTCTCTCGCTCATCCATCAAGAGCCTACTGACGCACTGCATCTCCACGTGGTATGGGAACTGCAGAAAAGCAGACGGGGAGAGGCTTCAGTGGACAGTGAGAGCAGCAGAGAAGTTCAGTGGCTGTCTCATCCCCTTCCTGATAGACATTTACTCCTCTCGGTGCCCGAGCAGAGCTCTCAACATCAGTAAGGACAACCACCGAAGTTCTCAGCGGTTTGAGCTGACACAGGTGTCTTACTCTAGACTAGAGCAAGGACAAAGAGACTGAGGAACACTGAGGAACTGTTTTTTCCCAAGAGCTATAACCTTGAACTTTTACGCCTGACATCAATGACACTGTATTACAGTGTATCCCTGTTGCTATTTCAAACTGTGCAATATTTCCATAGTATTTTATTTTATCGTCTGTTTTTTCCCCGGTTAAGATTTCTTAATTTTACTACTTTGTACTTTTACTATGTAGAGCACAGGTGTCAAACCGATTCCAGAAAGGGCCTAGTGGGTGCTGGATTTTGTTCCAACCGATACTGCACAGAGAGTATAACCAATGAACTTCCTGCTGAAACAAGCAGCACCTGACAAAGTTTAACTGATTACACATGTAAAAGATCTAATTGGTGAAAAGGTGTCCTCTTCATTGGTTGGAAAGCAAACCTGTACCCACTAGGCCCTTTCTGGAATCGGTTTGACACCTGTGATGTAGAGTGTAAAGAACACCTCAATTTCATTGTACAAATGTGCGATCACAATAAAAGCATTCATTCATTTGTTGTTATTATTGTTGCTGCTGTTGTTGTTGTTGTTTACATATAATGCAGTATCATATCGCAGTGGCAACTAGTGAAGCTTCAAAAAGTAGGGGCACGATTAAAAACCAAAACAAAAAGCAGAAAGGGATGCATGAATTTTTATATTATACATTTAATTCCTGTTTGATTAACAGCACTATTTAAACTTTCGGTTTTTATATACAGTTGGGCAAGTATTTAGTGGACCACTAATTGTGCAAGTTCTCCCACTTGAAAATATTAGAGAGGCTTGTAATTGTCAACGTGAGTAAACCTCAACCATTAGAGACAGAATGTGGGAAAAAAAGAGAAAATCACATTATTTGATTTTTGAAGAATTTATTTGCAAATCGTGGTGGAAAATAAGTATTTGGTCAATACCAAAAGTTCATCTCAATACTTTGTTATGTACCTTTTGTTGGCAATAACGGAAGCCAAACGTTTTCCGTAACTCTTCACAGGCTTTTCACACACCGTTGCTGGTATTTTTTAAATATCCTAATTTATTGCTTATAATAAGTCTGTTAAGCTTATTTTCAGCTAGCCAAAGGTTTTCTGTAACTCTTCACAAGCTTTTCACACACTGTTGCTAGTATTTTGGCCCATTGCAGATCTCCTCAAGAGCAGTGATGTTTTGGGGCTGTCGTTGGGCAACACGGACTTTCAACTCCCTCCACAGATTTTCTATGGGGTTGAGATCTGGAGACAGGCTAGGCCACTCCAGGACCTTGAAATGCTTCTTACGAAGCCACTCCTTTGTTGCCCTGGCTGTGTGTTTGGGATCATTGTCATGCTGAAAGACCCAGCCACGTCTCATCTTCAATGCCCTTGCTGATGGAAGGAGATTTTCACTCAAAATCTCTCAATACATGGCCCCATTCATTCTTTCCTTTTACATTTGGAAAGATCTCAATTACGTCATCACTGCGAGCCCACAAACCGTGGCGCCAACTAACGGTCAAAATATGGACTAAATATTATAAAATATTGCCATTGATTTAACATTTTATGTGTTTCTAACAACATATCTTAGTAGAAGAGAACAATTGTGGTTTATTAGAGCCTACATATATTTAAGTTAGAGGATAACTTTAACGGATGCAAAGTGTGAAAATTATAAGCAAATGGCAGATTTGGACCCCCTTATCATTCTATCCATACTTTCTACAGAATTAGAACATTACAGAGAATTAGAGAATTACAGAACTATAAACTGAATAAATTTGAATTCCTCATGGCATGTGTTGAGCTGAAATACCAAAAATATTTCCATAATCAAAATTTTTCACAATGTTTTTAATTTATGTAAAAAGATGACATAATGGACTAAAAAGTATCCCCGCCCACACACACACACACACACACAATTATTAAAGTAAAATATAACACACACACACACACACAACCATAGAAAAATTCAGTGTTCTGAGACAGGTTGTAAACTTCTACTGATTCTAAGTCCCTGTAAAGAAATGATTCATTGATATAACTTTATTTTAATTTCTAATCTTTTAATTATTAATTTCGTCATCATCATTTACTAACCCATGACACAATGCCAACATGCCCTATTAAGTTACACAACTCAGCATGTGGCACTATTTGAGTGTGAAAAATAACTCACTTACTTTTATGAGCCAAGGTAAAATTAGACCGAAAAGAAATTAACGTCAATGTTTGGTATATTTTTGGGTAAAATGATTTTAATGCATGAATGAAAGCATGGAGGATATTAACAACGAATGAATTAAACATATTTAGGGTGTGTTCAGAAATAGCAGTGTTAGAATGCTTAAAGCAAAGGGTAAATTAGTATTCAATTTATCTAAGCATTTCTTTTGGGCATGTGAACTCCACCAAGCCTTTGAAATAAAGGAGCCAATTACTCCAACTCAATAGTGGCACCATTCTTTAGAAATGTGTAACGAATTAGGGATTATTGCATACCATAATAAACAAACAACAAATCAATCTGTCTTCAGAGCCCTGCATTTCAGTTTTTTTTTCCTGGAGCAAATGGATAATGGAAACCCTATTTTTGTAATTAATTCCAATGGTCTGCTGCTTAAGTGAGATGTTTAATTACACAAACCAATAACAGAAACCGTGTCATTTTGCATTAACTTAATGTTGTTTTGCGAAGGTTTCCAGCAGAAAAATGAACGTGTTACTTTAGCTGTGCTATCACATTCATCTTGGCACACAATTAATGGACTAAAAATGGCGATTAAACTAAAACAGTGCTAATGAACAAGAAAGAAGTTGCTTTCACATGTTTATTTGGAAGAAAATCAACATCATCAGTCCTGTGAAGTTGTACCTCACCAGCAAGTGCAACAGAAATATAGTACTTAAACAATTGTCTTTAGGAGGTTGGGAAGCAATTTCACCTTGTGAAACAACATCACTACCTAATGTCCATACTTATAAGTAGTTTTTTTTATATACCCTAAATGTGATGTCCCTCACGCTTTGTCCTGGAAAGTCAGTATAAGCATGGTGTTTAAACATGACCAAACCAACGATAGGCAATGATGTAAATGTAGAGACAGCTTTGAGACAAACGTTTTGCATAGCCTCAGGTTGCCTTGGTTACAGGACACCTGGTGGGTTGACTATACACAGACGCCCTGGTGCTCTTAAAGATCAATAAATTAGCAGACAGGGCATACAGAAAGAAAGAAACCTAAGCTGTTGGAAACCAAACTGACACTTGAATTGTAACTTCAAACAATGTTTTTGAAGTGAAGGATCAATCAAGATTTATCCGCCCATTCACGCTTCTTTCTTCCTTTTCCAGTTGGATTGTTAAACCTCACAGGCAGCCTTATTAGTCCCTTGGCAATGACTATGTGACAGGTTTCTAATAAAGATTGGTCTATGTGGTCAATATAAAACAGAAATATTGTGGTATTTGCATATGATATGCATGACAAAAGCTCTCTGGGAACAAAACAAACGAGGGTCAGAAACCTGCAGACACCAGTCAAGGATCCATGTTGGCATTACGACTTATTAACTGGACTCTTGACGTTTACTAAGGAGCAATACAAACCTGGGCAATCTGTGAAATGACTAATTCATACGGTGGCCCTGAAGTGCAAAACACAACGGCAAATCAAAAAGCACAAAAAAAACAAAAACAAAAAAAAGACATTGCCGACTGGACGAATCCACCACAGAGGGTTTCTGGCGTGGAATTTAAAAATGAGTCTTCCCAAAGACATGAATGTACAGTCATGGACGAAATTATTGACCCCCTTGGAATTTTTCCAGAAAATACAGTTGTGTCCCAAACAGTAACGCAATTACAAATGTTTTCAGTTTAAATGTGTTTATTTTTTGGATTTGCATTGAAAAAAGACAAAAAAGCTGAAAAGCCATAATGTACCAAATTTTACGCAGAATGCAAAAATTGGGCTGGACAAAATTTTTGGAACCCTCAGCTTGATATTTGGTTGCACATCCTTTAGAAGAAATAACAGAAAGTAATCGCTTCCTATAAGTTTCGTGCACCTCTCAGATGGAATTTTGGACCACTCTTCTTTTGCAAAGTCCAGATCTCTCAGATTTGAAAGGTGCTTTTTTGCAACAGCAATTTTGAGCTCTCTCCATAGGTGTTAATGGGGTTTAGATCTGGACACATTGATGGCTACCTCAGAATTCTCCGGTGCTTTACTCTAACCATTTCTTGGTGCTATGTGAGGTGTGTTTTGGGTCATTATCCTGTTAGATCACCATGGTCTCTGACGCAGACCCAGTTTTCTGACACTACATCCTACATTGCGGCCCAAAACATTTTGATAATCTCCAGATTTCATGACTCCTTGTCCACTGTCAAGGGACCCAGTACCAGAGTCAGCAAAAGTGCCCCAAAACATTATTGGACCTCCACTGTGTTTGACTATAGGCACTGTGTTTTTTTTCTTGTAGGCCCCATTCTTTTTTCTGGCGTGGCACTTTTTTCTGGATTTAGGTTGAAAAAGTACGAAAGCTGTACTGCGTACAAACAGGAAGGATTGTCTCAGGAGTGATTTGTTCGAGGATTCAACAATTATTATATTTTTAGTATCATCCATGCATTTTGAAAGGTTGAGAAAAAAATCAATGGGAGAAATTAACCGCTATGGCATTGGCATCACAACTCACAATATTTATGTAAAATAAATGCTAACTGCCCGTTTTTTGCTTTTAAACAAGAACCGAGACTGTTTTACGTCCATATCCATAAAGAATTCAGGGATTTAAGCATTTATTCACAAGTATTTTCAACGAAAAAAGCTCTTTGTGGTGATAAGGTGGCCGACGCCACAGTGGCTTAAAGACTAGCAGCACATTTGACATATTTAGGTAAAATAAATGCTAACTGCCCAGTTTTTTGCTTCTAACCAAGAATCGAGACTGTTTTACGTCCATATCTATACAAAAATCAGGGATTTAAGCATTTATTCACAAGAATTTTCAACATGAAAAGCTCTTTGTATGTGTTTCCACTCGGTCAGCTTTGACAGAGATAGGCCCCTTCTTAATCGGCCCCGCGCCCAGTGTCCCGTCAATATATTATGAAGTCAATGCTTGACATTGTGCAAGGAGTCCTGAAATATGGAGACTATCAAAATGTTTTGGGTCCGAATGTAGGGCGGAGTGTCAGAAAACTGGGTCTCCGTCAAAGGTCATGGTTGTTCCAACAGGACAATGACCAAAATATACCTCAAAACGCACCAAGAAATGGTTGGAGGCAAAGCGCTGGGGAATTCTGAGGCGGCCATCAATGAGCCAGGATCTAAATTATATTAAACACTACGGAGAGATCTTAAAATTGCTGTTGCAAGAAGGCACCCTTCAAATCTGAGAGACCTGGAACAGTTTGCAATAGAAGAGTGGTCCAAAATTCCATCTGAGAGGTGCACGAAACTTGTTGATGGTTATAAGAAGCAATTGTTTTCTGTTATTCCTTCTAAATGATGTGCAACCAAATATTGAGGTGAGAGTCCCAACAATTTTGTCCAGCCTGTTTTTGGAGTTTTGTCTAAAATTGTGACAATTTTGACTTTTTTTCCTTAGCTTTTTTCCACAGGAAATAAACACATTCAAACTGAAAACATTTGCAATTGCATTAACTTCTGTGAGAAATGCTGTATTATCTGGAAAAATTCCAGGGGTGCTGTGACGGCCCTGGCCGTTTAATGGTTAATTTTCTGAGGTTCTTCCAGTCAGCTGATCGTCGCCTCCACCAGCTAGCTGCTTCCCCTCCCACTGTGACGGAAGCTGATCGACGCAGGACGGACCGACGACGTCACCACCGCTGATTGGCCACGGAAGGAGGCGCCAAGCTTCATAAACCTGCCGCTGTCAACGTTCTAGGAGGTCGCAATTTGGCAGTATTCTGTCGCGTTCCTCCTCGCTAGCTGTTTGCTTGCCATTCACGCTCGTTTGCACTTTGATCGCTAGTTTGATACACTCCCGCTTTTTCGGTGAGATCTTTTGTGTTTATTCGTTATTGGATCGTTTTTGTTCACCACTGTAAATAAGAGCACTGAAGCAAGTAAGGGTAAGTCACCATTTCTGTTCAACCCATTTTCTCCTGTTTTGTATAGAGTAGGAAGTTAGGTTAGAAGCTGTCTTTTCTTTGTTCCTTTTACATGATCAGGGCTTAGTTAGCGGGTGGGGTTTAAGTGTAGTTGCTTTTGTTTGTTGTTTTGGCCTGGGCTTACCCTGAAGTCACGCTTCCTCGGCATTTTGTACATATTCATTGCGAGTTTGATTATTGTGTAAATAAATTTGTGTCCACTTGTCCATTTGTGTGGATTGTTTTATGTTACGCCTTTCGCGAGCCATCTTTGGCACGTAACAGGTGCCAATAATTTCATCCATGACTCTAGCTGCCACTTTAAAATAATATTTTTATTTGGCACAGTAAAAGAAGTAAAATATTACGTAATATATTACGTCATTCGTATGTGCCGAATAAAAATATTAATTCATAGGAATGAATATTGTATTGTTATTGTAATGTATATTGTAGTAACACTAAGAGTACTGCAGGTGCTGCGATGGTGTGTCAGCGCGACTTTCCTATTGGTGCGTTGGATATGCCAACGCGATGCTCCCATTGGATGTAAATTATTGTTGATTGCATGACATGGGTGAGTGCGGTGTAAATAAAGTATGTGTGAAATGTGATCTTGACTCGTGTTTAATTCAGGGAAGTATATTCCCGCTGTTGATCCTTGCTATTTACAATCATGGTGTCAGTTAACACACAAGTCTTTGTGCATGCCAATCCAACCAATGGGAGCATTGTGTTGGCACATCCAACGCACCAATCAGATAGTTGGGCTGACACACCATCGCAGCACTGGCAGTACTCCTAGTTACGCTACAACATATTATTGATTCACTTAAGTATGAAGTAACATTTTACTTTTTACTTTTTTACTCAATCTTTTTACTTCATACGTACAGTGTATCACAAAAGTGAGTACACCCCTCGCATTTCTGCAGATATTTAAGTATATTTTTTCATGGGACAACACTGACAAAATGACACAATGAAAAGTAGTCTGCGGGCAGCTTATATAATAGAGTGAATTTATTTCCCCTCAAAATAACTCAAAATATAGCCATTAATTTTAAACACCTGGCAACAAAAGTGAGTAAACCGCATGGGAATACGTACATCCCTAAATGTCCAAATTGAGTTCTGCTTGTCATTTTCCCTCCAAATTGTCATATGACTCATTACAGGAGTGCTGTCAGCATTGCTTCAGAGATTGAAGAGGTGGGAGGGTCATTCCCACTACCATGCTTGACTGTAGGCATGACACACTTATCTTTGTACTCCTCACCTGGTCGCCGCCACACATGCTTGAGACCGTCGGAACCAAACAAATTCATCTTCGTCTCATCAGACTATAGGACATGGTCCCAGTAATCCATGTGCTTTGTTGACATGTCTTCAGCAAACTGTTTGCGGGCTTTCTTGTGTACCGTCTTCAGAAGAGGCTTCCTCCTGGGGTGACAGCCATGCACACCAATTTGATGTAGAGTACGGCATATGGTCTTACCACTAACAGGCTGACCCCCCACCTCTTCAATCTCTGCAGCAATGCTGACAGCACTCCTGTAGATAGTCATGTGACATTTTGGAGGGAAAATGACAAGCAGTACTCAATTTGGACATTTAGGAATGTAAGTTGTTTCTAAGGGGTGTACTCACTTTTGTTGCAATGAGTTTAGATATGAATGGCTTTATTTTGAGTTATTTTGAGGAGAAAATAAATTAACTGTATAATATAAGCTGCTCACAGACTACTTTTCATTGTGTCAAAGTGTCATTTTGTCAGTGTTGTCCCATGAAAAGATATACTTAAATATCTGCAGAAATGCGAGAGGTGTACTCACTTTTATGATACACTATATGTCCCAAATAAAATATTCAAAGTGGTTGAAGATGTATGGATGGATTTATGGTGGAAGCCACGTTCGCGTCTTTAATTAAGTTAATTTTCAAATACAACACCATAAGTGGAATAACTTCCTAGTTTATCAGTACCTACCCTTAACGGTAGATTCGTCCAATCAGTGATGAGTGTACTTTTTGACTGGTACTGACCTTTTCCATGTAAATGCAAATAAGTATTTAGTCAACCACTAAATGTGCAAGTTCTCCCATTAGAAAATATTAGAGAGGCCTTTAATTGACAACATGGGTAAACCTCAACCATGAGAGATAGAATGTGGAAAAAAGAACAGAAAATCACATTGTTTGATTTTTAAAGAATTTATTTGCAAATCATGGTGGAAAATAATTATTTGGTCAATACCAAAAGTTCATCTCAATACTTTGTTATTTACCCTTTGTTGGCAATAACGGAGGCCAAACGTTTTCCGTAACTCTTCACAGGCTTTTCACACACCGTTGCTGGTATTTTTTAAATATCCTAATTTATTGCTTATAATAAGTCTGTTAAGCTTATTTTCAGCTAGCTATTTCTTTTTTTTATTTAAAGAAATCTAAGTGTTAAATATGATGAAGCACTGGCAGATAATTTCGTTTATTTCTAGTAGATTTACACTGAAAACTTGGAAATTTAACTAGTTTTAAGGAGGTGTGCTTTTGCAGTAAGTAAGAACTAGAGTTTGGGATACCCCTAAATATCCACTATAAATAACTATCCAAAAACATTTTTATAAGTCATTGTACAATCCTCACCGAGACGTTGGTGCTAAATCCTAGCTAGACAGCGATTTATGCTGTCATCTTTCCCCTCTCTCTCTCTCTCTCTCTCTCTCTCTCTCTCTCTCTCTCTCTCTCTCTCTCTCTCTTTCTCTCTCAGTCGGCTGAGCGATTTCTTCGCTGGAACAAAGGCACTCTTCTTCGTGTGCACAAATACGTTCTTCGTGTGTACATGTGTTCTTACTCGCATGTGTACTACCTGCTCTGTGCTTCCTGCACCAAAATGAAAGCATGCGTCACAAAACAAAAGTGAACATTATTATCAAATACATGTTTCGGCAAAGGGCAGAACAATCATATTGATAAAACTAAGTAGAAAATTAAATACTGTGAGGTAGAATAAGGCACCGTTTACGCGACACAATTTTTTTTAAAAAAACGACTAGGAGACAAACTGGCGGACAAGACTCCTGAGTCTGAAAGTCAAAATCACATAAGTCGGGTATGTCGTAACCTGGGGACTACCTGTATCCGTCCATTTTCCTCCCTTCCTACTTCTACCTTTTTAGTGGCTCTTTTTGATTTAGTTTGGACCCAAGGAACACAAATAAAATGTTTACAAGCCAGGAACATTTTTTTTTTTTTTTTTTTGCAATTTGTTGTAATTTGCAACACCCCTATTGTAAAGATGGGTATAATAAATCATTGATCAATTTTGTCATATTTAAGCCAAATTGAAGCCAAATGGGGGTGCCGTCCTTGCCTGGGACTCAAGAGTTTGAGTAGGCAAAGTCTGTTAACAAAAGGCAGAAATGAAATTGTTACAAAACATAATTATGGACTGTAAAAAAATATATAAACAAATCAAAAACAAACAAACGGTAGAAAAACAAACATTGGAAAACATTCTACAGTGCATACTTCAATAGGTGAAAAGGAAGTTGGTATTTGTAATGCCAAAAAGATTCAACAAAAACAACAAATTAAAATATGAAACAGCTGCTGAGAGCTCCATTTGCAGCCAAAGTACTGGAAAATGGCTTGTGCATTAGTGCAAGCAAGGAGGCAAAGTTAGAGGCGGGGTAAGAGAGAGAAGGCATCTGCTCCATCCATCAGCTTGACTCTGATGGCTTCGCTTCCACAGTATCATCTTCAGTGCTTGGGTACAGGTCTTTCTCAACAGGGCACTAAAAGAAATGACAGGTCATTTAGACAACTGAATGAACTGCAATGAAACCTAACAACAAATGGGTCCTCTATAGTAGAATCTTTATTCAGCTGATTTCAGTATGGTCTCTGTATCATTTATACGACTCAACGTGAGCTGGCCTTCTCTCCAGAAGCCTTCCGTTTTACTTAATGCAGAGAAACTAAAGATTCCTCATGCGGCCAGTTGAAAAAAAGGTCAATGGTGTTGTATGAATAGCAGCTCTGATGTTTAACCCGGTAAGGAAAATAGAAAATGCTTTCAAATCTGTGCCATCAGTAGCAGTATGCTCTATCTGTTGTTTATAGCAGACGAGCAAAATACAGGTTACACTGCAAAGAGCAGTGGTTTTTATGTACAACAATGAGAACCAACAGTGTTGGGCAGTGGCGGTTGTAGGATTTTTCTGAAACGGGCCAAGAAGGGGCCCTTATTTAACCCTGAGGGGCCAAGTGTCCCTGCAATCTTTGTTCAGTGTTTGTTTTGGTCCACAAGGCAATACGCAGATTATCCTGCATGTTCCATTAAAGTTTGTAACAATTCATATTTAACTCATTCACTCCCAGCCATTTTCACTGGAGCAACCCCCTTTGCTCCCGGCCGTTTTACTGGATTTTGACTGATTTTGCAAGGCCCACAGAAAATTCTCTTCTATTGCTATATAAACATGTAACCCACCAAAAGAAAGACTAGACTCTCTTCTTTCAGCAGGAAAAAAGTTAGTTCATGGCTTTTTCCATTCTTTAGAAATCAGCATTAGAAAATAGCTTAGTTTGAGCAATTTTCCAATTTCTGATGAAAAAACAGACACTGAGTTTTTGTAAAAGCATACATTTCAAAGATAACTTTGTATTTAAGATAGCTATTTTTTGCTTTTGTGACATCCTAAACATCTGAATTATGTTTTCCTTCTACGAAATAACATAAACAACAAGACAAATAGTGCTTTTGATAGCAAAGTAACAATTTATTTACACTTAACTAAACTATTGAACTGAGAGAAGATGCTGTTGTGCCCACGGCTGTCTCGCCAGACGGGGTAAACTTTTCCCTCATCACTGCCTGTCTCATCAAGATAGATTTTTTTTCAATCTTTTTTATGTAGCGACCACTATCTCATAACAGAATTCACCTAGGGAACTTGTGTGGGGCATGTTGTGTTCCTGGGGGGGGACTTATTTAGCCGTGCACGTTTCCGACTGAGTCACGAGACATTAGAGAGTCACGAGAGACATGAGCGGCCGAACACGGCAACGCGAACTCTACTCAACAAGCAACACAGACAACATCGTCCGCTACACTGGTGATCCCGATCGTTCTGCTCGGTCGTCCAACGCCTGGCATCCCGGACGTCGTCCCGATTGTTCTGCTCTTTCGTCCGCCACCTGGCATCCTGGACATCCTCCTGATTGTCGCACTTGGTCATTCATCACCTGGTATCCCGGACATCCTCCCGATCGTACTACTCGGACTTTCCATACCTGGCACCCTGGATGTCCTCCTGATCATCCATTCAGTCGTCTTCCACCAGCGCCCCGGCCCGAACCCGACCGTTCGTTCCGTTAAATCGGGTTATGCCTCCTCTCTTCACTTCCTTTCATGGTCCAATATGAGCTCTTACCAAATGCGCAGCGCTACTACCCTCCAGTCGCCAGTTTTATTGCTTTAAAATGGATTTTGTGCATTGTGCTTTGGAGCGAAGTTGCATCAGAACCTAGAGATGTCTATTGTGAAAAAAAACGTAAAAGACGTATAAATATATTTTTGGGACACTGAAAGAATTAAAAATAGAACTTATTTATACGTTTTTTTGGAGCAAATGAGTTAATCATACTGTGTGCAAGTAAGGATACAATACATGGAACAAAAATTGTATTCACTCTTTTGATAAGCCATTTTAAATGTGAAATGCAGCATTAATATTTTGTAAACTTCAGAATAGGCCTGAAAGATATTGTATTAAAATTAGAAGACTTTTCACCAGATAACTTGAATAGGTCTGCTTGGGATAGGCCTGAAAGATACTGGAAAAAAAATAACATTGTGACATATATCGCCAAGGCTCCACACTTAATTTTTGCATTGGTTGCACTGGTGCGGCTAACTTTTTTCTTAAGCTGCACCAGCACAAAAATGTAGGCGCACACACATTTTTCATTGCATCAGCGTTAACGCCATAACTCTCCATAACATTCAAATCATTCATTCGCTCATCTTCTTAACTGCTTATCCTTACAAGGGCCACGGGGGTGTTGAAGCCTATCACAGCTAAGTCCAGGGAGAAGGCAGGGTACAGCCTGAACTGGCTGCCAGCCAATCGCAGGGCATATACTGTATAGACACACATACAACCATTCACACTACTGATGCACCGATACCAGTATCGGCTGGAGGGGGGGGCTGATCCGGCCATAAATGGTGGTATCGGTATTGGCGAGTACCAACAAACAGTGCGCCCAAGGGCGTTGGTTTTGTCTCAACATTGGTAGGGATGATATGGCATAACCAGCAAGTACACTTTTTGCTGGGGACGGGACATTAATGAGAGATCAAACAGATTGGGTGAACGGGGGTAAGGGATGCATTTCTCACGAAATGAACTTAATTAATTGATTGGCAAAATAAATCTGTATGGACTTGTATTAACTTTCATGTGTATTCGTTCAAGTGATACATCGTTCAATTCAAACCTTTGTTTTCAAAAACTACTAAAGAAACATTTTGAAAACTTCCAGGACAAATTTCTGGATTTTTTTTTTTTTTTCTAAATGCAATATTTCAACAGAATTTAAATTTTATCAACATACACAATAATCTCTTAAATATCCAGGAATGCAAAAAATGAACAATTGTCTTAAGACCACTCAACATTGTATGTCTAAATAAAGAAATTAAATACAACTGAAAAAACGTCTTAGTTAGGGAATACCAAAAATAAATAAAAATGGAACCTTCCTTCAGGTAAAACACTACTGCTTTTGTCCACAAACACAACCAAACTCAACAAGAAATGAAAGCTCCTTTGGGCTGCTTTGAGACCACATAAATAAAATAAAAATGAAAATTGGGGAGAAGGGGTTAAACCTTGGTTCACTACATTCCGCACAGTTTAATTAACATTAGCAGTAGAAAACATACCGAAGGACACTTCTCTCTAAGCAGCTTCCTACTCAGGTTTTGCAGGTTAGCAAATTCATAGTTTAATATTATGCTAACTCTGATGCCGGTTGGACTTTCAGTAACAAAATTAGTGATGTGTTCCCCACCTCCACAACATTGAAGTCTTTTTACATTATTTAGAGTGGGTGCTGCTGCTGCTGCTGCTGCTGCTGCTGCTGCTGCTGCTGCTGCTGCTGCTGCTGCTGCTGCTGCTGCTGCTGCTGCTGGCCAAAATAAAATTCTAATATCCCTCGTCTTCGTCTTTGCATGTTGTCGACATGTTGTATTTGTCTGGGCTCTGAGTGCATGTGTGTGCGTGAGGGGGGCGGGGGGGGGGGGGGTTCATGTCATCAGCCAATCAAACGCGTGTTTGAGGGAAAAAAATGGACTGGCACATTCAGCAAGTGAAAAGGGCTAAATGTCAGCCTGAACATAATAAAAGTAATTCACTTAATAATGGTAGGGTCAATTCTATCCATAAAACATAGGGAAAGACAATTTAAATTACCTATATAACTGAACCCATGATATAATGCCAATAAGGTTGCTTAAAAGTTTGTGGGGACAATTTGAGCATCCTGAAAAATTGGTAGTGTCATGTCCCTACCGTCCCTATGCAAATCTACGCCCTTGAATGCGCCAGTACCATTTACTGGTCCGGTAACACTGATCGCAGCCTTTTTTCTCCTGACACTCACTACACTGTGTTGTGTGATAACATGCACAGGCGGTTATAGCTATGGGCAATGTGGGCGACCGCCCAGGGCGCAATCTATTTGGGGGCGCACAAGCGCCCTCTCGAAAAAAAAAAAAAAAAAATCCGCTTGTTTTCTAGACTAAAACTGCTCATTGCCACGCCAAGTTAGTAGAGTGGGCGTTAGGGAGCCCCTTACTATCATGTCAACCGCTGCTGGGAGTTGTGCATGTCAGAGTAAAAGGGAGGGGAAGACGGAAGGGGGATCAGCTGCTCGCAACTGCAGAGTGAGTGAGCCGGACGAGTCTCAATCACTCTCAGCAGATATGCTAGGAGGGGAGCAGGGCTCAGTTTCCTGTACAGCTTTTCACAGGCCACCTATTATTCAGGTGACTACTTAAAGAAATTGTGATTTTTTTTCAAGAAAGTCCATTAATGGGTCTATCATATTCCTCGTTCAATACTCTATAAGAAAAATATAAAATATATGCATCTAAAATAATCCTAAACGATTTTATTAGCAATTTTAATACTCCTTATAGCAAGGTTACTTGGGTATGCGGTATGCCGCTGCGTACGTTCCCATAGCAACCAGTCCTGTTATTGTCCTACGTCAAAAGCGCTGCATATTCTGAGAACGAGAATAGGCGTAAGCGTAAGGCGCATTTTGAGCAGAAGACGGCCACCCCACCTGTTAGGATTAATCTTTGTGTCCATGAACGAATGTAAGTATTTCCTCTTCATGCCATAAAGTTCTTATGATAAGTTAGAGCCGTCATCAGCGCGACCGTTTCGTGTTTTTCCTGTTACGTCAGCTGGTTGTTCCCACTCGTTCTCGCTGATTCGAGGAGAGCGTTCTTTACTTTATATTCACATTGCACATTTGCTTTAAGAGGGAAGGTGTTAGTTTAGCATCTTAAAATGATGTTGTACATCCATATGAGTGTAATGTGCTTAGTTTTCGCCACTTTCATGGCCAAGATGACCGCACGCAGCGCGCACTCGAACCCCCCGCCCCCACCTTCGTGTTCATTTTACTGCACAAATATGTATGGTTTAAGACAATCTTCCGCAGTTCAAACCGAGCATCAGTATGGGGAAGAAAGGTGATTTGAGTGACTTTGAACGTGGCATGGTTGTTGGTGCCAGAAGGGCTGGTCTGAGTATTTCAGAGACTGCTGATCTACTGGGATTTTCACGCATAACCATCTCTAGGGTTTACAGAGAATGGTCTGAAAAAGAAAAAAATATCCAGTGAGCGGCAGTTCTGTGGGAAGAAATTCCTTTTTGATGCCAGAGGTCAGAGGAGAATGGCCAGACTGGTTCGAGCTGATAGAAAGGCAACAGTGACTCAAATAACCACCCGTTACAACCAAGGTAGGCAGAAGAGCATCTCTGAATGCACAGTACGTCAAACTTTGAGGCATATGGGCTACAGCAGCAGAAGACCACGCCGGGTGCCGGTCCTTTCAGCTAAGAACAGGAAACTGAGGCTACAATTTGCACAAGCTCATCGAAATTGGACAATAGAAGATTGGAAAAACGTTGCCTGGTCTGATGAATCTCGATTTCTGCTGCGACATTCGGATGGTAGGGTCAGAATTTGGTGTCAACAACATGAAAGCATGGATCCATCCTGCCTTGTATCAATGGTTCAGGCTGGTAGTGGTGGTCTAATGGTGTGGGGAATATTTTCTTGGCACTCTTTGCCAACTGTGTGATGCCATCATGTCAATATGGACCAAACCTCTCTGAGGAATGCTTCCAGCTTCCAGCAACTTGTTGAATCTATGCCACGAAGAATTGATGCAGTTCTAAAGGCAAAAGGGGGTCCAACCCGTTACTAGCATGGTGTACCTAATAAAGTGGCCGGGGCGGTATCGGTCGATACTGCACAGCCAGGAATCGGTATCGGTGCAACACTAATTCACACACACAATCACACCTACGGACAATTTGGAGTGTTCACTCAGCATACCATGCACGTTTTCTTACCTCTCTGCTCTCTCCAGGAAAGCAGGCAGGCAGCTCATGTGTGACAAAATCGGACAAGTCGCAGTTCATTCAAACAAACTGCAGTCATGTGCCCCGTCACATCCTTAGTAACAGTAACGGCTTTGCAAAGATTGGAAAAATTATTAATTAGATTATTAACTATTAAACAAAATAACACTGTTAGAAACACTGTTATTAATGACAGGTTACTAATGTTGTTTTCAAGGCCATTTATTCAAGATTAAACAGCTAACAGATTTGGGCTCGACCCACTCTGCTAGAAAATCGTTGCCGTACTCCAAATTTTAAGTTGTTTTTGAGCGTGACTTTTGTCACATATGAAGTAAAGGTGATCGAGAGGCCACTGAGGTATTTACTAAGACTGGATTTTGAAAGAGGAGAGAATCTGGTGCACGTACTTTAAGCTAGATGAATTCCCTTGTTTTTAGTGTAAATCTACTAGAAATAAATGAAATGATCTGCCAGTGTTTCAAGTAAATTTTACTCAGATTTCTTGAAATAAGAAAAATGGCTATCTGAAAATAAGGTTAACTGACTTGTTTTAAGTGATAAATTAGTATATTTAATCTTAAAAAAAAACAAGAAAACTTGTTTGTCACAAATGTTCTCACAAGAATAGATATTGTTCAAAACATTATTTGAAAGTATTTTTTCTTGATTTAGGTGGGGGGAAAAAACAAACTTTAGATGTATGGGCTTAATAAAAACAAATAGCAATACTTACTTAAAGAGCATACGACACCAGAAAAAAAGTCTTAAATGGCATTATTATGTGAATTAGAATCATATTTTGAGACGATTCGACCATATACAACAATTTAGCAAAGCGCAGATGACGAGAAATTAGTCTTTTAATCTGCCGGTTAGCCACGCCTACAATTATAGGGCTTTAGCGTCCCCAACAGGTGGATGACGTCAGCGGTAGACTAGGCTCATCGGTTTTACTATTCAGCCCATTGAGGGGGAAGTGTTCAGAACGAGGAAAACGAGACGAAGAGAGCTGCAAAATGTCATTGTTTCAGTCTCTCTACTCCCAATATTTTTACAGGATATTCTTTTTATCCAAGTATTTTCCCCAATAGCTATATAAATGGCTTGAGAAGGACCAGTCAGCCCGTCGAGGGGGAACTATTCACAATGAGGAAAACGCGACGAAGAGAGCGGCAAAATGTCATTGTTTCTGTCTCTTTACTTCAATATTTTTACAGGATATTCTTTTTATCCAAGTACTTTTCCCCAATAGCTATATAAATGGCTTGAGAAGGACCAGTCAGCCCGTCGAGGGGGAACTATTCACAATGAGGAAAACGCGACGAAGAGAGCGGCAAAATGTCATTGTTTCTGTCTCTTTACTTCAATATTTTTACAGGATATTCTTTTTACCCAAGTACTTTCCCCAATTGCTAAATAAATGGCATGGTCATGACAAATAACTTGTGCTAAATGGAATATAAAATAATAAAAATCCATTTATTCAAGACGACATGGCAAAATTACTCCATAATGGTCAAAACAGTCGACTTTACCTTTACTGTCACACCTGCCAAACGATATTTTATGACACCTAAATCGCACATATGTCATTTCCCCTCCCCGGCTTCGGAGAATGTAAACAGACCAGAAGGAGTGACAGCTAGCCGACATGCTAACCCGAACCGAGGGATGTTTCAAAGTCTTCGAAGTGGAAAATCACACATAACTAGCCTGGATTATTTGACATGACGACCCGGTTGTCGAGTTTCTTTGCGGATCGGCAAACCGCCCGGCGGAGAGCAATTTACAGTTCGTTCCCTGGAGGAGGGTGGCTGGAATTGTTGTGTAGCTAACGTGCTAACAGCTAACTGCTAATGAGCGTGAGGATAGCTTTTTACATGCCTATCAATGATCAAACGTAAGTAGTCCTTTATTTAAAGGAATTTTATAGTGTTTACTTTGTAATCACTGTATTCGTATTTGACATAATACAAAACAAGATGTTTACTCACTTCCTTGTAAGTCCAATGGTCCCACAGTAAATATCCAAGGTGAATGGGAACCTTTTGAAACTCCAAAAAGGCGCATACGCCTCTCCCGCATACAGAATGATTTTTCTGCAGCCGTTTGGCTGGCGTGATGCAAAAAATAAAAGTATTAATCCGCAAAATCAGCTGAATCCTTCGTCCTCATACACAACAGTACACTGTAGCGTGAAGAGGACGTCTTCTACCGTACACGTCACAGCGCCCTCCTCCTCAATGCGAGACCGAAGCCGGAAGTCACTCATTTTCCTGGCGCGGGATTCAAAAAACTAAATAAATATAGCGATCGCTTCCACACACATCCAAGCGGTCCATATCATTCAGGAGCATAAAATACCGCGTGTATTATGAAATAAACATGCTTTTTCGTGTCACAAGCACTTTAAAGTAAATAGAATAATCCCATGCATTAATCTGTTAACTAGTCTTTAAAACTCAAAACAAGATGGAGAAAATTATTTAACTAGGTTTAGGAAAAATAATCTGATTAAAACATTATACATTTGCAGTGTGGTTGAACAGCGGCAAACAGGATAAGAGTCAATACGTCCATTTTTTTCTTCTCCATGTGTGTTCTCCGAGTAGTAAACACATTTCAGAAGTAGAAAAAAAACAATATTATTAATATATATAATATTTTAATTCCAAAGTAAACAAAAGATCATTTTAAAATTTAATGTTCGGACATCCGCATATATAGCACAACATGTAGCACAACAAATAACATTTGCCGTGAGAAACATAGTCCTGAAGATGAAACATTTGTTGGCAGTGATCCAGAATCACTGAGTTGCTTCCTGGTCCACTTCCCCCTGGAAGCGTCTGTCTGGCTGGGGTCCATCTAAACAAAACCCAGTCAAGCAAGCAATGGGTCAAATTAATTCAACTTTGACAGATTATTGTGTCAGCGATAGCAACATTGCTTACTGCAGAACTCACTCTTTGATTTTAGACTTGACAAAATGTTTAACTCAGTAAGAAAAATATTTGTGAAGCTAAAGTTAAGTGACAGCACTCCTTGTGAATACACTCGCTTTTGTACAGAAATGCATCTGCTCAATAAAAAAAAGTATCATCTTTGCCATCAAAACTATGAAAACATCACCAATTTACATGTGATACCTGTACATACACTTATTCTCTGGTGCACTGCTGGGACATTGACAAGGGTAAACTGGAACCAAAATATGGCCCTGGCATTTCTGTCCTTGGCGGCCCACCTTGTATGTCTGTGTTTGTAAATGTATTTATTATATATATATATATATATATACATATATACATATATACATATATATATATATATATATATATATATATATATATATATATATATATATATATATATATATATATATATGGCGAAAAACACAGACAAGACTGAAAAAGTATAGTTTCTGCTCTTGCACTCCTCTTTAAAAGAAACTGCTGTATTTTAAGTCAAAACAACTATTGTGTTTTATAGAACAATATGTCTATAGGCTGCCATTGCATATTCGTGGCGCATTAAGCCTCCGAACTATTTTTAATTTCTCTGTTTTACCGTGAATACCCCCGTTTACAGAAATCACGCAATGGCTTTTGTTTCAACCCAGCCATAAAACAAAGGTAATTAATTATATTTATTATTCAAAATGTCTGTCAATTTTAGCTTAGAATTTTTAATTGAGGTCTAATATTTCATTAAAAAAAAAAAAAAAAAAAAAAAGACATATCTTAAAGTTTTAAACAAATTACGTCATAATAAAATAATGGTGTCTGTAAAAAAGTCATGGATATTTACCTCATAACTATTGCTTAATTTTATTTTTTTGTTTGTTTCTGTCGATCCAAACAAAGAAAAAATGGAAATAAAATGTTTAATAAGGTAAATTTATGATAAAGAAAATCTCCTTGATGTCTGCGATTTCTGCATCACGACCCTTGTTAGTATTACCATGCTTCACCCATAAAATCCCCCAAAAATCCAGCTGTGACCATTCACAGATGTGTCTTGAAACTCAGTGATACATGCTACATGGTGTTTTTGGATAAAAACAAGGTAAGTACGTGATAATATCTCTTTAAAATCACGGTGTCTGTAATTCTGCTCTCGCGTGCTCTCACCTCCAGATAGGGTTTTGCTGTTTAAAAAAAAAAAAAAAATTAAATGCCCTCCTGTTCAAAATTTTTCATCCCCCAGAATTTTTTTTTAAGCTTTCCAATGATGTATCACACGTGCATATCGGACAATTTTGAAAGTTGGCTATATATATGTACCGTATTTTCTTATATGGCGCATCGGAATATAAGGTGCACCTTTAATGAATGACTGATTTTAAAACTGTTTGCATATAGAGAGCGCACTGCATGAAAAGGAGCAGTAGTAGTAGTCGTTGCATTAAACATCCACTAGATAAAGCTGCATTAAAGTGAATGTCATGCCGTGATTAACTAATGTTGATCCCTATATACGGGGCATCGGATTAAAGGTGCACTATTGGTTTAAGGCTTTTAGGTGCACCATATAGTGCGGAAAATATGGTGTGTGTATGTATATATATATACATACATACCATAATTTTAAGTACAAACCGCTACTTTTTTCTTTCATTTTGAATCCTGCGGCTTATAGTCCAGTGCGGCTTATTTATTGACTTATTTGGTTTAATAGGTAACACTTTATTTGACAGCGGTGTAATAAGAAAATCCTAAATATGACATCACACTATAATAGGCATTACTGAATGATTCTGACAGCAAATTACAGTGGGGCAAATAAGTATTTAGTCAACCACTAATTGTGCAAGTTCTCCTACATGAAAAGATAGAGAGGCCTGTAATTGTCAACATGGGTAAACCTCAACCATGATGGATAAAATGTGGGAAAAAAACAGAATATCACATTGTTTGATTTTTAAAGAATTTATTTCCAAATTACAGTGGAAAATAAGTATTTGGTCACCTACAAACAGGCAAGATATCTGACTGTCAAAGAGGTCTAACGTCTTCTAACGAGGTCTAACGAGGCTCCACTCGTTACCTGTATTAATGGCACCTGTTTTAACTCATTATCCGTATAAAAGACACCTGTCCACAAGCTCAATCAGTCACACTCCAAACTCCACTATGGACAAGACCAAAGAGCTGCCGAAGGACACTAGAGACAAAATCGTAGACCTGCACCAGGCTGGGAAGACGGAATCTGCAATAGGTAAAACGCTTGGTGTAAAGAAATCAACTGTGGGAGCAATTATTAGAAAATGGAAGACATACAAGACCACTGATAATCTCCCTCGATCTGGGGCAACATGCAAGATCTCACCCCGTGGCGTCAAAATGATAACAAGAACGGTGAGCAAAAATCCCAGAAACGCACGGGGGGACCTAGTGAATGACCTACAGAGAGCTGGGACCACAGTAACAAAGGCTAGTATCAGTAACACAATGCGCAGCCAGGGACTCAAATCCTGCACGGCCAGACGTGTCCCCCTGCTGAAGCCAGTACACGTCCAGGCCCGTCTGCGGTTCGCTAGAGAGCATTTGGATGATCCAGAAGAGGACTGGGAGAATGTGTTATGGTCAGATGAAACCAAATTAGAACTTTTTGGTAGAAACACAGGTTTTCGTGTTTGGAGGAGAAAGAATACTGAATTGCATCCGAAGAACACCATACCCACTGTGAAGCATGGGGGTGGAAACATCATGCTTTGGGGCTGTTTTTCTGCAAAGGGACCAGAACGACTGATCTGTGTAAAGGAAAGAATGCATGGGGCCATGTATCGAGAGCTTTTGAGTGAAAATCTCCTTCTATCAGCAAGGGCATTGAAGATGAGACGTGGCTGGGTCTTTCAGCATGACAATGATCCCAAACACACAGCCAGGGCAACAAAGGAGTGGCTTCATAAGAAGCATTTCATGGTCCTGGAGTGGCCTAGCCAGTCTTCAGATCTCAACTTCATAGAAAATCTCTAGAGCAGACATGTCCAAAGTCCGGCCCGGGGGCCAAATGCGGCCCGTGGACAAATTTCATCCGGCCCCCAGCCTCTGTCATAAAATCAATAACGTCTGGCCCACACACAGACTTAATAAATTGGTCAGCAGTGCTGCTACCAGCATATGAAGTAGCTTACACACTAAATGCTGCTCCTCATTTACCCACTAAAAGGCAGCAGCACTCTAAGCAACATTACCCTGTGTGACCCTTTACTCCCAATTTTCTAAAATGGCGACAATCACCAAAAAAAAAAGAAAGTTGACTGCGATGGCCGACGCTTCAAGGATAGGTGGAAATTGGACTATTTCTTCTCTAAAATACGCAACAACTGTGTCTGCCTCATTTGCAAAGAGACAGTCGCTGCTTTTAATAGTTCAATGTGAGGCGATATTACCAAAAAAGACATGCTGACATGTACAAGATTACATGGTAAATATGTAGCGATGAATTGAAGCAACTTGAAGGTAGTTTAATTTCACAGCAGCAGTATTTTGCAAGAGCCCAAGATTCGAAAGAGTACGCCACAAAGGCTCGTTGCGAGATTGTTGAAATTATTAATTAAAAATAAATAAATAAAGCAAATGTGACACACAGAATGGCTTGCTGAAATTTGCTTAAATATATTGTTTTACGTAAAGGACGTCAGCCAAAGTCGGCCCCCCACATTTTTACCACACCAAATCTGGCCCCCTTTGCAAAAAGTTTGGACACCACTGCTCTAGAGGGAGTTAAAAGTCCCTGTTGCCCAATGACAGCTCCAAAACATCACTGCTCTAGAGGAGATCTGCATGGAGGAATGGGCCAAAATACAAGCAACAGTTTGTGAAAAACTTGTGAAGAGTTACAGAAAACGTTTGGCCTCCGTTATTGCCAACAAAGGGTACATAACAAAGTATTGAGATGAACTTTTGGTATTGACCAAATACTTATTTTCCACCATGATTTGCAAATAAATTCTTCAAAAATCAAATAATGTGATTTTCTCTTTTTTTCCCACATTCTGTCTCTAATGGTTGAGGTTTACTCACGTTGACAATTACAAGCCTCTCTAATATTTTCAAGTGGGAGAACTTGCACAATTAGTGGTTAGCTAAATACTTATTTGCCACACTGTGTGTCACTAACTCCATTTATGTCCACCTCAGATCTTTTACATCCATTCAAAAGTGAGATAATATGCCGGATAACACTAAATGACATCTGCTAAAAGCATTCGTTCATGCTAATGACAGTGTCCTGTAAAAATTATGATTGTCTAATTACAGTCTTATGGTGCTAGTGGCAAATAAAGTGTGACCAAATACCATAACAAGCACTTAATGAAACAGCTGGAACAGTAACTGAAGAAATAATTGGCATAGAACATGAATTTTGATTGTTATTTAACATCTGTAGCACTGAAAAGCATGCTAGGAGGCATGTTGGACAACAACAGTGTTGACAGAGGTGGCAGCAGGGGACCAGTGATGGCCAAATGAAGCTTCTTGAAGCAAAGCTTTATGGTGGTTCATTTGGTCAAATGATAGTCTTATGATGCTGCTGTCAAATAAAGTGTTTCCGGTTAATCTCTTTTGGTGTAAATATCCTATAATACAGTGAGGAGAGCTGCAGCTTGTAGTCCAGTGCAGCTTATCTATGAACTAATGCCGTTTTTGTGCCAAATTTGGTGGGTGGCGGCTTATAGCCACGCGCGCCTTATAGTGCGAAAATTACGGTACAAATATGAATTGCTATAAATTGGAAACATAGTGGAAATAATAGCAATAAACTCGCATATGCAAACTGACTTCATGGAAAACTAAAACAACATTGTAAATTTGAGTTTAGTTTACCCATTGATTAATCTCTCTCTTGGATAATCACTTTAATCACTCTCTTAATATACACACACACACACACACACACATACACGCACCAAAACATGACGGCGGTTTTTAGTGACTGCTGCAGTCAACGTACCCGCTTTTTTCCAGGATTTTGTGTGAATAAACAAGTCAGTTATTCTTCCAAATTTCGCTGTATCAACCCATAGGCTTTTCAGCCACGTTTCTGCACTTCTCTCTCATTCAATTCCGTCCCAGTTGTCAGGGGGCGGGATGAACACAGCCCTGAGATATTTTATTGGACTAACAATAATTGAACCAATGACCATGTGCCAGGGCCGAGAAACGTTTTTTAAAATTAATATTAAATAGTGTCACGGCCCACCAGGATGTGCCCGGTACGCCTGATGGCCAGTCCACCTCTGGACCTTGATTACCTTTGCATCAGTCAATATCTTAAGAGAAAATCAGTCAGTTGAGACACATCATTTGCTTTCTCTTTTTTTCTCCTGTCTGAGACATCATGATCCTGGCATAGAGTGCAATTTCATTTTAAGTATGTTCAAATAATTCTGCAAAATGGGGATGTTAATAACCCCCACTCACCTTTTTAGAGCACTATTCATGTGGCCACTGTGAGCTTTTCTTTCCTTAAAAGAGGAATTGCAACATCCTTGTGCATGTCTGTAAGTGCAGGTGCACTGCTGCAAATTTGAATTTCCATAATGGCCGACTTGACTTAAAACATATTTGTGTTTAATCCAGTACACCCCATTGAAGCGAACTTAGAACAACCACATTCCATCAAACAAATGCTTTTTAATCTTGATTAGATTTTGGATTTACAACATGTATCCATTTGACAAGGTTGACCTGAATTTAAAACAACCTCATTCCATGTAACAAATGCTTTTTAATCTTGATTAGATTTGTCTCAATCAAATATTATAAAACTACCGCTGCGTCATGCATTACATAGCAACATACTATGTAGTGTTATTTTCTGCATTTTTGAAAAAAAAAAATGCTTGTTCAGTGTGACCCATCTGCAGAGTGTAGCTGCTCCAATAAAAGCTATTCCACTGGGATATAATGTACAGTGCGCATCACTCACTGAAAGAACATGGCCTTTAGATTAATAACCCTGCAACTTCTAGCCAGATGCCAAGTGCTCTATTCATCAAATATGCAACATCTACATATCCTGTGTATTTTGTTTGCCAAGCTTATGAGACAAGGTCCACGGAACCAGTTGCTCCTGTATATCCATTAGTCCACTTTAAGCATGCATCACTATAAATGTAATGGCATGAGCTACACTTAGGCAGCTTTGCAGCTCATAAAATGACAAGCCATGGCCTAGGAGCAAATGCAGTTCAATTATTATTTTCTAATCATCAAGTCTTATATTTGAATTTATTAGGTTCTTTGATTTTTCAAAGAAAAAAAAATAAAAATACTGTATATACCGTAATTTTTGCACGATAAGGCGCATCTGACTATAAGCCGCCACCCACCAAATTTGACACAAAAACGGCATTTGGCCATAGATAAGCTGCACTGGAGTACAAGCCGCAGCTGTCCTCATTGTATCATGGGATATTTACACCAAAATATATCAACTGGCCAAATGAACAACCATGAAGCTTGGAACCAATTGGCCGCAAAACCTCATTGCTTCAAGAAGCTTCATTTGGCCATCACTGTTCTCTTGGGGGAGACAGTCAACCTCTGCTGCCACCTGCTGTCAATACTGTTGTCGTCCAACATTCCTGCTAGCATGCATTGCAGTGCTACAGATGTAAATAAGCAAATCAAAATCCATGTTCTATGCTAATTATTTCTTCAGTTACTGTTGTAGTTGTTTCATTAATTGCTAGTTATGGAATTTGGTAACACTTTATTTGACAGTGGCACCATAAGACTGTCACAAGACCATCATAATTATGACATGACTATGTCACGAGCATTAATGAATGCCTATAACACATGTCATTTAGCATTATGTGGAAAATTGTTTAACTTTCGAATGGATATAAAAGATCCGAGTAGGACATAAATGGATTTAGGACATAATTTGCCGGATGACACTTAATGAGATCTGTCATAAGCATTCATTAATGCCCGTCTATTGTCAGTCTTATGACGCCACTGTCAAATAAAGTGTTACCTATTAACCCAGATAAAATAACAAATAAACCGTACTGGACTGTAAGCCGCAGGATTCCAATTGAGGGAAAAAAGTAGCGGCTTATAGTCCGAAAATTACAGTACTGAAATAAAACAGACGCATTGCTAATGTTGTATGTTTCATAATGTATTCTGAATGTTTAGAAAGGACATGGATCAATACAATCTAACTAGGCATGTGTGGTTACAACACAGTAATGTCCGATATTCGCGCAGAATAGAATTGCCCTTTAGAAAAACTCTGCCGCGCAACAGCACAAGCCATGTGATATATTTTGGAATAGGCCTCCACAATATATTGTGTGAATTTCGCCATCGCGATGTGCTTATTTTGCAATAGTTCTGCTGCAGGATGTACATAAAATTAGCAAGTATGCTGACACATTGCTTCCTGTACCCTTAAACGGTACGGTTAAACGGTATTATATGACAATAATCAAATCTCGCATTTTTGCAATTTTTTGCAATTTCAGTTTTTAAATAAATGAATAATAAATAAATGAAAAATACAATTAAAGTAAATTGAAGCACCTTAAATCTATAATGGAAGACTAAAAAAAAATACAGAAACTAAGGTAACATTTTTATAATGAAGAATATAAGATATTGTTTAAAGAATGTAAAATAAAGAGAAAAAAAACAAGAATACAAGGACAAATGAGAAAAACAAGGGAGAAACTCAGGAAAAACACTCTTATAAAATACTGAATAGAAACACTAATACAAAAACATGAGGAGTCAATGAGTCATCTGGCGAAAAGTCTAATTTTAATATTGCAAAATACTGTACATCGCAATATATCGCAAACCCCCAAAAAGTTGAAATGTAAGTTTTTTCCCATTATTGTTCAGCCCTATTTTGGAGCAATACCAGTGCACACACTTTAAATTGAGGGAAAAGGTTTCCAATATGCAGCGGATGGTAATATTGAAAACATTTTTTTTTTTTAATTGCACCAATTTATCGAGGCAAAAGCGTTCGGGTTCAACACTTAAAGCGAGCAAAGAGTTGGGATACCGGGATACTACTCACAAAATGTTACATGAAAAGCATTTCATTTAAAAAAGGCAGAAAATAACACTACATAGTATGTTGCTATGTAAGGTATGACACAGCAGTATTATACTATACTGTATTCTATACTGTATTTTATTTTCTGTCTACAGATGTATTTGAGTAGTAATGTGAAATAGGAAACAGCTTAGACTAGTTAAACCTGCGCTGAGCTTTTGGTTAATGTAGTCACAAAATGATGTAATTGGGCCTTGGTACTACTGAAAATTTTGAAGTTTCCAGTTAATTGCCCTTTCAATTTAACAATGGAAATATCTACTGTCAATTTAATGGAATGTGTAGAAATTTAAAGCAACACTTCGTAACTTTTCAACCTTCATAAAATATTTTTATAAAATATATTACTGACAACTAGTTGAATGACACCTTTCATGTCTTGATGGGGTCTGTATCACTTTCACCACCACTAATTAACTTTGAGAAGGATGGCAGAACCCTGCCATACAAAAAAAAAAAAAAAAACTACAAATGTGCTGACTGCTTAATGACGTGTCACTTCCACATTTTCTTATTCGTTATAAAGACGGAAGCCAATGCGAACGCTTTAGCACAAATTCTGCAAAGATGGCAGAGAAAAAAAAGAGAAAAAATTGTCTGAAGATACAAAAAAAAGAAAAAGAGCGGCTAGTAGGAGAAAACAACACTCAAGAATGAACATCGGCCTGACTTTCAATCGTTCAGGTGTGGGGTGACGGTGGGGTAATACGTTACAGATTTTCAACATCGCCATATGCTATTGTTTAGCCACAACTGGATTCTTTACCTCACTACTATTCATCCTTCACCCAGCAGCTGTAAACAGAAATGTCGTTTAATCCATTTGCAGGCAACCGGGAAATCAGTATTTTACGACACTATGCGCTGGTCCTCATGGGAAACACAGTCTTCCTTACGGCAAAACACTACCACTTTTGTCCACTTGTGTCGCTAAAAACTACCAAAACTGTAAAGTTACCTAGTGTTGTTTTATTATGACAGAGAATATTTGAGTACCTATAGAAACCCACATACCCAACAAACATACAAACACCATGAAATCTAGAAGACACTTATACATTTGAATGTTAGCCATACTCTAAATCAGGGGTCTCCAAACTGGTCCTCGATGGCCGCTGTGGGTTCTTGTTCTTGTTCCAACCGATCGAGCACAGGCAGTTTAACCAATGAGGATTTTGCTAAAACAAGCAGTACCTGACTGCAATCAACTGATTACACTTGTAAGACTTTACCTTTGCTTGAATAGATTTTTTAAGAAGACACTGTACTCTTACTGCGCTACTTTGGGCTATACTACAAACATACACATACTATATACATTTTTCCTCTTTAGTCTACATATTATATTTTACTTCTGTTTTTTGCCAGAGATGCCAAAAGTGGCTCAAGCAGTTTCAACAATGAGACGTCGCAATAATAGTCACATGACTCCATTATACCAATCAGACTCAAACTTGCCATTCTATGATGACGCCGGCCTGTACAAACACAGGCGTCTTTAAAGCACCTTAAAAAAAATTAAGTATTTGACGTAGAGTACTGCCGTCAACATGACTCGAAAGCGCGTATTTTAAGTATTTAAATGGCACCAAGTGACCACGGAAAGCCGGAGATATACAGTGTATCACAAAAGTGAGTACACCCCTCGCATTTCTGCAGATATTTAAGTATAACTTTTCATGGGACAGCACTGACAAAATGACACTTTAACACAATGAAAAGTAATCTGTGTGCAGCTTATATAATAAAGTTAATTTATTTTCCCCTCAAAATAGCTTAAAATATAGCCATTAATATCTAAACCCCTGGCAACAAAAGTCAATACACCGCATGGGAACTACGTACATCCCTAAATGTCCAAATTGAGTACTGCTTGTCATTTTCCCTCCAAAATGTCATGCGACTCGTCAGGGGGTCAGCCTGTTAGTGCTCAGACCATAAGCAGTACTCTACATCAAATTGGTGTGCATGGCTGTCTCCCCAGGAGGAAGTGTCTTCTGAAGACGGTACACAAGAAAGCCCGCAAACAGTTTGCTGAAGACATGTAAACAAAGTACATGGATTACTGGAACCGTGTCCTATGATCTGATGAGACGAAGATTAATTTGTATGGTTCTGATGGTCTCAAGCATGTGTGGCGGCGACCAGGTGAGGAGTACAAAGATAAGTGTGTTATGCCTACAGTCAAGCATGGTGGTGGGAATAACCCCCCTACACACCTCTTCAATCTCTGAAGCAATGCTGACGACACTCCTGCAACGAGTGAAAATGACAAGCAGTACTCAATTTGGACATTTACGGATGTACGTAGTTCCCATGCGGTGTACTCACTTTTGTTGCCAGGGGTTTAGATATTAATGGCTATATTTTGAGTTATTTTAAGGAGAAAATAAATTAACTCTATTATATAAGCTGCACACAGACTACTTTTCATTGTGTCAAAACGTCATTTTGTCAGTGTTGTCCCATGAAAAGATATACTTAAATATCTGCAGAAATGTTAGGGGTGAACTCACTTTTGTCATACACTGTATGATCTATTTAGTTTCATGATAGGAAATATGTTTTCTCCACTAGAGGGCACTCATGCTCTTTGGACGAATGATGCTTCATTTCAGTTATATTTCTCTCGCTGGAATTCAATGATTTTTTTTTTTTGTATTTCTTTGGCTTAGCTTAAACTGAGAAAAGAAAAGACCATTCGTAAAAATAAAAAATAAATAAAAAATCTTAAGCAGTTATGCACAATGTTACTCATTGCTTGAGTATTCTTTTCACCAAATACTTTTTTACTTGTACATGTGTACATTTTTTGGATGACTTTTTTTACTTGTGTAATATTATTTTGAAGTAACTCTACTCGAGTAAAATTTTAGGCTTCTTTACCCACCTCTGCTTGATTGGTGCCAAGGTGTTTTGTTTTGTTGGAATTAAATCTTGCAGATCTGCACCCACTTTGGCCCTATGTGGAATAGTTTGAAGACCACTGCTTTAAATATTTTGTTATGTAGGGTTAATCATGGTCACTGATCACATCTTTTTCAATTCCTGACAACATTGACAGTTGGGTACACATATACATCCTGTATTCAATGTGTCATTCAGTCTGTCAAATAGGAGGGGGATTGAGAGGATGAGTATCAATACTGAAAGGGACATCTGCCTAAAGCCTTTGAGTATGTGTCTTCATTCTGCCTGTGCAACATGAGTCAGAAAAATGACACATTAACGATGCACTTGTCAGTCACAGAACTGTTTTGGGGGGGGGATTTAATATAGCGGTTATGTCCACAATATTTCTTTTATTAGGAATTATGAACTAGAAAACGTTAGCAGGCAAGGGAAGCGCACAGCTTGTAAACGCTGATAAACATTAAACACAGTTATAAGGAAGGGAAAGTTAAATAGACACACACTTTTAAAGCAGTTTGGAGACCCCTGACATAGATGAAGGCTATGCCGCATTTGGGAACAGTTTCATCCTCCACAGTCCAGGTCTGGCACCCCAGCTCGCTGACAGTGACTGCAGTGTTTAACTCGTCAAGATCCACAATGAAACTGGCAGTTACTGAATTTTACTATGAAAATTACTAAGAAATTGGATGAATGTTTTATTCATTACTACTATGTTTATTGTCTGAAGAACAGCATGGATATGACCACTAAAGGGGGCCTACGTGCAGTCTGTCATTTGCTTATATGGAGCAGGTACACTACCTTGAAACAGCTATTTATTTATTGTGTTTTTTAAGTCTCTTAACATGTTAACCCCATAAGTAACTAATATTAAACAACAACCTAATAAATATCTGGATCTTTGGAAAAGACCCAGATAGTGTTATTCTCTCTCTTTTTTTTTTTAAATGGGATTTTTTCGGTGCACTGCACAGTCCCAACCGTTTGACCTATCAGCACCTTTCAAATATCGAAATGACCGGAATTTTCTCGCGACGCAGGACATTTTCCGAACGACCCCGAAAAATTTTCCGTTCGCCCGTAAATGCCAATTTTTCACCGATTTTTGAAAAAAAAAATTCAAAATCTATCTAGTCTTACAATTTTTGACCAAATCACATAATTTGGACATCAAAAATTCCGGGACAGTGAGAGGCATAAACATACATTTAATGGGATGCAACATTCGAATTTCCCATTCACGTCAAATGGAGTTTCCAATGGAATTTACATTGCATTGATGCCATTGACAGCCATGTATGTGAACTCTATTGATGCCAATGTACTTGGATTTCATTGACGTATATGTAAGTCAATGCCATTGACGACCATAATCGTCCAAGTTTCCCATTCATTCCCTATGTCATTCGCTTTGCATTGACGCACAAGTACACAATTGCAAATGAGGGCTATGTAGGTCCTTGCCATTATCGTCCATGTATGTCGATTCTATTGATGCCAATATACTTGTACTCCATTGACGCATATGTAAGTTGATGCCATTGACGGCCAAGGACATCCAAATTTCCGATTTATTTCCAATGGCATTTACATTGCATTAATGCCAATTTAGACAGACGCCATTGACAGCCATGTGTGTCAATTCTATTGATGCCAGCATACTTGGATTCCATTGACGCGTATGTAAGTCGATGCCATCGACGGCCATGGACGTCCAAATTTCCTATTCATATTCAAAGGTAAAAAAAAAAAACAAATGTCCCCAAATAAACAGGAAATGAACAGATATCGATAGGACGTGTCCCCCGAATGTCCCCATATGACCTGATGGGACCAGGACACCTCCCCAAATGTCCCCAAATGACCTGATATGACCTGGACATGTCCCCGAAATGTCCCCAAATAAACCGGAAGTGACCTGTTATGACCAGGACGTGTCCCCCAAATGTCCCCAAATCAACAGGAAACGACCTGATACTGTTCCCGAAAGGTCCCCAAACCAACCTGGGTGGGGCTAAGATCTGTATCGCTACACAGCAGAGACCCAGAGTAATTTCTACAGAAATTGCAGTTTCTAGTTATAATAATGTTCATTCATTCATTATCCATACTGCATATCCTCACGGGGGTTGTGGGTGTTCTGAAACCAATCTCAGCTGACTATGAGCTATCTCAGCTGACTATGAGCTGGAGGCTTGTGATACCCTTATCTAGTTGCTCGTCAGTTACAGAGCACACACAAGAAAACGACCTTTCACACTCACACCAAAGCACTATAATCACACTATATAATCACACTTATGTTTTGCAGTGTGGGAAGAAATCGTAGAACACTGAGAAAATCCACGCAGGCAACGGCAGAGGATGCCTAGGATTGAAGTTTTCTCAGGACTGTGAAGTGGCAGTTCTACACAAAAAAAAATGCACATGCACTATTTTAACTTTTAATTAGGTGTTTGTCATTGTACATACACATCAGTTTTATGTTTTTACACATTACTGAATCTATTGTTGTATTTATCATGTAAGAGAGTAAATTAAAACACTTATGAGTATGCATTGCTTAATGTACTGTATACAGTATGTAATGTGATTGCTTAAATAATCTGATTTTTATCCCTCTGTGGTTGTCGAAATTGCCGTACACAGCAAAATCTGTGGCGTTGATTTTCTTGGTGTAAATTATTTTTCGTTGATTGGTGTTGATTTGGGTGTTATTTTAACACCCGCAGTGTTAAGATCACTGTTGGCGTGGTGTCAATAATGTGAGTTGAACACAGACACCACTGGCAGAGTTAAATGTACTAGCAGAGTTAATCAACCACACCCAGTTTAAGTACACGTGTCAGAAAGCAAAGCAGGTGCAAAGACTTGTGGGTAAATTGACACCACCACTGTAAGTGGTGTTGTCTCTAAGTAGCTGGAGTGTGTTCAGTTGAAAAAACACATACTGGTGAGGCTGACTTTAGTGCTTACTAAAGGGATGCAAAGTCGCGTTGTTACCTCTGGCAAGCAAAACAGTAGGTACGTTTGCCAGTTAAGCCCATGTTCTGCACTAGGGTCCCCAACCATCCAGAATATTAACATTTTCAAAATAAATATTTTAAATCAACACTCCTTTTGTAAGAAAACAAAAGGTGGTTACACATTTTATATGTATAGGTTTGAATAGGAATTGCTTAACTTGTTGTAGTTTATTAAGTCTTACTTCAATCATTTTGGCATTTTTCATTTAACGACATAACTTAATAGTTACTTAAAGCAGTTGTGTGTAACCACTTGGAGTAAGGTTCTTGCTTAAATACCAGGATATATCCTGCTATTGTATTATAACCATAAAATAAATCAGTTCGTCAACTAATACCTATAGTATAATTATTCATCACGCAAGTTTGTTAGATGCTTTTGGTATCATAGTTCTAAACCACCTGTATCTGTTGCATTAGTGATACATGAAACTGCCAATGTCTTTTTTTGCAACTTACTGCTTGCCAAGCTGATTTCTTTCGGTGAATGTCAACAGCCTTGTACACTGTGTTGTGCTCACAATGAGAGGAAGAAGGAACATTTGGGGTTTCCTGAAACCTGTTTCAAAGAATTCTCAGAAGTTTCTTATTGTTATTAGAAACCAAAAGTAAAGCTCCCTAAAGCTACTGTAATCTATTTTTATACAAATGTGCTACATACAACAACCTCAGTTTGATTTTAGCTGAGTTTATTTAAAAGCCATCCAATATTAAAGGTCTTTTATGCTATAATAAACTAAAAGTTTATACCTCCCCACCTGAATGAAACATTGTACAATTACAAACTACCTTCAAAAAAATTCTGATAGAAAGGGCTTGTAGCACTTATAGTCTGTATTTTTACTTTTAAGATTCTAAAAAAAAAAAAAAAAGACTCCTATGATGCATGGACGTCACCAGATATATTTCATTGGGGCACATGCCCCAGTATTGATCTGCAGTGCCCCAGTTAAATTTAACCAGTCAGAAAAGCAAACAAACAAATAAACAAACAGAAAAACTTCAGCGTTTTAAATCTTCATAGCGTAATCAGAAAGTGCCTATTTAATATGGTCATATTACTCTTAATACTGTAGTTCACTCCACATACACAATCTGCCAATGGCTCCTTAATATGGTAATTTATGCGCATAACTTTCGCTGTGGTAGGCATATGAGTTGTTACTTCCGCAAAGCAAAATGGGGAGATATGCTGCGTTCATGTGTGTCGGGAGATCTGATTTCCCACGTTGGAAAATTTTTCTGATGTGTTGTAAAGTCGTAATGTGGGATTAAAAACATGGTTGCGCCAAAGAGAGTACCCTTTTTGGCGCTCCAATGATACAACTTTACTCTTTACGTATCAGGCAGTTAACTGCGGTAAGTTACTCTGGTCACATGTATAATTTCCCCAGTATTGGATTAGGTCTAGTGACGCCCCTGCTATGACGAGATGGCAAATGGAAAAGAAATTGCTACCGTAATTTTCGGTCTATAAAGCGCACTTGACTATAAGCCGTCACCCACCAAATTTGACACAGATGTCCTCACTGTATTAAAGGATATTAACACCAAAAGATATTAACAGGTAACTGTTGACAGCGGCATCATAAGACTGTCATAAGACAAAATGAACCACCATAAAGCTTTGAACCAATTGGTTGCAAAACTTCGTTGCTTCAAGAAGCCTTATTTGGCCATCACTGCTCCTTTGGGGGAGACAGTCAATCTTTGCTGCCACCTGCTGTCAACACTGTTTTTTGTCCAACATGCCTCCTAGAATGCATTGCAACGCTACAGATGTAAATAACAATCAAAATTCATGTTCTGTGCTCATTATTTCTTTTCTCAGGTACTGTTCCAGTTGTTTCATTAATTGCCAGTTATGGTATTTTGGTAACACATTTAACAGCAGCACCATAAGACTGTCACAAGATGACCATAATTATAGCATGACACTGCCATGAGCATTAATGAATGCATATGACAGACGTAATTTTGTGTCATCCGGCAAATTATCTCACTTTTGAATGGATATAAGCGATCTAAGATGGACATAAATGGAGTTAGTGACATAATTTGCCGGATGACACTTAATGACATCTGTTATAAGCATTCATTAATGCCCATGATAGTATAATTATTACGGTCTTATGGCAGTCTTGTGATGGCATTGTCATATAAAGTGTTACCTATTAACCCAAATAAATCAACAAATAAACTGCAGTGGACTATAAGCCGCAAGATTCAAAATAAGGGGAAAAAGTAGCGGCTTATAGTCCGAAAATTACGGTATTTAATACCTCTCAAACGCTGCTGTTCTGTCAAAGAAACCTGTTGTAAGAGTGCGTTATCAAATCTGACACTGGTCACATGACAGTTGTTGTGAAAAAGATGCTGATCTGGCCATAGCTGTCTATGACGAGAGTTTGGCGAAATCCCAGGATAGGCGTCATCTTGTTACCCAATTACAGAATGGTGGCAAAAACAGTTTTTTTCTGTTTTTGTGTTTTGCTGATTGTTTGAACTTGAAAGCGTACCACAACAAGAATGCTTGTAAAGTTAATTTCATATGAAGGTAGTAAAATACAATGAACGATCAACAGATTTGTAAAAATTGGAAGAAATAAGATTAAATGAGCTGCTGGATTAAAATCGGGAGATTCATGTCATCCATTCAAACACCACTTCTAGTCAATTCAAGTGAATAATGGTCAGATCTCAGTGAATGACTTGATGAATTCAATTCATAAAAAGACTCAATAATTCCATCACAACGCTTAAACATAGAACATGCAACAATTGCATCATAACACTTCAAGCAGAATGTTTTTGGGGCAATTTTTGGGCTTGTGAGGGAAAACATTTGGTATTGCATTCTTCCTCAGCTGTCGGCTGTTTTTGCCAGCGATGTATTTTCATGTGATTTTTGTTGAAGTGTTTCTTCAAGTTTAGAAAGCAATGGTATAAATAAGCAAAATGCAAAATCTCAAAGCAACAAGACAGTGTGGCGGCTGTCTGGATCCTTTAATATACTACTGCTTACGCAGCAGGGTCCAGAAAATAAAAGGTACTCAGGCTGGCCCACCACAAAATAACTGATAAATCCTTGGAGGTGTGATGAGTGAGTAATCAATTATTTGCATATATCCATTTTCTCACAAGAACATGTCCACTGTGTCAGGAATCCCTCTGTTTGTGTTTTCTTTCTGGGTTTTTAATGCAACATGAATACGCCATTGTGTCTCTGTGGATGCATTTGATTAACCGTTCTGGGGTGGCTGCCTTGGCGCCTCGATGGGTAAAACGCAGAGGTCAGCTATCACTTTGAGGCATGCTGGTCCTTATCTCCGTCACAAAGCCTAATAGAGTAATGAATCAACGGAAACACTGGTTTTCTCCAGAATGGACTGTTGCCTTCCTCACAAACAACGACACATTCCTTCAACTACACTTAATGCCTCCATAAGCATCTTTTGCTGCCCTCTGCCATTTCTTTAAAAGGTGGTTATTAGACACACCTGAGTTGTGACCAGTGTCAGTGGTACATTTTCACTCGAGCAGTGGCGAATATTTAAAAAAACGTTTATAGGTCCCTATAGATACGAGTACACACATATGTATATATATATATATATATATATATATATATATACACAGTGCCTTGCAAAAGTATTCGGCCCCCTTGAACCTTGCAACCTTTTGCCACATTTCAGGCTTCAAACATAAAGATATAAAATTTCAATTTTTTGTCAAGAATCAACAACAAGTGGGACACAATCGTGAAGTGGAATAAAATTTATTGGATAATTTAAACTTTTTTAACAAATAAAAAACTGAAAAGTGGGGCGTGCAATATTATTCGGCCCCCTTGCGTTAATACTTTGTAGCGCCACCTTTTGCTCCAATTACAGCTGCAAGTCGCTTGGGGTATGTTTCTATCAGTTTTGCACATCGAGAGACTGACATTCTTGCCCATTCTTCCTTGCAAAACAGCTCGAGCTCAGTGAGGTTGGATGGAGAGTGTTTGTGAACAGCAGTCTTCAGTTCTTTCCACAGATTCTCGATTGGATTCAGGTCTGAACTTTGACTTGGCCATTCTAACACCTGGATACGTGTATTTTTGAACCATTCCATTGTAGATTTGGCTTTATGTTTTGGATCATTGTCCTGTTGGAAGATAAATCTCTGTCCCAGTCTCAGGTCTTGTGCAGATACCAACAGGTTTTCTTCCAGAATGTTCCTGTATTTGGCTGCATCCATCTTCCCGTCAATTTTAACCATCTTCCCTGTCCCTGCTGAAGAAAAGCAGGCCCAAACCATGATGCTGCCACCACCATGTTTGACAGTGGGGATGGTGTGTTCAGGGTGATGAGCTGTGTTGCTTTTACGCCAAACATATCGTTTTGCATTGTGGCCAAAAAGTTCAATTTTGGTTTCATCTGACCAGAGCACCTTCTTCCACATGTTTGGTGTGTCTCCCAGGTGGCTTGTGGCAAACTTTAAACGAGACTTTTTATGGATATCTTTGAGAAATGGCTTTCTTCTTGCCTCTCTTCCATAAAGGCCAGATTTGTGCAGTGTACGACTGATTGTTGTCCTATGGACAGAATCTCCCACCTCAGCTGTAGATCTCTGCAGTTCATCCAGAGTGATCATGGGCCTCTTGGCTGCATCTCTGATCAGTTTTCTCCTTGTTTGAGAAGAAAGTTTGGAAGGACGGCCGGGTCTTGGTAGATTTGCAGTGGTCTGATGCTCCTTCCATTTCAATATGATGGCTTGCACAGTGCTCCTTGAGATGTTTAAAGCTTGGGAAATCTTTTTGTATCCAAATGCGGCTTTAAACTTCTCCACAACAGTATCTCGGACCTGCCTGGTGTGTTCCTTGGTTTTCATAATGCTCGCTGCACTTTAAACAGAACCCTGAGACTATCACAGAGCAGGTGCATTTATACGGAGACTTGATTACACACAGGTGGATTTTATTTATCATCATCGGTCATTTAGGACAACATTGGATCATTCAGAGATCCTCACTGAACTTCTGGAGTGAGTTTGCTGCACTGAAAGTAAAGGGGCCGAATAATATTGCACGCCCCACTTTTCAGTTTTTTATTTTTTAAAAAAGTTTAAATTATCCAATAAATGTCGTTCCACTTCACGATTGTGTCCCACTTGTTGTTGATTCTTGACAAAAAAATTAAATTTAATATCTTTATGTTTGAAGCCTGAAATGTGGCGAAAGGTTGCAAGATTCAAGGAGGCCGAATACTTTTGCAAGGCACTGTATATACATACATACATACATACATACATACATATACATATATATATACAGGGTGACCCAAAAAAACGTTTACACTGCCATAATCAACTTAAATGCCATGTTTATTCAGCTTAGAATTAAAATTTAATCACAAATTATATATTATTGTAAAGAACATGTACAGTTCACTCTATTTTTCAATGTGTCCTCCCTTAAGTGTCACAACAGCCTTCAGGCGCCTGCGGAACGCTTGACAGGTCTTCTTTATGTAGGATGCTGTCATCTTTTCCCAAGATCTAACAACGGACCTCTCCAAGGCTGCCACAGAAGTTTGTGGCTTCTTACAGGCACTGTCCTCCACAGTTGCCCATATGCTATAATCCAGGGGATTGAGATCTGGACTCTGGGGTAGCCACATATCACCTTGTCAATCAACTTTTTGGTCCGCACAGATCGGCACTTCAAGACCCAGGTTTTCGTGAGGCTGTTCCAGTATCTTTCAGCTTCTTTTTAACTTTGTAGACTGCACATCTGGATATTCTCAGATTTGCTGCAATCTCAGTAGGTGTGTCAGACCGGCACGCAGCAATTCAGGTACAGCTAAAGTTTTCTTCATTTTCAGCAGAAGCACAGGAATTGTAGAAACGAGAGATTACCAGCTGCATTGAGTGACCTTAATGAATCACTTAAGCATGACAACCTATTTAGATATGTTTCAATGGCTTTTAAACAAGCAGTCAACTGAGTGTAAACTTTTTTTGGGTCACCCTGTACACACACACACACACACACACACACACACACACACACACACACACATATATATATATATATATATATATATATATATATATATATACCGTATTGGCCCGAATATAAGACGGTGTTTTTTGCATTGAAATCAGATTGAAAAAGCACTGTCGTCTTTTATTCGCGGTCTAGACGTTATACCCATTCACGACGCTAGATGGCGCCAGATATCAATAAAGCGATGTTCTGTCATGATCTCAGCGGTCTAGACATTATACCCATTCACGACACTAGATGACGCCAGATATCATTGAAGCGATTTTCTGTCATGACATCTCAAATATCTCAAGTTTAACCAGTTGGCATTACTTCATTGCAATGTTTTTCCTTATTCAGATTTGTTTCAAGACTACAATTACAGTTAGACTTCACTTTGATGGTAAATGCAGTTATTGCAATTTTGTTGTTTTATCACAATAGATTTGTTTATTTACATTTCAAAAACCAGAAGTCATTCATTTACAAATGTGATTCCACACAAGTTTACATATTTAAATGTTCAGATATAAAGTTTTGAATGAGGCAAAATAACATGCTTTTTCTCTCAAATATATTGTTATAATCATTTGTTTCGGATGTACTGTAATTATTTTCTGTATAAAAAATAATTTGGTGTTCAAAAAGTCTTTTTTCAAACTTGAGTCTTGAAAAAGAGGGGGTCGTCTTATAATCAGGGTCGTCTTATATTCGGGCCAATACGGTATATATATATATATATATATATATATATATATACACACACACATATACACACATATATATATATATATATATATATATATATATACATACATACATACATACATACATACATACATACATACATACATACATACATACATACATACATACACACACACACACATATATATATTAGGGCTGTCAAAATTAACGCGTTAACGGGCGTTAATTAATTTTTTTAATTAATCACGTTAAAATATTTGACGCAATTAATGCAGATGTCCCGCTCAGACAGATTTAAATGACAGTACAGTGAAACGCTCCCTTGTTGTTATGGAGTTTTGCCGCTCTCTGCTGGCGCTTGGGTAAATGACCATCTCCCATATTGCCTCAAAAAGATTACAATGAGGCCGTTATGGACATTAAGAGTGAAGAGAATGCCACCGGCCGCTTGGGGGCAGCGCCGTTCCATACTCATGTTATTTCTTCTCAACGTGGGAGAATTAGTAGTTGTGAGACGTTTATGCTGTATTCACAATGCAATACAAATTGCTATTTGTGCTCCACACATATTTCGGTAAGTTTTCTTTCTTTTAGCGACAATTATGTGTCTCTTGTTGTATTTTGGGTAAGATATGTACAGATATATGTTATACAGTAAAGGCGAGTGGACACAGGCGTTTTTTGGACCGTGCAGTTTATTGGCAACTCCTTCACAACAAACATACAGTGGGGAGAAGAAGTATTTGATACACTGCCAATGGGAAAACCCATTGGCAGTGTATCAAATACTTGTTCTCCTCACTGTAAGTATCGTTTAGTGAAAGCACAACAAAAATAATATGCCTATTTCTCCAAAAAAAAAATAATGTTCACAAAAAGAGAAGCACTTCAGTCTATAGTAATGAGGCCCTATTCTGACATAGTTTAACAACAACGCAAAATGAACTGGCATTCCATATCAAAATAGCTATGCAAAATACACGTAAAACTTAGACTTTGGTCACTCTATTTTTATTATTGTTATTTTTATTCTTCTTATTATTATATTAACTCTACTTTTGATTGAAAATTTTACAAATTTTATTAAAACGAAAACATGAAGAGGGGTTTTAATATAAAATTACTATAACTTGTAACTATAACATTTATCGTTTAAGAACTACAAGTCTTTCTATCCGTGGATCACTTTAACAGAAAGAATGTTAATGCCATTTGTGGATTTATTGTTACAATAAACAAATACAGTACTTATGTACAGTATGTTGTATGTATATATCCGTCGTGTGTCTTTCCATTCCAACAATAATTTACAGAAAAATATGGCATATTTTAGAGATGGTTTGAATTGCGATTAATTGCGATTAATTACGATTAATTAATTTTTAAGCTGTAATTAACTCGATTAAAAATTTTAATCGTTTGACAGCCCTAATATATATATATATATATATACACACATATATACATACATATATACACATATATACATAGTGTATATGTACATAAGTATAGTCGGACTCTCCTCCAAACACAGCTTGGGTTCTGGTACCAATCCTCTCGAGACGGTTTGGACTCTCTTACACTCTGGAGTTGCCCACTGTGAGAGGCGCCGAGCAGGTGTGGGCATTCTTATTGCCCCCCAGCTTGGCGCCTGTACGTTGGGGTTCACCCCGGTAGACGAGAAGGTAGCTTCCCTTCGCCTTCGGGTGGGGGGACGGGTTCTGACTGTTGTTTGTGCTTATGCACCGAACAGCAGTTCAGAGTTCCCACCCAAGGACCTACCCAGTCCTTGGAGGGTGTGCTGGAGGGCGCCCCCACTGGGGACTCCCTCGTTCTCCTGGGGGACGTCAACGCTCACGTGCGCAATGACAGTAAGACCTGGAGGGGCGTGATTGGGAGGAAAGCCCCCACCCCCCTCCCCCCCTCCCGTTGTTGGTGCCTGTCGTGGCGGCAATCCCCGAACACCAGTGGTAAGGGATGCCGTCAAGCTGAAGAAGGAGGCCTATCGGGCCTTTCTGGCCTGTGGGACTCCGGAGGCAGCTGACAGGTACTGGCTGGCCAAGCGGACTGCAGCTACGACGGTCGGCAAGGCAAAAACTTGGACATGTGAGGGATTTCGGCGAGGCCATGGAAAACGACTTCCGGCCGGCTTCGAAGAAATTCTGGTCAACCATCCGGCGTCTGAGGAGAGGAAAGCAATGCACCATTAACACTGTGTATAGTGAAGATGGGGTACTGCTGACCTCAACTCGGGACGTCGTGAGTCGGTGGGGAGAATACTTTGAAGCCCTCCTCAATTCCACCGACACGCCTTCCTTTGAGGAAGCAAAGTCTGGGGACTCCTAGGTGGGCTTTCCGATTTCTGGGGTTGAAGTCACTGAGGTGGTTGGAAAGCTCCTCGGTGGCAAGGCCCCGGGGGTCAATGAGATCCGCCCGGAGTTCCTAAAGGCTCTGGATGTTGTGGGGCTGTCATGGCTGACACGCCTCTACAACATCGCGTGGACATCGGGGACAGTGCCTCTGGATTGGCAGACCGGGGTGGTGGTTCCCCTTTCTAAGAAGGGGGACCGGAGGGTGTGTTCCAATTATAGGGTGATCACACTCTTCAGCCTCCCTGGTAAAGTCTATTCAGGGGTGCTGGAGAGGAGGGTCCGTCGGGAAGTCGAATCTCGGATTCAGGAGGAGCAGTGTGGTTTTCATCCCAGCCGTGGAATAGCGGGCCAGCTCTTGACCCTCTGCAGGGTCCTCGAGAGTGCATGTGAGTTCGCCTAACCAGTCTACATTTGTTTTGTGGATATGGAGAAGGCATTCGACCGTGTGCCTCGTGAGTCCTGTGGGGGGTGCCCCAGGAGTACGGGGTACCGAGCCCCTTGGTACGGGCTGTTTAGTCCTTGTACGACTGGTGTCAGAGTTTGGTCCGCATTGCCGGCAGTAAGTCAAATTCGTTCCTAGTTAGGGTTGGACTCAGCCAAGGCTGCCCTTTGTCACCGATTCTGTTCATAACGTTTATGGACAGAATTTCTAGCCGCAGCCGAAGCGTTGAGGGTGTCTGGTTTGATGACCTCAGCATTGAATCTCTGCTCTTTGCAGATGATGTGGTGCTGTTGGCTTCATCAAGCCGTGACCTCCAACCCTCACTAGAACGGTTTGCAGCTGAGTGTGAAGCGGTCGGGATGAAGATTAGCACCTCCAAATCCGAGACCATGGTCCTCAGTCGGAAAAGGGTGGAGTGCCCTCTCCAGGTCGGGGATGAGATCCTGCCCCAAGTGGAGGAGTTGAAGTATCTTTGGGTCTTGTTCACGAGTGAGGGTAGGAGGGAGCGAGAGATCGACAGGCGGAAAGGTGCAGCGTCTGCAGTGATGCGGACGCTGCAACGGTCCGTAGTGGTGAAGAAGGAGCTGAGCCGAAAGGCAAAGCTCTCGATTTACCAGTCAATCTACGTTCCTACTCTCACCTATGGTCACGAGCTGTGGGTCGTGACCAAAAGAACAAGATCCCGGACACAAGCGGCCGAGATGAGTTTCCTTCGCAGGGTGTCCGGGTTCTCTCTTAGAGATAGGGTGAGAAGCTCGGTCATTCGGGAGGGACTCGGCGTTGAGCCGCTACTCCTCCGCATTTCCTCTTCCGTGTACCTCCTCAATTTGTCGGTGGTACACACCATGCAGGGGCTTGTCCTTCCATGATATCTCCACTGGGTCCTCCTCCTTACAGAGCTTCTGTTGCCTGAGGCATTCACCGAGCAGTAGTGATGTGCCCTACTGTGCCGAGGCGCCGAGGCGTGTGCCGAGTAAACCGGAAAAAAATCTGCAAAGCGCGCATCGAGGCATGTGTTGATTACGCTTGTGGCTACGCCCGAAGCCTCGGAAGGCACGTTGCTACGTACGAAGCCTCACGAGAGGGGCTTCCTATACGTCATCGCCAACACATAGTTTCGCCGGTGATTCGAAATGAAATGGCACACCGAGACGACAATGAGCTGACTGGTGACACTGACACACCCAACTCACATCTTCAAACCTAAATTCAATCGGATTCGTTTCGCAATGGACACACTGTCCAACATCGAAAAAGAAGAGAACATCCCCTGTCTGGGATCATTTTGAGCAGTTCTCTCCTAAAAAGGTACAAATGAATAACCGGTGTGAATATATAATTGTAAATTATTGTGACAACACAGTGTATCCCTCGTTTTAATGTCTTTCTACTTGCTGATTTTTCAAAAGGTGACGTGCAAACTTTGTTCTAAAGAACTTGGGTACCAAGAGAACACTTCATCTATGTTGAGGCATTGTACCCCGGCCTCATCCGTCCCTTGCGAAAGACTATTTTCAAAAGCAGGAGAAATTCTATCTAAAAAAAAAAAAAAAAGAAAAAAAAAAAAAAGAAACCGTTTCAAGCCATAAACTTTGGAAATTAGGAAAGTTTTCCTCAATAAAAATGAATGAAAGGTGTGCCTTGTTCCTTGTTTATGTGTCAGTGTCTAATATAAAGCAATCATTCTTTCAAATAGAGCCTAGATCTTGAGCTCAAGTCGGGCCCAAAATGTCCATTTACGTTCGGGTCTGGTCGGGTCAGGCCGGACTTCTTCTCTCGCTAACTTTTTTCTTTTTAGAATAAATGTATATTTGTATATGGATGTTAAACTAAGGAATACTTGTTATAAAATAAATAAATTGGATAAAACAGAGAAAGGGCGCTGTGGTAATCCAAAACATGAGCCGCATGCAGAGCCAGTCTATTGTTTGCGCACATGAAGGCTCTGCATGGGGCTCTCCGCGAGTCTGCAACTCTGCATTCTGATATTTCCTTTTCGAATTTCGAATTTCGATATGGATATGATATTAGTTAAACATCTTTATTATCATTTGTTTCGAGAAGCAGGACTTCGTGGTGTTCTTTAAAATGTTCTTATTTTGTTTCAGTGCTCCTTAAGGCAGGTTGTTCTTTTGTTTGTTCTGATGCGAGTCATTAAAATGAAGAATGTTATTTAAAAGTATTTTAGTTTATTTTTGTATATGCTGCTGTTCCTCTCCTTGTCAGAGTGGTGCGTCCATGAGAGCACAATATCCCACACAGAAATATATTTAACAAACCTATCCAGCGTTATTTCGTTGTGTACATGCATTTATTATTATCATAAAAATATGTAGACTATTTAAACATTAAGAAAAATTGCGTTCTTTTCTGCCAACTTGAAGAAATTAAAATAAATGTCTGTTGCTGCATTTTACCAAGGAAATGACGCATGAACTATCCACCTGATAGAGCAGACACACAAATATGAAAGATATAAATGTTTATTGAATATGGATTTTACAGTCTTGCTCAACTGGGAGAATTTGTTATAAAAGACAGGCTTTAATTTGTTATCATTATGCACATAGATGTTGTCACAAATGTGATCACACAAAATGCAACCATTTTCCAAGCAGTGCTCCGCCCTTTTGACCCCATCAAATCCATAGTATCATTGTAATCACTCTGTCTGTCATGACATTTATTTTCCACATGAAGGCGCAATAGAACAAATGAAGCCTCATGATGCTTTGGCCCAGGAGCGAACCAGTTTGATGGAAAGCCTCATTGCTTCATGATGCTTCAGTTTGCCATCACTACCGAGCAGGTCATCACTGGGGGCCATTTTCATGATGTACTCTTGGTGGGATGTAGTTTCCTTCTGGATAGTGGCTCTGATGCTCACTAGTCCTCGGCCTCCCTCTCTCAGTTTTGTGTAGAGCCTCAGGATGCTGGACTTAGGGTGAAATCCTCCGTGCATTGTAAGGAGCTTCCTTGTCTTGATGTCGGTAGCCTGCATCTCTTCCAGCGGCCAGGATACAATGCCGGTAGGGTATCTGACTAATGGTAGGGCATAGCTGTTAATGGCCTGGATCTTATTCTTGCCAATTCATCTGACTCTTGAGGACCTGCCTCACCCTCTGTAAGTATTTGGTTGTGGCAGATCTCCTAGTTGCTTCCTCATGGTTCCCATTTGCCTGTGGGATCCCCAGGTATTTGTAGCTGTCCTGCACATCTGTTATGTTGCCTTCAGGTAGTTCAGCCCCTTCAGTTGTGATCATCTTCCCTTCTGGATACCATTCGCCCACACTTATCTAGTCTGAATGACATCCCGATGTCATTGCTATATATTCTCGTGAGGTGAATCAGGGAGTCGATGTCACGCTCGTTCTTGGCATACAGCTTGATATCATCCGTGTAGAGGAGGTGACTGATGGTTGTTCCACTTCGAAACTGGTACCCGAAACCACTCTTGGTGATGATCTGGCTGAGGGGGTTTAGGCCTATGCAGAACAGCAGGGGTGACAGAGCATCTCCTTGGTAGATACCGCATTTGATGCTCACATGTGCAACTGGCTTTGAGTTGGCTTCTAGAGTTGTCTTCCACAGCCCCATTGAGTTCTGGAGGAAGGTCCTTAATGTCCTGTTGATGTTATACAGCTTCAAGCATTCCAGTTCCGTGTGTGGCATTGAGTCATAGGCTTTCTTGTAGTCGATCCAGGCAGTGCACAGGTTGGTGCTTCTGGCCTTGCAGTCTCTGGCGACTTCCCTGTCCACCAGTAGCTGGTGCTTGGCTCCCCTGGTGTTATTGCCAATCCCTTTCTGTGCCCTGTACATGTATTGCTCCATGTGCCTGCTCATTTTAGCCACGATGATGCCTGATAGGAGCTTCCATGTGGTGATGAGGCAGGTGATAGGCCGGTAGTTGGATGGTACTGTTCCCTTCTGGGGGTCCTTCATGATGCGGACTGTCCGACCGTGGGTTAGCCACTCTGGGTGGGTCCCCAACTTCAGCAGGCGGTTCATTTGTCTTGCTGGGCATTCATGGAGTGCAGTTAGCTTCTTAAGCCAGTAAGCTTGAGAATGATAAACCGATAAGACTGGATATCCGGTTTTACAGGTGAGAGATACAGCTGTATCGGTAGTAAAGTTACCATTCGACAGTAATTACACATGAAATATTCAATGAACCGATAGTAGAGATAGAATTCGACTATCGCGAGCACAAGAATCGGCGTCTAATGCCTAGTTCAATGCATTGCTTAATGGGATAATAATTTAGCTTTTACTTCACATGCTACGCTTGTGTCATTCACCACACAGCGCACTTAGATTGAGCCCGCACACATGATGTAATATGGACAAGCACAACTCACGGTCGTGGTTGCCTCAGAAGAACCGCTACTAGTCGCGGTCATTTTCTGATCGTCACGGGCGTGTCATAACAACGTGAGAGCAAACAAAACCACTGTAACGCACGCTCCGTAGCGTTTTCTTCAAAGCCCAAAACAAAACTATTAGTGGCAACGAAGCAACATGCTAAAACAATGGACAGTTTAAGCACCGACGCCAGCAACGTGCAGCGATTGATTTTCAACGCACCCAGGAAAACAAAAGTCAGACTTTGAAGTGAGGAAGGCAGCCAGATCTGTTCGCGTGGGACAGAGGTAGTGTGAAGTGTGGATCAGTACAGAGATCGTGAGTTTTTAAACCTGAAAAATAACCCACTACAATGATGGAAAGGTCAGCACGACCCTCTGGAGATTTTTTTCCCCCACGAAACGCAGTCTTCTTAAACATGAACATGTGGATTAGTTGATTTTCCTCAAGAAAAAATCTTCCCTTCAAAAAAGATGGACAGTGATGAGAAGTAAAAAATATGGAAACACAGGCATAAGTGAAAGACTTTGCTGTGTATAAGGTTAAAGTAATGATTATCTACCTGTCTGTCTAAAATGCCATATTTTTATTCCCCCAATTATACCAGTGGTAAAGGATAATTTATTATTTATTTATGATAACATTGCAGGTTTAATTCTTTTTTTCTAGAGCTGCTGCATATAATTAATATTTTTTGTTTGTAAGATGTTTACGTTCAAAGTTTGCACTTAAATTACTGACCTCTTGTATTCAGAACAGGAGGAAATACAGTTATTGAATTACAGCACTTTATTGTTGTCTGTCACTGGAGTTTTATTATCAATCCCATCCGACAAAATTATGGTCATATAGTAAGCTTTATTTATTTTTTTTTCATAAAAAAATAAAGCATAACATTGGTATGAAATTTTGTTGTTTAATTTTGCTATTAGAAATGTGGTCTTTTTTATAGGTTTAAAATACTGTACCAACACGCACAACACATGTTTACTATAGTATCGTCTTCACTCTGTATCGAACCGTATCGTTCTTAAACTGTATCGAATCGCTCGGCCATAAAAATGTATCGTTTTTTAATCGAATCGTAACCTGTGTATCTAGATACATATCGAATCGGCTTCATGCCAGAGATTCCCAACCCTATAAGCCAGTAGGCATGAATCTTGTCGGGCCCTGGAGCTGTCCAGGTCTTCATTTTGGACAGTCTCGTCTGGATGTCTGCTGTTGTGATGACTAAAGGGTCTTGTTCTGGGATGTTGCAGTGTTCTGACTGCAGGTCTGCCAGCCATTGGGCGTTAGTGGTGCGAGAAGCCTCGTTTTTCCAGATACTCTTCCAGTATCGTTCAGTATCAGCCCTGGGTGGATCTGCTGTGGTCTTGCTACCCTGCCACTGAGAGTAGACCTTAGCTGGATTATTGGAGAACATAGTGTTTATTCTCCTGGCCTCTACTTCTCCTGTGTACCTCTTTAGGCGGCTAGCTAGGACTGTGAGCCTTTGCGTAGCAGTCTCCAGTGCCTCAGCTGTGGACAGCTTGCTATATTTCTTGGGCAGTTCCTTCTTGGGTTTCACACCTTTGCTCAGCTCTGTTAGAAGGCTAACTTCTCTCTGTGTTGCCGTGATTTTTGCCTCTAGCCTTCGTTTCCATGGAGGCTCCTTCCGGCTACTGGCGCTGTTTATCTTGTAGCCAAGTGACTCTCGGATGACTGATGCTGCAGCATATATCAGCTGATTGGTCTCAGTGATGTTTAAGGTGGGATGTTCAGCAGTGCAGTATTTACATCCTCCACTATAGATTCTGATGGTACTTTGTTCGTTAGCCTTGGCAGGCAGGAGGTAGTTGAGTTCCCCCAGGACTTCATGATCTTCTCTCTCAGGTCCGCTGCTCTCTCATTCTATTATATCTGAGTCATATAAATAAATATATATATATATATATATATATATATATATATATATATATATATATATATATATATATATATATATATATACATATATATATATATATACATATATATATATATATATACTCACCGGCCACTTTATTAGGTACACCATGCTAGTAACTGGTTGGACCCCCTTTTTGCCTTCAGAACTGCCTCAATTCTTCATGGCATAGATTCAACAAGGTGCTGGAAGCATTCCTCAGTGTTTGGTCCATATTGACATGATGGCATCACACAGTTGGTGCAGATTTGTCGGCTGCACATCCATGATGTGAATCTCCCATTCCACCACATCCCAAAGATGCTCTATTGGATTGAGATCTGGTGACTGTGGAGGCCATTTGAGTACAGTGAACTCATTGTCATGTTCAAGAAACCAGTCTGAGATGATTCCAGCTTTATGACATGGCACATTATCCCGCTGAAAGTAGCCATCAGAAGTTGGGTACATTGTGGTCATAAAGGGATGGACATGGTCAGCAACAATACTCTGGTAGGCTGTGGCGTTCCAACGATGCTCAACTGGTACCAAGAGGCCCAAAGAGTGCCAAGAAAATATTCCCCACACCATTACACCACCACCACCAGCCTGAACCGTTGATACAAGGCAGGATGGATCCATGCTTTCATGTTGTTGACGCCAAATTCTGACCCTACCATCCGAATGTCGCAGCAGAAATCGAGACTCATCAGACCAGGCAACGTTTTTCCAATCTTCTATTGTCCAATTTCGATGAGCTTGTGCAAATTGTAGCCTCAGTTTCCTGTTCTTAGGAACAAGAAGAAGTCCATCTTGCCAGATGAGACGGGGGTGGCAACGAGGACGTCCCTCCAGCCAGGGGTCCGGATAGTCAGGAGGCTGCAGCTGAAAAATAGCCCCTCCCCAGAGGGGAGGGGGCGAAAGGGGACACCGGGTGATTTTTGATGAAGAGACTAATTAACTAGATATTAACATTGGAAAATAGAAATAAAGTAAGACAAGTGGTAGGTAGAGTGAGAAAAAGGAGATAGAACTCAGTGGCTGTTCTTCCCACAGCATGATAGCTTCTAGTGCAGCTTAGACTGAACTGTGAGTCTAATCCGACTTCAACTAGCCTGACCATAAGCTTTGTCGAATAGGAACGTTTTGAATCTAATCTTAAATGTGCAGACTGTCTCGCTTCTTTAATATTAGCTGGAAGCTGATTCCATAAAACGGGCTTGGTGGCTAAAGGCTCTAGCTCCGACAGTACTTTTAGAAACCCTGAGAACTACCAGTAGATCTGCATTCTGAGAGCGGAGTGTTCTGTTGGGGCGGTATAGAACCAGAGCATCGGTGAGATAAGATGGCCCCAACCCATTAATGGTCTTAAATGTAAGAAGGAGGATTTTAAATTTAATTCTAAACTCGACTGGAAGCCAGTAAAGGGCCTGGAGCACAGAAGCGATGTGTTCTCTTCTATTAGTTCCTGTTAAAAGTCTTGCTGCTGCGTTTTGGACTAGCTGAAGACCTTTTAGAGAACTTTTAGGACAAGCTGCAAGTAGAGAGTTACAGTAATCCAATCTAGATGTAGTAAAGGTGTGAATTAATTTTTCTGCAACGTTTTTAGATAAAATATTTCTAATTTTGGCTATGTTGCGCCGGTGAAAAAAGGCCGTTCTGCAGGTTTGTTTAATATGAGCTTTAAACGATAAGTCTGGGTCAAATAGAACTCCTAGGTTTTTAACTGTGGTGCTGGAGGCTACACTTACATTGTCCAGAGTAACTATCTGGGCAGTTAAAGAGTCTCTCACACTTTTCTGTCTTTTCAGGGTTAAGTAGAAGATAGTTCGTGCTCATCCAGGTATTTATATCTCGAACGCAGGTGCTTAGTTTATCCACTTGCCTGATCTGCTCAGGTTTAATTGATAAATACAGTTGTGTGTCGTTAGCGTAACAATGAAAGTTAATGCTATGTTTTCTGATGATATTACCTAGAGGAAGCATATACAGCGTAAACAAGATGGGCCCGAGGACCGATCCTTGCGGCACACCATAACTGACTCTAGAGTGTGGTGATGATTGCTGGTTTACGTTGACAAACTCGTATCTATTAGATAAATATGATTTAAACCAGCAGAGGGCTGCTCCTCTAATGGCTATGTCACATTCTAGTTTCTGCAATAAGATATTATGGTGGATTGTGTCAAAGGCTGCACTCAGGTCCAACAGAACCAGGATCGAGACTAATCCAACGTCAGCGGCTAGTAACAAGTCGTTAGTTACTTTGGCTAATGCAGTTTCAGTGCTATGATGAGCTCGAAAGCCAGACTTGAAATGTTCAAATAAACTATTGTCCTGTAGGTGCTGACAGAGTTGTTTAATCCAAATAAATCTGTATTGAGTTATACTTTCATGTGTATCGGTTCAGGTAATACACCATTCGATTCAAAACCTTTGTTTCAAAAAGAGTACTAAAGAAACATTTTGAAAACTTCCAGAATGAATGTCTGGATTTTATTAGCAAATTAAAATTGCAATATTTGAATATAACCTTAATTATATTAATATACAATCCGGGATTGCAAAAAAAAAAAAAAAAAAAAAGGCAATCTTGTCAAGAGTCAAGAATCTGCATCGGAAAAGGTGTCAAGAGCCAAGAATGTGCATTGGACAAGGTGATGATGCTGGAACTTTGGTTTGGTTCTGTTCTGTTCCAGTGAGATTTACAAAGATGACTGCCTGAAGAAAACATCAAAATTCCCTCGGTCCTTGCTGCATGTCAGGCAAAGGCACTGGGGAGATGGCTGTGGTTAAATCTTCAATAAATGCACAAGTTTACATTACATTTTAGACCGCTTTCTTATCACTTCAATTGAAAATATGTTTGTCATTTTCCAAGATGACAATGCTTCATGCCACAGAGCTAAAACTGTTAAAGCATTCCTTGGAGAAAGACTCATCCAGTCAATGCCATGGCCTGCAAATAGCACAAATCCCAACCCTACTGAAAACCTGTGGTGGAAATTGAAAAAAAATGGTCCACAGCAAGGCTCCGACTTACAAGAATGATCTTGGCATCAAATTGATGAAGAATACTGTTTGTCACCCATCAAGTCCATGCCTCAGAGACTGCAAGCTGTCATAAAAGCCAGAGGTGGTGCTACTAAATACAAGAGATGTTTTTTTTCCTCAAAATGAAGTGATTCCATATATATTTCCCTGCACTTGCTCTATAAAATAACATTTACTGACCACCACAATGTTTTATTCATTTCTTTTAGTGCTTCTCAATGCTAAATAGTTGCACTTTTGAACTAATTCATTATTTTTTCAAGCTTTTCACCTGAGTTTGTTCTACATGATAAAATGCCTGAGTGAGTCCGAGACTGGTGATTCCATACTTTTTGCTAGGGGTTGTATAAATGTTTGGGTGGTTTTAGTGGAAGCAGACACGAGTTTTTCATCTGTGTGATTTTGATAAAGATCAGGTCACATTTGATGGTGATTTTATGCAGATACGTGCGAAATTCCAAAAGGTTCAGATACTTTTTCCTCACGCGGGCCTGTTCAATCACGTGGGGTCTTTAAATCACCGTAAATTAAGTATTTGGCATAGAACGCCGGCATGAATATGGTTCTAAAGCGTGGATTTTAACCTCTCGCCCAGTTTTTAACTGGCTCCAAATGACCTCGGAAAACTGGAGATACGATCCTTTTAATTTCATCATAGGAACTATGAAGGAACTATTTACTATTCAAACTAGAAACTATTTTCTCCACTAGAGGCACTCATGCTCGTTGGACGAATGATGCTAGAGTTCTGGAATTTTTTTCTCAATTGGTGTAATTCAATGTTTTTTTGTTGTTGTTGTTGTTGTTGTTTTTTTTTTCATTTATTTGGCTTGATCTGGTTATGTAATGGGTTATTGTACAGTATATTAATAACAGTTCATATAGAAAACCTACTGTTGAAATATGAGAAAAATACCATTGTTTTTAAAATAAACATAAACAGTTACTCACAATATTATTCATTATTGGAGTATTGTTTTCACCAAATACTTTTTTACTTGTACTTGAGTACATTTTTTGGATGACTACTTTTGCTTTTACTTGAGTAATATTATTATGAAGTAACGTTACTCTTACATGAGTAAAAATTTGCCTATTTTGCCTACTCTACCCACCACTGATGAGAGGTAACCTGATTAGGCCTACTGGAGAAAACCAGGTAGCGGAACAAAAGGTAATTTCTACACAGGAAAGCAGGAGCCCAGATTTATACCTCCGACCTCCGAGGGGGGATGTGCTCACTAGTTGCTTACCATGCTGTCCTATAAAATATATATGTTCTACTCCTTTTCCATTTGGCCACTGTCTTACTCAAAAGAAGCAGTGTGGCATTTACATGTGCTGCTCACGCTGCGTGCAGCAGACAGGGATAAATCCTTTTTTATATGCAATCCTGCCAAACTACCCTGTAGGCAGGCTTTGCGTTTGAAATGTACAATTAGTCATCCCTGTTTACTTTGAATGCAACATTTTTGAAACATCAGGCCTGAAGCCTTAAAGACAAAATGACAGCACAGGGCATATCCATATATCGTATCTGTTTTTTTCTTTCCTCTCTTCTACCAATTTCTATTATTATGTTATTGCTTTAAAAGGGTCACCTGGGTAAGGGATGAATTCTGCCTGGAGGCTTTATTTATGGGTGCAAGTGTTTTGACATGAGTATAAACATGCTCCTTTGCAACCTGGCTTAACTTGTGGAAATACATGGGCTAAACAGAGCTATTTCATTTGATAGGGTTTAGCAGCATACTGCAGCCAGCTGTCAACCAGCAGCCCAAGATAGTGATAATTTGTGTGTACTACCTGCTTTCAGCACTGACCCTTCATTTGCCTGCTTGCTACCTACTACTGCGCTTAATCTACAAAGACTCAGGCAGAAGCACAGAGCTGCTTCGCATACAGCCTGTTAGGGGAGCCTTTCTAATCTTACTAAGTGCTCTCCTGGCAAACAAAAAGCTTTTTGTGAACCTCTACTGATAGATAAATAACTCGTTCAACTTGCTGAAGTTATTTTCAAAGGACTATCATACTCTACATTTTAGCCTTGTTGTCTACAGTTTTTGATGACTTTCCATTTTTGCCCCACTCTACAGGACACAAGGGATTATGAGATTGTTTAATATTATAGCATAATAATTTTACTCTACAAGCACCCGTAATGCAAAAATGCACGCCTGCTCACCTATAAAATCACATCTGATGTTTCCCTTTGGGTATGAAATTCACCTTTAATTCACTCGTAAAACCAATGGCGCTATTGTTACTTGGCTCTTTTTTAATGCCCAATGCACACAAAAAAGGCAATGAAACCGCACATGCATTAAGTAATTGCTCTGGATTTCTGCTTTCTGCATGCATTTCCTCAGAGATACTTCATGTGTTCATGGCCTTTAATCCTGATGGAAAACAGGAGGAAGGAAATAATGCTGACTGTGGAAAAAGTTGGCTTTCTTCTTATCACTAAGCGACAATGTGCAGAATCGACGAGTGAATCCACAACAATTTCCCTAATAAAAGCAATAGGGCTTTTCAGCTCAAATTCAAGCGCGTATTACTGACTATGCAAAAGATATTTAATAAAAGGCAACCGTTCCATCTTTCCTAGGACTGCTGGGTCTTGAAAATTGATACAGCTGAGGAAAAATTGGAAGGGTAGGCTTTCCAATGTTCAGTCTAGTGTAAAGTGTTATCAAAGTTTATCATTTCACTGAAGAATTCCAATGGCAAGCAGAAAGAAAAGGCTTAAAATAAATCCAAGCATCACTGAACTCTACGATTGACAGAATCCATGAAGACTATAAATAACTATAGGCCTATATATTGCTATTCATGTATCTCTTCAGTGAAATAGAGTTTAACAGTCTTTTTTAAAGTACGTTTCCTACTTTATACTTTCTGATAAAAATGTTAGAAATACAAACTATGTAAGTAGTAGTTGTCTAATTCTAAGCAGTTCGCCGGCTACCAATCGTCTATGGAAAGGAAGTGACATCATAAACGTCCTAAATGCACAGCCTGACAATTTAAAGAAAAATCGAGCCTTACTGCTCTGTCTTTTATGCAAGAAGGTGCTTGTAAAGGTTGACACAAATGTACGAATACACCCAGGAGCGGACCGGGGGGGGTCATTGAAAGACGGGCCTACTTCATGGAAGGTGTTGGAAGCCATCCCGCCGGTAACAAAAGTACCTGTACCAGTACCTTGATGAAAAAAACAGCATTTGGTGTTGTTTTGGAAAAAAAGCATAGCGTAAACAATAACCCGAGCCCTTAATTAGCCCAGGGCGGGAGTCGGCAACCCGTGTTTTAAGAGCTGCATGTGGCTCTTTAGCGCTACCTTAGTGGCTCCCTGGAGGATTTTCAAAAATGTTTGAAAGTGGAAAATGATGGGGGAGGAAAATATATTTTTTGTTTTGATATGGTTTCTGTAGGAGTACGAGAATAACACAAACATTAGTAACGTTTTTACAATGCTTTAAAAATGTGTAGAATATAAATGTTAAATTTCAACATTTTTGTAAACGAAGATATTCGTCATAGCCAGCGACACACATTGCTGATAGTGCTTCTATCAGCAGGTGGATATGCCAGGCAGGTGGCTATTGTAAACAAACCGGCGGCTGTTTGAACGCCCTTGAATCCGAAAGGGAAAAAGAAAAATAATTAAGCAGAACAGAGGATTCAACGTTTCTTGAACCAAATCATTTGCATTCATTGCAAATGCGGAAAGTATGCCTGAATGTTCACTCTGTGGCGAGAGGTTTTCAAATAACAAAAAGAGTAACTGGAAGGTATGCGGCATTTGCAGCCGAGTACCCAGTTGGGAGTGAGAAGAACAAAAATAGATTTAAGATGTGGATTGCATCGCCAAAATCCACTACTGCTGCAAGTTTTGTTGCTCCCCAGGAGATAATAAAGCGTGGAAAACTGTTCACAAATGGTGAGTACATGAAGGAGACATTCATCAATATATCAAAACACCTATTTGAAGATAATACAGGAAATCAAAGACATGCCCAGATGAGGGCCATGTTACGCAAGTTCCATTTTGTTGTTTTCAAAACCTCAAAATAAAACTGACATCAAAAATTGTATTTCTTTATTGCATTTCTTTAATTTCATAAAGGCAATGAAGCAATTCATTAATATTGTAATGAAGTTAAACTTGAGGTGGCATCATACAACAGGGTAGTCACGTGGTGCGTTGGATGCACTGCAGGGAAAATAAACATTCAATTATGTAGGCTCATCATGTATTTTTTTGTTAGGGCCTGTGCTCCTCCCTCCTGAGTTCTCAACTGCCTCCGGTAGGTGTGCATGTTTTATCCGAATTACAGGTTGGAGGTCAGATGGGTGGAGCGGCCACAGGTGCAGGCTATCACCATCAGCAGCCTTTAAAAGCCAGTGGACGCCTCACCTTGTCGCCAGATCAACTCATCTATTTCCGCTGTCAGTTGTATCATGCCTTGCTTATATTTTGTCTTTTATCTCACGATTTTCTGCTTTTTGCCCCAGGACCAGCTTCTGCACGCCACTTGTTGGATCCCCACGCCTGGGTCTTCTCTGAGCACTGCCTGTCTCTCGTCAGTCCGAATTCCACCAGCTTTGTTCGCAAATAAACAAAACATTTGTGGATCACAGTCAGTTCTACAATTGTCTGCTCCGGGATCCCCTCTTGCTCACGCACTCCTACATTTTTAGCTAAAGTTTGCAAGTATTTTCCATAATAGAGTATTTGGAACAGCTAAGTTTCGCTGGTGATTGCTCAATTTAAATAGGTTTGCTTTTACATTTTCTTAATGAGGATAATTTATGCCAGTGTTTTTCAACTTTTTCTGAGTCCCGACACATGTTTACATTAGAAAAAAATCTCACGGCACACCACAAACCAAAAATGTTCCAAAATTACTTTCTGTACAGTATATAATTTTAAAATAATGTATACTTACTCAGTGTGAAACTTGAGCCTGTTTAGATGAACACAAGGCCGATATCCTAGCAGGAATCATCGTCAACAGCTCTCAGTCTCTCTCTGTTATTATTTTTTTTATTGCAGTTAGGCTTGAAAAGCTCAAAATTATCAGACAGGGGGACTTTACTCATTTGGCTTACAATAGCTTTGCAGACAGGTAGTATTAAGCTCTCTGCCACAGTGTGGGACTTTTTTTATTTAACAACACAGGCTAACTGGCTTTGAGGGCTTTCTCATTTACCTGTGTAGTTTTTCTCAAAAACGTTGCCTGTTTCTCTGTGTTTTCACAAAGGCAAACAAATTGTCCATCGACTAGTTTTGAAGTGACGGGTGTATCGTTTGGAGATGACGTTTAGGATAGCTGCTCGTGTCTCGTTCAAGAACTGCTCGGATTTCTAGCCGTCAGCCATTTTGCTGTCCTCGACAATGTGTTGGAATAAAACACGGGGAGGATTGACAGTCGTCCATGTGGATAAAGTGGAAAGGACACTTTCATGTATATTGACTCTTGATGAGTCTGATGTACAGTAGACGTGCTGTGGTCCACATTGTTGCGGACAGCAAGGTTGCTGAATGCTGAAGGCTACAAATCCGAGCAGTTATTGAACGCGACACGAGCAATACTGCGCTCATCTGGGCACGGTCACTCGACTGCAACTTTCTATCTAATCCTTCCTTCCTACTGCAACTCGGCCCGTCGAATTAAAAAAAAAAAACAAAAAAAAAAACGATACAGAATAATTTTTCACGGCACACCTGACGATCCCTCACAGCACACTAGTGTGCCGCGGCACACTGGGTGAAAAACACTGGTTTAAGCAACATCATTGTCATCTGTTGTTCTGATCAATACAAATTTACTAAGTACTGTAACTTATATATCTCATTTCACTGCTGTATACTTTACATACAGGTTTCAGACAAAGGGGATACACATTTTTTAAGATTTATCTTTTTCATATGAAGAGGTTTGGTTAGATAACGTTCAATTGTCCTAGTCAGCCCTTCTTCAACTTGCCCTAAAATTTGACAAATAAGAATACGAGCTCCCGTTGATGTGCTCATAAAGATCGTGTGTACCAATCTAATTTTTGACTCGGAGGTTGATTGTGTTTATTAGTGTCATACTGTAACCCATTCCAAAACCACACCTAACGTGACGTGCCGCACCCCCACACCCCCACACACAAGCTTTTCCTCACTGGTGTCTTGTCCAGGCTCCAGACTTGCCTTTTGTGAAACACATGTCAGGTGTTGCTTGGAAAGTTTTGTCTTCCTATTATGGCTAGATATGCCATGCTTTGCTGCTTTAGCTTTTAAAGGTCTGTGCTGAATGATCATCACTCACTAAATGTAACTTTTAGCGTTAGCATAGCGGTCGCATTAGCATTTAGCATGGTGAGTGCCGTCTTAAACTCTTGGAAAACTTTTTACATACATTTCATGTCATCCAGATGAGTTTAATTAATTGAAAATTATTATCATCACAAAGATGGTGATGTCCTTGTAGACTCTACAATTATGTGCTAATCTGTCAGTGTTGATTCAAAATTTTTGGAAACCTTTTATCCATTTATTTATTCATGGACTAAAATGCTTAAAGTTTACAGACGAAAACATTTTTAAATGACATAAATAGTGTATGACTAAGACTTATAGGTATTTTCGTCCATAAGACTAAGATAACATTAAAAGGGCTGCTAAAAACAACACTGCTATCTGGGGTGTCTTACAGGTTGCATAATTGTCTGTGTGGCCAGGTATGATGTTAGATCTCAAGTACACTATACTATTACAGTGGTAACTCTACTTACGAACGTCACTACATACAGAATTTTCAGGTTATGACACGCCTCACCTGGAAAATATCGCCTCTTTTTACGAAAGAAATTTAAGAATACGATAGGCAAAAATACAGTATGGGCTGCTACTGGCAGCTTCCAGAGTTTACTGAATGTAACATAATTATAGCTGCTCGGCCATTGGCTCTTGCCTAGCATCTTCCTGGTATCCAATTGGCTAAAAGAGACCTCTACTTCTATTTGTACAGTATGCGTGTAGCCCAGCGTCTTCTTCATTTGCCCATCGTTTACGAAACTACTTTCAGAACAAATAAATTTCGTGAATAGAGGTATCACTGTATCTGTTCCCGAGGTCGACGTTGCATTCACAAGCCAAGTCACAACGTGGCTAAAGACCACATACAACCCCTAGCAAAAAGTGTGGAATCACGAGTCTCGGACAAGCACTCATTCAGACATTTTATCATGTAGAACAAACTCGGATAAAAAGCCTGAAAAAATAATGAATTAGTTCAAAAGTGCAACTCCTTGGCATTCAGAAACACTAAAAGAAATGAATTAAAAACGTGACTAAATGTTATTTTTATAGAGCAAGCGCAGGGAAATAAATATAGAATTACTCCATTATGAAGAAAAAAATATGGAATCACTCCATTTTGAGTAGAAAATACAGACACACCCAGTCAATTTCCTTTCCTTAATTGGGCCCCTGCCTCAGATTAGATCTGCCAGTTAGTCAGCAGTTAGAAAGAGTGCAGTTATCACACCTTGGAGGGCTGCTGGACCAAGTGGATTCACAAGAATCATGGCTCTAACAAGAGATATGTCTCTTGAGACCAAGGAAAGGATTATCAACCTTCTTGAAGAAGGTAACACTACACGTATGGTTACCAAAGATGTGGGCTGTTCACTGTCAGCTGGACCAAGTACAAACAGCATGACAAGGTTGTTAAAGTTAAGCGTACTGGTAGACCGAGGATGACATCCAAACGTCATGACAAACAACTAAAGGCCATATGTCTTGAAAACAGAAGATGTACAACAAGACAAATGAAGAAGAAATGAGAGAAAGCTGGAGTCAAGGTATGTGACAGAACTGTGCAAAATTGCCTAAAGGAAATGGGATTTTCATGTAGGAACGCTAAAAGGAAACCATCATTGACACTTAAACAGAAAGGAACAAGGCTGCAATGGGCTAAGGAGAGGCAATCATGGACTGTGAATGACTGGATGGAGGTTATTTTGAGTGAAGACTCAAGAATCTTCATTGGACAAGGTGCTGGACCTTTTGTTAGGTGCCGTTCCAGTGAGATTTACAAAGATGACTGCCTGAAGAAAACATCAAAATTCCCTCAGTCCTTGATGATATGGGGCTGCATGTCAGGCAAAGGCACTGGGGAGATGGCTGTGATTAAATTTTCAATAAATGCACAAATTTACATTGAAACTTTAGACAGCGTTTTTATCCCTTCAATTGAAAATATGTTTGGGGAAAATGAAATCATTTTCCAAGATGACAATGCATCATGCCACAGAGCTAAAACTGTTAAAGCATTCCTTGGCGAAAGACTCATTCAGTCAATGTCATGGCCCGCAAATAGCCCAGATCTAAACCTTACTGAAAACCTGTGGTGGAAATTGAAAAAAATTGTCCACAGCTAGGCTCCGACCTGCATCGATGATTTTATAACTACAATCAAAGAGAGTTGGCACCAAATTGATGAAGAATACTGTTTGTCACTCATCAAGTGACATGCCTCAGAGACTGCAAGCTGTCATAAAAGCCAGAGGTGGTGCAACTAAATACTACAGATGTGTTATTGTTATTACTCTTTTTTTTTTTTTTAAATGATTTTTCCTCAGAATGGAGTGATTCTATATTTATTTCCCTGCACTTGCTCTATAAAAGTAACATTTACTGACCACCACAATGTTTTTATTCATTTCTTTTAGTGTTTCTGAATGCTAAAGAGTTGCACTTTTGAACTAATTGATTGTTTTTCAACCTATTTATCTGAGTTTGTTCTACATAATAAAATTTCTGAGTGAGTGCTTGTCCAAGACTGGTGATTCCATACTTTTTCCTAGGGGTTGTATTTGTGCAAAATGCTGCACCATGTGCCATACTCAAACGCATTTATCTACAAAGTAGGACTGCAATTTATATAAGTACTCTACATTCACCATTTTCCAATATTTTGCTTAGGTTACACTGTGTTTGTCCAATTTTGCAGAGATTGACCTCGTAAACAGCAATTTTTACAATGATTTAAAGCGCATTTCTGGCTTTGGTTGTAATTGGCTACAGCTAAGCCATATAAATTCAGCCTACATTAGCAGTGGTTTAAAACAATACTTAATACTGTGCGTAAGAGTGGATTAAATGGCAACATTTGTGGTCACTAAACCAGGATGCGTGCAAGAGATGAATGGAGAGCGCCAGTAAAGTCCAAACGGTTGAGTCCTTAGTGCTTAAATTCTCCCCTTTCACGTTGTCTCATCTCCATGCTTGTGTGTTGTGGGTGAACCCTTGATTAATTCTACTTCCCTTTGGTAGTCACATTTTTAACACACCACATCATATGATTAAAATGTGAGGTTGTGAAATGGAAACGCCGGTCTGCCAAGATCCCTCCAAGGGCCAGTCAGAGTTGTTTACCTATACTAAATTTAGTACAATTAGAGCCAAGAACATTTACCACCAGAATAGCTTGAAAAAGGACGAATTGGGCGTATACGATGCAAAATATCTTGCAAACCAGATAAAGACTGATGACAATTTCTTATTCAAAAATGATGGATGAGGGATCCTTGAGTGTCCTATTACCACTACACTGCAAATTTATAATGTCTTAATCAGATTATTTTTCCTAATCTAATATTTTTTTTCCATCTTGTTTTGAGTGTAAAAGACTAGTTAACAGATTAATGCGTCAGAATATTCCACTTACTTTAAGTAATTATTGCTAGATGTTTTTATTAAGTCCATAAATCTAAACGTTGGTAATTCTTGAAGGAGAAACGATATCGTCATCGCACACACCATGTAATTGTCTGCATTAGTCTAACACATATATAGTCTAACACATACATATGGTACAGGTTGGCACCGTCTAACTGTTTGCATTACTCTAACACACGTAATATAATTAATCAGGAAATAGTATCATTTTCATATTTACGGTAGGACTACACTAATATAAAATAAACAGCACACCATAGTTTAATGAGAAGAAATAGAAGAGATACACAATGCCGTCTTATCACAAGATTGACGCACCAACTCGTGTAATCAGCTCTCCCAGCAAACTCCAAGGACAAAGCGCTTTGTCCTAAAACAAGTACAACCAGCCTGGACAGCAAAGTTGATAGCGGGCGTCCCAATCCGCGCACGAACCTAAGTCGCCCAAAACCGGCCACAGCGGGGATGGTCCAAAAGCAACGCCCAGAAATGCCTTCGACAAGACCCGCGTCAGCAAAGACTTCAAAAAGACTGGACACTGAGATAAGACAGATTTCTTCTGCTCGGAAACATGTAGCCTTGTTTTGGATCCAGAATTGTCCCTCCGTCGTCTGTTTTTGCCTTGTTTTTTACCATTGTCAACTTGTTTTCGGCGAATGTTCTTCAAGCTTTTGAAACATGGAGTCAGTGTGCAAAGGGTTAACACAGGAACGCGCGGAGTTTAGCTTCCTCCTGGCCTGGCTCTTCGGGGGCGTCGAGCGGCGGAGCACATTTCCGTTCTGTTGCTGGCCTCCCCGTGCGGTTTGGGCTGGGAGGACTAAATTCCTTCATTCTCCACCTAACTCAAGAAAAGATTGCTTTCAAAAATGTTTTGAACTATATCTATTCTTGAATAAAGAACATGTCTGACAAACAAGCTTCTTTTAAAGATTACATTTCCTAATTTATTGCTTAAGTCTGTTAAGCTTATTTTCAACTTCCTATTTTAATTTCAGCAAATCGATTAAAATTTACTTTGAGCACTGGCAGATAACTTCTCTTATTTCTAGTAGATTTATACTGAAAACAAGGGATTTAACTAGTTTTAAGGAAGTGTGTTTTTGCAACGTACAATTTTCTTTTTGATGTCCACACTACCTGATGTGTCTGAATACAGTATGTGTGGTACATTGTCACTCTGTTCATTTTCACATAAAAAATCATTGAAATCAATTTATGTCTCAGTGACCTAACATGGCACGCCAGATTGATTGTTTCATATATCTACTACTCCACATATCAATCTGGGAAAGATCCAATCGAAACTTCAAAAAATATACAGCTGCTGAACGAACGATGGCTCTTCTCACGAAAACATCGTTACCCATCAAAGGAAAGCGGGTGAAAGCTGGGCCAATGTTTTTTCTGTATATCGTGGTAGCGTCCCTTTTTTTTTTACTTCTCAGACAAAACTTTTTGTATCTTTTGTTGCTCTGCCGTCTTTGCAGATTTCACGCGAAAGCATTCGCATCGACTTCTGACTTTATAATGAATGGAGATAGGGGGAAGTGACATATGCCGTACAGCAGTCAGCACATTTGTTGTTTTTTTTTTTTTTTTTGTGTGTGGCAGGATTCCTGCCACCCTCCTCACAGTTAATTAGTGCTGGTGAAAGCGATACAGACCCCCTCAAAATATAAAAGAGCTGTCATTCAACTAGTTGTCAGTCGACATATCATCTCAAATGTTATGAAAATATATTATAAAGGTTGAAAAGTTACCTAGTTTTAAAGCTTTAAAGGGTTTATTCTGACTTTTGCTGAAATTCTGGTTACGTCGCCAGCGTAAGAACGGAACGGAAAAAAGTTTTTAGGGAAGATTTGTTTTGTGTTGCTTAACTGCAAGATTCGACTGTGCAGCAAAGAAGGAACAAGCAACCAGCACTTTTGCTGCTCATGCCTCTAGACAGAGGAAGTATAATCTTTTTTCTTTGCTTTAAAGGTCATGACAATTTGGTTCTTTCAGTAGCTTGGTTTATTATATTACTTGCTGGAACTGATATTATTTATTTCAACCTCTTAAAAGATGGTAATGGTTTAAGGAAATACTGTATCTGTGATTTTATACAGATGGGGTAATAAGTATTTGATACACTGCCGATTTTGCTGGTTTTCCCACTTGCAAAGCATGTAGAGGTTTGTAATTTGTATCATAAGTTCTCTTCAACTGTGAGGGACGGAATCTAAAACAAAAAACCAGAAAATCACGTTGTATGATTTTTACATAATAAATTTGCATTTAATTGCATGAAATAAGTATTTGATACATCACAAAAATCGAACTTAATATTTGGTACAGAAACCTTTGTTAGCTATTACAGATACCAAACGTTTCCTGTAGTCCTTGACAAGGTTTGCACACACTGCAGCAGGGATTTTGGCCCACTCCTCCATGCAGATCTTCTCCAGAGCCTTCATGTTTCGGGCATGCTGCCGGGCAACACGGACTTTAAGCTCCCTCCATAGATTTTCTATCGGGTTCAGATCTGGTGACTGGCTAGGCTACTCCAGGACCTTAAGATGCTTCTTACGCGTTGTCATGCTGGAAGACCCAGCCACGACCCATCTTCAGGGCTCTAACTGAAGGAAGGAGGTTGTCAGCCAAGATCTGGCTATACATAGCCCCATCCATCCTCCCCTCAATACAGTGAAGTCGTCCTTTACCCTTGGCAGAGAAGCACCCCCAAATAAATGATGTTTCCTCCTCCATGTTTCACGGTTGGGATGGTGTTCTTGGGGTTGTACTCATCCTTCTTTTTCCTCAAAACACGACGAGCCGAGTTTAGACCAAAAAGTTCAATTTTGGTCTTATCCGACCACATGACCTTCCCCCATTGCTCCTCTGGATCATCCAGATGGTCAGTGGCAAACTTCAGACGTGTCTGGACATGCACTGGCTTCAGCAGCGGGACCTTGTGTGCGCTGTAGGATTTTAATCCATGACGGCGTGATGTGTTTCCGATGGTTTTCTTCGAGACTGTGGTTCCAGCTCTCTTCAGGTCCTGCCGTGTAGTTTTGGGCTGATCCCTCCCTCACCTTCCTCATGATCAGTGATGCCCCACGAGGTGAGATCTTGCATGGAGCCCCAGAACGAGGCAGATTGACCGTCAACTTGAACTTATTCCATTTTTTAATAATCGCTCCAACAGTTGTTACCTTCTCACCAAGCTGCTTGCTTATTTTCCTGTAGCCCATCCCAGCCTTGTGCAGGTCTATTATTTTATCCCTGATGTCCTTACACAGCTCTTTGGTCTTGGCCATTGTGGAGAGGTTGGAGTTTGTTTGTTTGAACATGTGAACAGGTGTCTTTTATACAGGTAACAAGTTCAAACAGGTGCAGTTACTTCCAGTAATGAGTGGAGAACAGAAGGGGTTCTTAAAAAATAATTAAGAGCCGAAATATTTACTAGTTGGTAATGTATCAAATACTTATTTCAAAATTATACAATGTGAATTTCTGGATTTTTGTATTAGATTCCGTCCCTCACAGTTGAAGAGAACTTATGATACAAATTAAAGACCTCTACATGGCTTGCAAGTGGGAAAACCAGCAAAATCGGCAGTGTATCAAATACTTGTTCTCCCCACAGTAAATATATCGTAAATAAATGTTACGTACTAGGAGGAGAGGTTTACCTTTCAAAGTAGTATAAAATAAAGTCAAATGTTGTCAAGCTGTAACTATTTCAAGAGTGAAACGGTATTTGTATTCAATCTGTGGCGTCATGGTACGGGTATCACGGTTCAGTGCACGCAGTCAGATGGTGAATATGTTAAGAGTAAAAAATAAACAAATAAACATGTCGTAGTTAGTCTTCCTCCAGTGCAGGGGGTGGTTGAGGTAATGCACTTAAACCAACATTACAGGAAAAGAAGACAAACCAAAACAGATGAAGAAGAAGTTACCATACTAGGAATTTAAGTTATGGTGAATGTACAGAGTGGGAACTATTAAATGCAGTATTATGTAGTATGCAGTATTACTAAAAGTTCAGGAAATGTTTATTTTTGCTCTAGCACTAAGCTGAAGACTGAGTATTTATTTTTGCACATAGAAAAAACATTTCCAGGGGAATTTTAGGGACTAAATTCCAATACTGTACCATAATATTTTTATTTTTGCAGTGGGTTTTTAAAATATTTTTTCAATTACAATTAAAGAATGTGAATGCATAACTGCTTTGACTAAGAATAAAAAGCTCCATATACACGAAGGGAACATATAGATGTGAGAACATAACACTATCTATTTATTGTATTTAGCCTTGAAGCCAACGGCCTAGGCTTTATGATTTAAGCATCTAATGCAGTGGTTGTTAACGATGCTAAAGGTACCGAACCCCTCAAGTTTCACATGTTGAGTCATTAAACCTTTCAGAATTGATAATCACAACTAAGATAGCAAGCTAATAATTTAGCAAATTCCTGTTCAAAATTCTTCTCATTTTGACAGCATGTTTTATAAATAGGTGAAAATGTGTGACCACGCTGCCCATTGTTCTGTTGTATTCCCTCATACCAAGTGCAAGTCAACCTTCCACTGAGCAAACCAGTTCCTATGAGAACCACTCCTTGACGTCTGCGATTTCTGCATCGCAACCCATGTTATATTACTGTGTTTCACCCAAAAAATCCACCAAAAATCCGACTGAGGCCATTCACATCTGTGTTTTGACACTCGATGATACATGCTACATGGAGTTTTTGGATCGAAACAAGGTAAGTACGCACCAATATCTCGTTAAAATCATGGCGTCTTTAATTATGCTCTCGTGTGCTCTCACCTCCAGTTAGGGTTTTGCTGTTTACTTTTTTTTTTTTTAAATGCCCTCCCGTTCAAAATTTTTCTTCCCCCCCAAAATTGAGATTTTAGGCTTTCCAATGATGTATCACACATGCATATGTGGCAATTTTGGAATTTGGCCAAATTGTGAGTCTCAGAGCGGAACTTCAAGTCACCTGAGTGTTTTCTGCCATTTATATATGTATCTAAATTCCTGAAAAAATATAAACGTGAATTCATGTAAGATGTCTGCTGCAGTCCAATAAAGACTTGACCCTGACTTTGTTTAGCAAGGGGCCTGAGAGTATGAGTGAAGGCAAAGATATTCACAGTGACATGTCTTTGTGTTCTTTTAGCTACGCCACATCATATTGTGGTCTGCCTTTTTAAGTGTTGCAATAACAGCTCATATTTCAGAACTGAAAAAAGCTGTAGGTAAAAGATAACAAATGTACTCCCGCCCTTCTTCCTCTATACTGGCAAAGAAGTGCATTAGCGTAAATAAATAAATAAAGCCTTAACGAATTAGTTGAAATACAATGGAAATGTATTGCCATGTCAATTTTTCTTTGTTAAAAAAGTGTTGGAAACTACTCATTGTGATTAAAAGCATACGAAAAATAATTCATTCAAATGGTAATAAATCTATGGTTGCCGAAACACACATTCATGTTGACATGACTTGTAACAAATAAAATAAACAAAAAAAAAATCATTGACTTTTGGTGGTCAGCTGAAAAAAATTACTATTTGGATTCCAGAGCAATATGTAACAGTTACAAATATCTGGTGTTCATAATTGTGTCTTGTCTGATATTAGCCAAAACTATCCCCCTGGTTAATTTTCATGGGAGCTGCTATATTAAAAACAGTCAACGTCACGCCACGTCAAGTCTTTGACTGGGTTTCCAACCAACTAAAGAGTGATATGCCAGATGGTTGTCACCAGGGGTGAAAGTTGGCGGGAACAGTCAGGAACGCAGTTCCAGTATAAGATTTAGCGCTGGAACGCAGTTCCGGTATAAGAATCAGAGCAAGAATGCAGTTCCGGTATAAGATTCAGGGCCAGAACGTTCCGGTATACGGTGCTTTGATTCTGAAAATATGACGGCAACTGTCAAAACGCTATGTAAAAAAATATATATAATAATACAAAGCTGCTACACATGCATTTCATCTCCAAGAAGAAAACAATCTACAACAATCAGATATACATACACAAGTGTTAACAACAAGCATAATAAATTGCTTGTGTAGCGTAATCCGTTTCCACCGATATTTATTATTTATTTTATTCCACGGACGGCATGGAGGTTTCCCCAGCTGCTGTAGTTATCTGAGTTTGACAATGACGAGTCACGTTAATGTGCGAATGCACGCAGCAAAGCAAAACACCTGGACTCATTTATCCGTCCATTTGGCTGACATACTGACATGTGATCACCAGAGATAGTTAGCGCTGATTGGTTCAAATGTGCATGTTTTCTGTAAAGGCTTAAAAATTAAAAAAAATAATAATAATACATTAAAAAGGGCAATGCAACAGAAAATGGATCAAATTTTAAGAGCAAGGAAAGAGTTAAGGTGGCTTATTTATCATATTTAATTTGATTTGCTCTGATGGGGAGCTTCAGAACATCTTAGCTGTCAATGTGCAGTTTGGACTTATATTTGTTCATTTATGTTAGGCTACGTATTCATTTCCTTTTAATTTAAAAAAGTCAATGTTTGCGCAATCTTCAAAATATATTCCATTTCACTCTGCATAATATAAGTCATTTGTACTTATTGTTTTAAATGTTTTTAATGTATGTTACTTACTTTTTTTTTTTTAATAATAAAGATATAAGTAATATTAAATTTTTATATTAACTTCAATTTTAATATACATCCTATATTGAGATTTGGCATTTAGTATGTGAGGAAATGAGGGAAAATAAAAATTAGGAGATGGAGGTTGGAGCTGTTTTTGTTAACTTTTATTTTGCAAACCATTGAAAAAATACAATTTAGAATGAAAATCAGTTTTTGTATGTGTTATAGAAATAACTGACCGAAAAGAGTTTTCTTTGCATTTCAGTAGTTTCTTTGACACCCCCCAAAATCAATCAATAAATAAATGAATAAAATTTCTGGCTCCGTGGCGACCTTCACATTGGGGAGTTCCGGCAAGAAATTCTAACCACTTTCACCCCTGGTTGTCACTGTCATATTTTCAACATGTTTGCATTTGACCTCTTAGCCAAACGCCGTGCTTTCATGTTGTTGTAACCACTATCTGACTGCAAGTACACTAACTTTGAAAACCCGAAGAACAGCTCTTAACGACGACTTTCCAAAAAGTAGACCGTTTAATCCTAGTCAAGAATAGTAAAAAATAACGAGAGCAACAATCAAAACTGTCAGGCAAACAGAGGGAGAAAATTAAGCCCAGTGTCCCAATCTAGCAGCACGCCTCTCGGCATCCTGAGAAGTGACGACTTCTGACGGAAATGTTCAGTCTTTTTGAAGGTGAGGAGGCAGATCGGAGGGGCTGTCGGGGCAGTGCCCAGAGGTGTCGCCAGTCATGGATTGGGAAAAAGAGTTTATGGCTACTGTTGCTGCCCGAGCACACTGTGGACCATGGTGAGCAACATCAGATGTGTACCCTTGGGCCACACATCAGTATCACGCCTGTTCAACCCTGGATCATAGCAAGCTACATGACTTATTAAAAGAATGAAACCAGAGCAGCAATTTTCATTAGTTTACTTTTAATATAATTGATTGGCCTATATAAAAAGAAAAAGACAAACATCTCGTTGTTCATGAGATGTGTACCATAATTTCCGGACTATTGAGCGCCCCTGATTACAAGCCTCACCCAGTACATTTTTAAAGGAAAAAGCATTTTGTACACACATAAGACCCTCCTGCCTATAGGCCGCGTCTGCCCACATAGTAAACTGAAATATTTATAAAGAAATACACAGTTTTCTAAGTTTTAATACCATACTTTAACGAATCGGGTTATGATATAGTGCGTGACTTAGAGGTAAGGGAGGTGTGGAAGAGCAAGAGACATGCTGTTGTTGCGGGTGTGTCTGTGTGTGTGCTTCGGCTGCTAGAGGCAGCAGTCGTGTGCTGTTCGACGAATTTCCAAAATAAAGAATTGCAACCTAACTTAGCGGGTTACTCTTTGTCATCGTTACAATACCTTAACTTTTCTTTCCAAACAGCGCCAGCAACAAGGCACTTAGCTGACTCCTCAAGCTAACTCCTGAGCGTGTGTCGTCGTCTTCATCACGTAGCAGACCGGCTTTTGGAAACCCGTTGGTGATGGTGGATTTTTTTCACGCTGCTCCACGCTGTCAGACTTTTGCAAAAGTTGCTCTTCGCATACGGCCACTTTTGTAAACGATCTGATGCCGCTGGCCATCCAAGCCTTCAATTCAACTCGGCACGTCATATCCATTTCTTCTAGCATTTTCCATGATGCGGGTATGCTAATTTTACTAATGCACAACGATGAGGGTCTGCTACTTTTATTCGTGCACAAAGCACAAAGTTAAAATACGGGTAAGAGTGCAAACTAGCGTCTTTCTCGACACATATATTCCACGTGTCTTACGCTTAAATTTTATGCTCGAGCGCTCCTGGCGGTCTTTTGAAAAATTGATAAATTGGCCGCATCATTGCATATGCCGCAGGATTCAAAATGAGGGAAAAAGTAGCGGCTTGTAACCCAGAAATTATGGTAATATGTTATATGTGAGAGTCCTGCTTTAACCATTGGAAGAATCCTGCTTTGGCCTGGATGAGGTCTAGTTGTGGCATAGATGAGTTAATAAATCAAACATAATAAAAAACAACAATGGGAGTACAGTATAACAAACTCACACATTAAAACTGTTCAGACAATAAGGACAATCAAGATTCCTATTTTCAGTGTTTGAGCAGCTACGGTGCAAAAACACACCTCCTTAAAACTAGTTAAATTCCCTTGTTTTCAGTGTAAATCTACTAGAAATACATGGTTACCAACCAATTTTTACTGACTTAGATATCCTGAAATAAACTTATTTTCACTTAGCTATTTTTCCTAACACATATTTTGACCAAAAATTTAGTATATATAATCTTAAAATAAGCTTGTTTTTCAAAAATTCAAGAGTAGATATTTTTCAAAACATTATTTGAAAGCAAACTTGGAACAAGGATGGACTTGAATGGAAAGTGAAAATGTCCTTTGGTGATAAAAGACTGAATTACAAAGGGCAACGCACTAGTAAGCCTTCGGTTGTAGAGCGTCCTGTACAAAAACTAATTCTTGTGTTGGAATGTTCAAAAGCTTACTGAATTGTGGTTATTTCATTGTTGAAAATTATTCATTTGTATGTTGTTACTAGTATGCATAATTCTGGTGGGAGTGTAAATAACCAAAGCCTAATTTCTGTCTCCCGAACGTATTTTATTTTATTTTGTAATACACCATAACTTCTTGTTATGCCTTTATTTGGGGGTATTTCCTGTTCCGTGTGTTTTGCAATGTTTGAACCTGAAGGCGGGCCAAAAGGAGTGACAGCGAACTGTGAGAGTTCTGATCTAGTCCAGCGGCCCCTCTGGAAGACGCAATACTCTTACTGTGATCCTGGTGATCCTTTTATTTCTTAAGGTGGTCAGTTGGTCTAATTACAGTAAAACCTCCGCTGACGAACGCTTAAGCTCACGAACTTTTCGCCTCAAGAACATTAAATTCGCGAGCATATAGTCTCTGCTGACGAACTAGTTTTCGGCGGACGAACCAAACCGTGCGGTCGAACAGCGCCACGAGAAGCTGACGCACGCTCAAGGCGTCCCAGTTCGTCCCCTCCCTTTCGTTGAGTGCGGACGTGGTTTGTGTTTGATAGACATTTTGGACCATATTGAGTGTACTTTTGGTATTATGGGACTGAAAAAGAGTTACCTACAGTCCTTATGGAAGGTGACTCTCCTTCCAAACAGTAACTCCCTCCCTACCTCCTCCTCCCACTCCATTCCATCAAGCCATCAACTACTATCACAAAGGTAAATAAAACGACTTTATTATACAGTACAGTTTATTTCTTTAATTACAATACAATAGCATATTTATTATACATAAAATAAGGTGTATTTTTGTGTAGTTTTAAGGCTTATTTAGTAGAAAATTATGTTTTATGGGGACCTGGGAACGGATTATTCTCATTTTAATGGTTTCTTATGGGAAATACTTTTCGCCTTACACACACTTTCTGGGAACCAATTATGTTCGTGAGCTGAGGTATCACTAACTAGATTATATCAGTTCCATAAATTAGATATTAATCAATACTGTAGCGCTTGCAAAGATTGGCAGCGGAATGTTTCTTCGGTAAATTAGCAAAGGAGTTTAGCTCTCTTTTCACCACCAATAAGAGTGTCGCGCTGACACATTACAGTGCCGCCGACAGTTGTCCGAGTCGCGTTGCCGTATCGAACGCACCAATAGGAGCGTCGGAGCGCTGACAGTAGCAGTAGTGACTCTACAATCCGTTTATATTGAATTTTATTTTGTGTGCTACATAGATTTTCTGGTGCGAAGAGCAGATTCAAGCAGTGCGCGATTGCGCACATGCGCATCATAGAGTGAACATTGTTTTCCCTCCAGACAGTAAAAAGAACATTCTCGATCAACAGGATTAGGCACGCAAGAGTGGTTCTTTTCCTTATTTTTTTGCGTGATATTGAGACGTCCATAAACTTTATGGAGGACCAAAGCTGCCAAAATTCAAAATAAAAATAAAAATAAATCAATCAATAAAAAGCAAAATAAAAACAAAAATAAATACAAAAATAAGAAATATGATACAAAAATTAAATATAAATACAAAAATAAATTTGGAAATAAGTAACTCATTAAATAAAAGTAGAAATAAAAATGAATATATATATACAAAAATAAGAAATTACATTAACAATGTAAGAATAAATACAAAAATAAATGTGGAAATAAATACAAAAATAAATATATTGATTGAAATAAATGTCAATCAATAAATAAAAACGCATTGCCATATAGTTACTTATTTCATTGTCAGTGCCAACGTTCAAGTGGAAATGTTATTCAAATGAGGGGGCGGTACTACATGTGTTGAACTATTCACCCATTGGTCGATCGACATGCTAGTTCAGTGATCCTCTCGATCGACGAAGTAATGTCTGCCTTCCTGCTGCTTGCTTGCTTCGTAAAATAATGGGACGAGACGAGAAGGTCGGAATCCAAGCGGCTACGGGATGCTGGCAGTCGGTTGGATGAGGACAAGGTACGTATTAAATTGGTAATTTGGTGTGTGTTTTTTGAAAAACTTTTTACTTAAGTCCAGTTGAGGTATGTTGAATCTATATAATCTTCCATAAGCTAATACCTTGCATTGGGTCTCAGGAAGGGGAAGCAAGGCGGGACATGGATAAAGCTGCTAACAACATTAAACTCACAAGGAATAGTTTAGCGTTAGCGCAATTTAGTGAAGCAAAATTCACACATTCAAGTTCGTGTGGTGCTCCGGAAGACTGTTTGCACCGGCTGGTGTCTCCTTTAATGCTTTCGTAGCTAATCTATTATACCATTTTGCCGTTATCATCTATTTTCTTCTAGATACTTCTGAGGAAGGTTGGGGTGTCATTCCTCAACAATAAGACATCTCTTGTCCTCACTTATCTACGTGCTTTTTTTTTTTTTACCCTAAAGCTCCCCCAAGACGCAATAAATTTACATTTCAGGGAATGCTGATGGTGAGCAGTTGGCCAGTATTAGGGGAAAAAGTTACTGACCTTAAGTGGCTCATGTTGGTGTCCAGTGGAGAATTTTTTTGATGAACGAGTTAGTTGTGCTGGAAGTCCTTTTTTGTACATCAATTGCCTGTTTATCATTTGTATTGTATTACACTGGTCATCAATATAATATTACTTTGCAGAAAAACAATCATTGCCTTTATTATTTCTTCACATTATTGAGGTAATGTCACATCAACGACAACCAACATTCTATGCTGTCATTTAAAACAAGTCCAAATATTTGACGCAGGATGGATAGTCTCGTTGTAGACATTCAATACATTAGAAAATTCTGACATCTGCTGAATTTCTTCAGGAGTCGAGGCCTGTCGCAGCTGCACTTCTGGGACTGACATCGACATGGGGGGGATGACCATGTGGACCATCACATAAAACTGCAAATGTGTAAATTAAAGTTGAACCAAATAGTCTTAAAATATAGCTAAACATGCACACATCGTATATGGCAAATTTAGTTATTGATTAGCCTCATCTGTATGTGCCTAGCCCTAGACTGTGAAAGTGTTCGCATTTATATAATTTTATTTAACTTTTTTTGGGGATATTTCATGCTTTTATTGTTTTTTTTTTAATGTTATGTTTTTGATTAGAAATGTGCACTTTACATTATCCCTTTTGAAGTTGAACTTGTTAAGCCATTTTCAAAGAGCCAACAAGCAAAAAGGGCGTGCCACACCTCATAATTTGATTTTGATGGGTAAAATTTCATCCAATCATCTCCCAGAAGTGGCAACTAAAACTATACCAACATTTATGCAATAACAGACAATGTGTTGCAGGGCCCAGAATTTTTTTTTTTTTTCGTAATTCTGAGACATAAAATTTTAGGGTTTCTTATTTTTGCAAGCCATAAACATCAACATTTAACTCATTGGCTGCCATTGACAGCGCTTGACATCCAATCAATTTTTGACTGGGAGAGGCTGGCAGCGAAAGCACTCCAAATCTAAATGAATTAGATTCCTAGCGCGTAATAAATAATAAAAGCATGAAATATTTAAACTTAATTTAAAATGGTCTATATTATACTGTATATGGGTTTATCGTTCCAAAATGGGTGAAAAAAATATGGTCTTAATTTATTTTTGTACTTCCTTCCGAGTCCCCCAATATAGAGCTTTAATTTATGACTTTATGGTTGCCATAGCTACGCCTTTGACTGTTGGGGGCTGGCACAGAATATCATCTACGCCGAACAGTTTGTAGTTGTAGTGTGCGGACAATTCCCGGTGGATCCAGACGTGGCATGGATTCTTGCACACGAAATCCTCCATGAAAAAACAGGAAAACAAGTTGCAATTTAAAAAGTTGCAATGCATAAAAGCTGAAGAAGTAATTTCTAGTGTTTAAACAGGACTTGAAATAACAAAATGGCTTAACCCTGATGGCAAAGTCATGATTCGGCTTGTTATTTTTTTTTTTTTTAACACAACTATTTCCTCTTGACACTTCATTTGAATGAATGAAACTATAGTCCAAGTCAAATTATTAATGACATTCACTTACTCTGAACCTTTGTACGTCGGAACCTGAGACGTCCTTGCATCATTCTGAACCCAGAATTTGGATGAGATCCTGGGATCCCTGTAATCACCGAGCATCCAACGTTGCGATGTCAGTGGAATTATTCAAGTCAGAGACTCTAAAAACAATGTTATGGTGAGCAGGAATATCGTTTTCTTTCATGAGAACTTAGTTGTAACTTCTGCTAAGCTACACTGGAGCAGTTACAAGTAGCTTTGATACCAGTAGCAGTCAGATTAATATAGAGAGTGCAGCATGCCATACGAAAAACCAAGTTTTCATTTTAAAATATGCCACTGTCATACAAGCTCACCTTATACCATGCTTTGACATTCGACGGTGAATAATGCATATTCTCTCACTTCTCACCAAGTAGGACTACTAAACTAGGTCGGCTGTTTCCCTGACTTTCAGACCCACGTTCCGTCATCTGTGGCAGGCATGGCTATTAGATTTCAGAAATCGAATGTCGATCAACCAATAAGCGAATACTTCAACCCATGGCACCCTTAGGAACGCCCCCTCATTTGAATTACATTTCCACTTGCAAGTTGACGCTGACAATGAAATAAGTAAATATAAGGCAAAGCGCTTTTATTTATTGATTGACATTTATTTCAATCAATATATTTATTTTTGTATTTATTTCCACATATATTTTTGTATTTATTCTTACATTTTTAATGTAATTTCTTATTTTTGTATATATATTCATTTTTATTTTTACTTTTATTTAATTAGCTATTTATTTCCATATTTATTTTTGGATTTATTTTTAGTTTTTGTATCTTAATTCTTATTTTGTATTTATAGTCGTTTATATTTTGCCTTTTATTGATTTATTTTTAATTTTGGCAGCTTTGGTCCTCCATAAAACTTTGCATTCCACCATGATAGCTTAGAATTCAGGTCCTGTCAGGCAAGTGGTAGATTCGCCTCATAACGATGAAGCGTCACAAATACGCCCCTAGTGACCAAGAAGGAATAAATATGGCCGTGAGCATGAGTTGTCATGGTTTCTTAATTTTGATCCTACATGTGTAACATGAATGAATGAATGAATGAATGGGGAACATTGTTTTTTATTCTTCAACTGTTGCTAGGGAAAAATGTGTATTTTGCATTGACAATAAAAGTTTACATTAGGGTGTAAGCACCTGACACATGATGTCTTACACTTCAGAAAAAGAAAATAAAAATTAGCTACTTGAAATCATTTGAACCAAAAGTACAAGTTTTTCAAGCATTTAAAATCGCACACAGCATATTTGATCAAGATGTTTTAGGCCAGCCAGATTCACAGCATATAGGCCGGTTTAATTGGTTGTGTCTTTCATCTTCTTCTCCCTTATTTTCATCTTTAAAGTGCATCAGTGGTTGGAGCAGTTATGAAAAAAAAAATCTAAATCGGGATTAATTGAACTTTTTACCTTGATTATGATTCATGTATGATTATCTGGGGGGAAAAAGTGTGCATAGGCTGCAAATAAAAATATTTTCAAATAAATAATGTATAAAAATACATTTTGATTAAAAAATAAATACCCCGACGGTATTTGATTCCAAAACTGTAACTTGACAGCATGCTCTATCCTTTTTTCCTTTTAAACTCGGCCGTTTACAAGACAAAAAGCAGCAGCATGTCTGTGTGTGTGTTTTTTTTTTTTTTACTGTCAACACTTTCCTGTGAAACACAAAATGGGACCTCTCTCTCTAAGCAGCTCCTTGCTCATGTTTTGCTGGTTCTATATTTTCTATCAGAGTTCACTACATTTGTCACAGTTTAGTTAGCGTTAACAGTAGATAACACATACAGGAGGACACCTCTCTGAGCAGCTTCCTACACGACTTATGCAGGTTAGCAAGTTTGCACAGTTTGTTATGCTAGCTCTGATGCAGGCCGGATTTTCAGCAGCAAAATTAGTGGCGTGTTCCCCGAACCTTTGGAATTTCTCACATTTTTGTATAAAATCACCATCAAATGTGATCTTTGTCAAAATCACACAGATGAAATAACAGTGCCTGCTTTAATTAAAACCACCCAATCATTTATAGGTTTTCATATTTCAATTAGGAGAGTATGCAAACAGTGACAAAAGGAGGGGAAAAAATAAGCGAACTATCACATTTAATGTTCTGTGGCCCCACTTTGGCAGCGATAACTTCAACCAAACGCTTCCTGTAGCTGCAGATCAGTTTGGCACATGGATCAGGACTAATCTTGGCCCATCCCGCTCTACAAAATTCCTGTAGTTCAGTCAGATTCGGGGATATCTGGCATGAATTGCTGTCTTTAGGTCATGCCACAGCATCTCAATGGGGTTCAAGTCTGGACTTTGACTTGGCCACACCAGAACATGTATTTTGTTCTTCTGAAATCATTCTGAAGCTGATTTACTTCTGTTTTGGATCATTGTCTTGTTGCAGCATTCATCTTCTTCTCAGCTTCAACTGTCAGACAAACGGCCTCAGGTTTTCCTGCAAAACATCCTGATAAACTTTTGAATTCATTCTTCCATAAATGATTGCAAGTTGTCCAGGCCCTGAGGCAGCAAACAGCCACAAATCATTATGCTCCCCCCACCATGCTTTAGGGTGGGGATAAGGTGTTGTTGTTGGTGAGCTGTTTCATTTTCCTCCACCCATGACTTTGTATTTTACACCCAAACAGTTCAACTTTGGTTTCATCAGTCCACAAAATATTTTGCCAAAACTTCTATGGAGTGTCCAAATGCCTTTTTGCGAATATTAAACGAGTAACGATGTTTTTTTAGACAGCAGTGGCTTCCTCCATTGAGGTCCCATGAACACCATTCTTGGCCATAGTTTTACATACAGTATAGTTGATGTGTGCACAGAGATATTGGACTGTGCTAGTGATTTCTTTGAAGTCTTTAGCTGACAGTCTAGGGTTCTTTTGTACCTCTCTGAGTATTATGAGTACTCTTGGCGTCATCTTTAGTGGACGGCTACTCCTTGGGAGAAAAGCAACGGTGTCAAACTCTCTCCATTTGTAGACAACTTCTCTGGCTTTTTATTGATGAACATCTAGACTTTTAGAGATGGTTTTGTATCCTTTCTCAGCTTTATACAAATAAACAATCCTTGATCGCAGGTCTTCAGACAGCTCTTTTGAACGAGCCATGATGCACATCAGGCAATGCTTTTCATCAAGACAATTCTTACCAGGTGTGTGTTTTATAGTGGGCAGAGGAGCTTTAAACCACTCATAAGTGACTCGGCACATACCTGACTTAAAATGTTTGGTAAAGATTGGTTTCAGTTGCTCTTTAAGTCTCATTGAGCCGAGGGTTCACATACTTATTTTTCCCCCTTCCGTCATTGTTTGCATGCTATCCTCATTAAAATGTGAAAACCTATAAATGTTTGTGGGGTTTTAGTTAAAGCAGACACTGTTTTTACATCGGTGTGATTTTGACAAAGATCAGATCACATTTGATGATTATTTTATGCAAAAATGTGAGAAATTCCGAAAGGATCAGATACTTTTTCATACCACTGTACATTACTTACAGTGGCTGCTGTTGCGGGCGGAAAAACCTAATATCCCTCCTCTTCGAAGGGGGCGGAGGAGGCGGCATGTTGACATGTGTTTCTGTCGTGGTTGTGTGAGTGTGAGTGTGTAGGGGGTCTAGTCATCAGTCAATCAAACGTGCTTTAGGGTTGGAAAAAAGTGAAAAGGGGTTGGCTAAATGTATGCCTCAACATAATGAAACAAATTCACTTAAATGGTAAATGGTGTTATACGTGTATAGCGCTTTTCCACCTTTCAAGGCGCTCAAAGCGCTTTAATGATATGGTTCAATTCTGTCCTAACAGCATATGTGATGACCCAGGAACTTATTATATAAGCATTAGCAACCTTATTTGCAATAAGGTTGCTTAAAAGTTGGTGGGGACGATTTGATTATCTTGAAATATTGGTAGTGTTATGTCCCTACTGAAGGAATTCGTCCCCCCCAGCCAAGCCGCGGAAAGAGCGACAGCTGAACGAAATGGTGTTCCGCTGGCACTGCATGTTGGCCGGGAGGGGCCAATCCTGCGCGTTCACTCCGGTGATAACCCTTTATGCTAACTCCATTTTGAACGGTTCAAAGGAAGCTCACCGAAAACAGGTTGACAATTTATTTGTCGACAATGGTCAAAAACAAGGCAAAAACAGACGACGGAGACACAATGCTGGATCCAGGGTCGACAAAACAACGGCTACATAGGAATGTTCCCGAGAAGCGACAGTTGTTATCTAAATGTTCAGTCTTTTGAAAGCTGCGGTGGAGTGGGCCGGAGGCATGCCTGGGTGTTGTCTTGGGATCATCCCTCTGTGGCAGGTTTGGGCGGTCAAGTTTGTGTGTCATCCTTCGTGGCTGGGAGGTGGTTGCCACGGCGACCGACGCAGGTCTTGACGTCCAAGGCGCCCGTTTTTTCTTCGCCTATCAGGTGAGGGCTGATAAGCTAGTCCACTTTACTGTGTCAAAGGGCATGGAGCTTGTTTCTTTAAACCATGGTTAAATGCCTTACTAAAATGAATGTGTTAGACTAATGCAAATAGTTATATGGGGTCTGCGAGAAAAGTAACTGTTCCCTTCAATACCGTACCTGTGCAAACATACGCCCTTGTATAAGGGCATCATTCCCAGGCATCATGCCACATGATATCAATGTACAGGGCACTCTACCTCTCACCTGGCAGCCACTGGAAATCAATCACAACACTGACATTACTTTTCTTCTGACAAATATACTCTCTCAGGCCAGGTAGCTGAGCTAATGGCATCCAAAGTATACCTGACAAAGATACAGTTCTTATGAATTATTTAGTCATGTGTACTCCTATGATACCCAGCAATATCCTCAGTGGCATAACAGCCCCAAATAGCCCCTGACCGCTTACATGAGCCACAAGAGGTTACCAGTGAATTATTTCTTGAGACAGACAGGAATCTCAAGGGATGCACTAATATAAATATAACCAAACTATGGCAACGCTTACATTTAGCAACTATTGAGGTATGGTTTCATCATTGTGTAGAGTTCCTTGTTGCATACAAATTGTACCAAAGAATGATTTTTCATTGTTTATTTATCCATTTTTTAATTGTCTGGTTGTCTCAGCAGTGTGGAACAAAGAGCACAGTGGCTGTTAATCCGACTGTTACCAGACTACCACAGCCACCATGCTTTCCCTGAGTTAAATCCCCTTTTTCAAATCCACAGAGAGGGGAGCCAAGTGACCGGTTTGGGAGGAAATTGGGAGGAGGGAAATTGATGCAAGTATGTTGCATTCACTTGAACGTGGTAAATTGAGATGTATGATCGCTTGCTGAAAACATATAACTTGAAATGAAAAATATTAGCTTTCATTTTCAGACCAGAAAGATTTATCAGCAATAGTTTGGTAAAATATAATTATTTTTAGAAATTTTAATGGTGGTTGATACAAGGTGGCAAACATTTCTGATATGAATACATTATTCACATAATCATCAGTGCAACCGTGAAAAGTCACAATAAATTAATTGGAAAAAAAATAATAATAGGAATAATGAACACAATTACAACATAATTCAGAATAATCTGTCTATTTTTATTCGGAGACTTTGTCTCGCACAGTCATGAACCTTGTTTGGAGGGTGGTTATTGGCCAGAAGAAGTTTTTTTTTTCAGTGATTGGCCGAAATATGGCCTCAAAACAGGTTAAAATGTATAATTCGTGTGGGTATTCAAATGATTCTGAATGGATAAAAAAGATTCAAAGATTTCTATTGTTGATATTGAATATTGTCGCCACCAACTTTTAAGCAACCTTATTTGCATCATATAATATATAATATATAATGAGTTCAGTTGTATAGGTAATTTAGATAGTCTTTTCATCTGTTATAAGGATAGAATTGACCCTACTATTATTCGATTATTGAACGTGCTGGTCCATTTTTCCCCCTCAAACGCACATTGGTTGGCTGATGACTTGCATCTATTTAAAATGTATCTAGTAATTTGTCCGTTATTTGTTTTAAAAATATTTTTATTTGCAGCCTATACAGACTTTTTTTTTCAGATAATCATACATTAATCATAATCAAGGTAAAAAGTTTTCAAATTTTGTTGAGTTTGGCTGTGCTTGTGAACAAAAGCAGTAGTGTTTAACCCAAAGGAAGGCTCCATTTGTATTTATTTTGTTATACCCTGAATAAGAAATTTCCTGAGCGAAACATGGGTGGCACCATCTTGGAAAATTTCTGCTCCCAACTTTCGGTTTAGACAGAACAACATGAATTGCGGTTGAAGTAAGCAGTGTGTTGACAAAGTTAAAACTGCAAAATCAAACCAGAGGAACCCACGGAATCTCCCAAAATGGATTCAACACGACGTAGATGAGACTCCAAGTCTTTCTGTGCTGTGCGTGAACTCCTGGAAGCACCTATATACTTCCAGAAAATCTTGGAAAATTTCTGCTCCCAACTTTCGGTTTAGACAGAACAACATGAATTGCGGTTGAAGTAAGCAGTGTGTTGACAAAGTTAAAACTGCGAAATCAAACCAGAGGAACCCAAGGAATCTCCAAAAATGGATTCAACACGACGTAGATGAGACTCCGAGTCTTTCTGTGCTGTGCGTGAACTCCTGGAAGCACCTATATACTAGTAAATGGTTTGAAGGGGAACGTTTTGAACAGCGTCCAGCTTCAAGGCGCCAGTGTGGATCTACCTCGCCATACGCCTTAAATCAAAACCAGCTGCGAACGAGAAGTTAAGGATGTGATTAAAACCAAAGGATATACCTAAAAGATTGTATGGTTGTTTTTATCACTTGATCACTCGTGGACAAAATTATAACAACCTGTCAGCCTGTGTTGACGTGAGGTGTAGAGTGATACGCCAGCCACTTGAGTGACCAAAATGAGGTGAAATTACAAATAATATTACATTTGCCGAATGCGGAAGGGCTGACACAGATTTTGTTTTTACCAGGAATTACACAAGGTATGTACATATAAACAAAAACAGTATGTTGTTCTTTTTTATTGCAGATATTAATCACAATAAAACATTTGGACAACATAATTCCATTTCTTGTTTTATTTAAAACGATTGGTGCATGCGCAAAACAGGTCAATAAATCAAAATGTATAAAAATTAGAAAAATATTAACAAAGGTGGAGTGTACTAGAATGAGAGCCTCGCCAAACTTTCCCCCAACATTACGGAGACCCTCGGGGGCCTTCAGATTGGCTTTCTCCCGCTGTCCTCGGTAGTTCCAGCTCCAATAGCGTATCTTAAAGTTGCTGCAGTTTAAAAGCTTGTAGTTGCATCTCGGGATCGAGCTGACGGTCCGCCGCGAGGCGAGCCACTGTCTCCCAGGCCCAACCTCTCGGCCGCCCCCGGGTAGAATGCACGTAGTCTCGATATGTGTCCATCAACATAGAGTAAGTGTTGTTGTGAGGCACATTAACTTGTCTTCCCTTGCCTGACAGCGTTTCCCACTTGTAAGCAAACGAACAAAAAAATTGTAACACTTGCATTTAAGCATTGACATTATTGTGCCATCCTTCACGTACTGATTAGCAACGGGCTAGCAGCATATAGCATGTGTTGCAGCCACAGTATTTGTCATAATTAATATTAAGTATCATCATAATTACAATCATCATCGTAATACCAATATCAAAGGCAACAAGTCGTTTCATGCCCAAGATTTTAGCTTTAGTATTTTTGTTGAGCACTGGACACATGAAAATGCAGGGATAGGAAGAACGTACCTTCCATAACACAGTGGCAACATGGCTACAAAAACACCAGGTCTTTGTGGTGGCACGAGCTTGGTTCCACATCTGCCTTCATGAACATGTTGTCCTCCCCTGCCTTGATAATAGCAGATGGATGTGGTACTTCCAAATTGTCTTTTTTAAGGGATTTTGATGAGTAATGTTACTCCAGCTCCACTGATGTTTTGGATGGAGGAATTGTAAAACGGAAGTTGCGAGCAGAAATGCGGAAGTAAAGCGGAAGTACCTTGGAAACTTTTCTATACTGTATTTATTTATTTAGACGGACAATGTTGAGTGGTCTTGAGACAAATGTTTATTTTTTCCATTACTGGATAGTTAAGAAGTTATTAACAAGTTTGTATTGATTGTGTACGTTAATATGATTTAAGTTATCTTCAAATATTGCAATTTAAATTAGCTAATAAATCTAGACATTTTGTCTGGAAGTTTTTTAAATGTTCCCTTAGCAGGTTTCGAAAACAAAGGTTCGATTCGAACAGTGTGTCACCTGAACCGATACACGTGAAAGTTAGTATAAATCAATAGATTTATTTTGCGTTAATCATTTAGCCTATCAATTAAGTTCATATTCGTGAGGAATGTAGCCCTGACCCCCATTCACCCAATCTGTTTGGTCTTATTAATGTCCGCCCCCTGCAAAAAGTCTGCATGCAGGTTATACAGTTATATCGTCCCTACCAATGTTGAGACCAAACCTACACCCTTGGATTCAAAAGGTTTTTTATTGTCACTGTAGGCATACACGTGCAACTGGTATTGTTGGTCTCCGCGTTGTGTATTTAATATGACGGCAGCAGTCAAGACTGCTGTGTGATGAGCTTGTAATTGTTCTGACAAAGTCACAAAAACACACAATTCTCCTGTCAAAGTTGGAGTTAATAATGTGCTGCTCCCCATCGACATCCACACAGAAAAAGGACGGGCATACCTGACAAAGTCACAAAAACACAAAATCCTCCTGTCAGACTTTGAGTTAATAACGTGCCCTGATTTAAATTAAATATAAAAAGAAAGATAATGCAATAGTTATACATGAATACAAGCCCGGAAATTAAATTTTTTAGAACAAAAAGTCTCTTCAGGCACATGGCGCTTACCTCCCCATCGACATTTTAAATACACAACGCAGAGATGAACACCACCTGTTTCACATGATCAAATTGTTTTCTAGTTTATGGTAAAGGTATTTTCAATCTTTTTTTTTTCATGTCTCAGAACAAGTAGTTTTACACATAAACTGTTCATGTTTTCCTATTTTGCATGTGGTTTGATGGGTGGGATGAAGAATGTCCTAGAACTGTGTATGTATAATATTTAACCACATATTCTAGTTATTAAAGTGCACATATTGTATCATTATGGAACGATTTTGGGAGTCTTTACCCAAGTTATGACACTGCATTCATAAGAAATGCGAGCTTGGTAACTATAAAAAACACCACTATGAAAAACAATGTTAAATGGAAAATGGCACCAGCGTCACAAATTCAAATAGAATGCCGTGCATTTTTACCATTTAAAACGTTTCAAGCTGGAATGTAATGAAGTAAAAGTACTTCATTACTGTACCTAAGTACATTTTTGTGTATCTGTACTTTACTCGATTGCAGATATGAAGTGGTACTTTTAACTTTCACTTCACTACTTTTTCCAGCATGTACCGTATTTTTGGACTATAAGTCGCCCCTGAGTATAAGTCGCACCAGCCATAAAATGTCTAATGAAGAGGAAACAAACATATATAAGTCACACCGTAGTATATATCCCATTTTGGGGGGAAATTTACTTGATAAAATCCAACACATAGAACAGATATATCATCTTGAAAGGCAATTTAAAGTAAAAATACAATACAGAACAACATGCTGAGTAAGTCTACAGTATGATAATGTTACATGAGGCATGAACAACGAAATGTGAACCTGGCCGGTATGTTAACATAACAGCTATTAAGAGTTATCCAGATAACTATAGCATAAGGAACATGCTAACAAGTTTACCAAACCATCAGTGTCACTCCAAAACACTAAAATAACATGTGAAATGTTATAATAATGTGTTAATAATTTCACACATATGTTGCTCCAGAGTATAAATCGCACCACCAAAGTATAAAAAAAAACGACTTATAGTCCAAAAAATACGGTACCTGTACTTTTTACCCAACTACTTTTGAACTTGTCCCCTGCGTTAAATGTTTTTTTTTTGTTTTTTTTTGTTTTTGTTTTCTGTTTTTCTCATTGTGAATTGATAGTTTCGTTTTCATGCCTCCGGTGCAATCGATACCCCCAATGCAACCATACCGTAATTGATCACTTAGAGGCAGCAACACGAATACAAGCAAGATTAGGCAGGTGAACTAAATATTGACCAATAAAAAACAAAGGTGTAGCAACGCACCATCAGATGGGTGCGGCACACTCCTTCACAGTAGGTGGCGGTATGAACCTGATACTTGCCTGTAATCCGCTATTAAGCTAAATTTTTGAGTTTTTGAGCTTTTTAATCTTCTGTTTACAGTGCAATCAATTATATTGCTTGTTTTTTCCATTCTGCACAGTTTTAAATAAAGCTGAGCAGTCAATAAATTTTCTCATTCTTTCTTTCAATATTGACTCAGATCTCTGCATGTATGTAAATTACAGGCCCAAAATTTGGACACAACTCATCCAATGCAATAGCAATGAGGGTCCCAACGCCATTTAAAAAACTAAAAATTCCACTTATTAACCCTGATAAAGCATACCAGTGAAGTGAGAACCTTTTCAGGTGACTGCATCTTGAAGCTTATTGAGAGAGTGCCAAAAGTGTGCAATAAATAAATAAATAAATAAAGTCATCAGAGCAAAGGGTGGGTACTTTACAGAAAGTTGAATCTAAAACATGTTTTCAGTTATTTCACTTTTTTTTTTTTTTTACATAATGTCACATGTTCATTCATACACTCAAAAAAATGAAACATGGTATTTATGCAAGAACCTTATTTCAAGTGACTCCACATAACTGCTTTAAGAAACTATTACGTTTTGTCATTGAATGAAAAATGCCTAAATGATTTAAGACAAGTTAAGAAATTCCTATTCAAACCTGTTGAGGTAATTATTGGGGTTTGATTGATTAAATGTTTGCTTGGTTGGTTGATTGAATATTTGCTTGTGCTCATATATACCATAAATAATACATATTGCCATATTTTTCTTACTTATATATTTGCTTGTGCTCATATATACCATAAATAATACATATTGCCATATTTTTCTTACTTATATAACCAGTAAATGATTATTGCTTGCTATACCAGGTTGTAGTATAATGCTTAAGTGTTACAAAGGGTAAAAGAGGGTCGGGATGACAACTATTTTGCCTCATGGCCGCACCATTGCTAACTAGACCTTCCGAGGCATCTTCAGCACCTGGCGTCTGGACTTTCTTCTAGACCTCCGAGGACAATTTTCCATCCGAGGACATCTTCCATGGCCGCAGCGTTGCATAGCTGAAGTGTCTGGATTATTTTGACTGTTTATATGATTGTAATGACTGTTTACATGATTGTTTACATAAGCTCTTGCCTCCACATGTGTATTCACTTAGTTCCACCTACATGCACACACATATCCAATCGCAAACCACATGGGTGTCTCCAGCTAGCTCTCCCCTCCCTTAGGGCGACATCCATCTTTGTTCAGGACAAACCCCTAAATAAAATACCAAGGAGGATTTTTTTCCTTTAGATCAATTTTGGTGACTCACGAGTCACATTTTGTTCTCCTTGGCCAAGAAAACTGAGTGTCTTCTCTCCTTATTTTTGGGTAATTTTACAATGTCTACCTAAGGATCTATTTTTGAACTTGACAAAACCTTTTACATGGAAAATGCGTAACTATATTTTTAAAAAATGAAACATAGTATTGATGCAAGAACCTTATTTCAAGTGGTTACACACAACAGTTTTAAGTAACTATTAGGTTATGTTATTAAATGAAAAATGCCTAAATTATTTAAGTAAGACTTAATAATCCACTTGAACATGTTAAGCAACTCCTATTCAAACCTTTTACATGCAAGATGCGTAACCTATTGTTTTCTTACAATAGAAGTGTTAATTTTAAATATTCAAATATTGTGAGTTTGTTAGTAGTTTGTGTTATTTGGTAGTCTGTGTTATTTGACTTAGTTTCCTGTTTCCTGTTAGTGTAGTTATGTAGTCATGTTGTGTTTTATGTTTCTGTGTGAATATACAGTGCTGCTCGAAAGTTTGTGAACCCCACAGCGATGGTCAGATTTTTTGTAAAAAAAACTAAAATAACCTTATTAAATGTTAAGTTATACCCAAATCCACAATACTGACATTCCAAATAATGGACTGAAACAAAAGAAATAGTTATATTGTCATTCTTTATTTAACAAAAGTGGTTGATTTAAGAAAAACTCAGATATCATGTGTGCAAAAGTATGTGGACCCCTTCAGTTAATAGGATATTGCGCCTCCTTTTGCAGAGATTACCTCAACCAAACGGTTTCTGTGGTGACTAATCAGCCTCTCACATCTACTTTGGGGGATTTTTGCCCATTCTTCCTTGCAGAACGCAGTCAGTTGAGAGAGGTTTGATGGGCGTCTGGCATGAACTGCTCGCTTCAGGTCCCGCCACAGCATTTCAATGGGATTTAGGTCAGGACTTTGACTGGGCCAGTCCAGAACACGAATCTTCTTCTTTTTCAGCCATTCCTTGGTTGTATTGCTGGAATGCTTTGGATCATTATCATGTTGCATGATCCACCTTCTGCCAAGCTTTAACTTCAAAACAGATGGCATCAGGTTATGTTCTAGGATTTGACAATATTCCTCAGAATTCATGATTCCCTGGACTATGTGGAGTTGTCCAGGTCCTGAGGATGAAAAGCAAGCCCAGATCTTGACATTCCCACCTCCATGCTTCACTGTTGGGAGAAGGTTCTTTTGGTGGTATGCAGTGTTGACTTTTCGCCAGACATGGCGGTTTTGGTTGTGACCAAACAGTTCAATTTTGCACCTACATCAGTTGATGAAAACTCTTTTTAATTTAGTCTCGACAACACAACTGTTAAAAAAACAAAAAAAAAACTACTGAATTGATTGATTAGGAAATCAGGTTGAAATAATAGAAAATTCCAAAATGTTGAGGGGGTTCACAAACTTTTGAGCAGCACTGTAATTTGACTTCATCTACATATTTATCTGTGTTGTGTGAAAATGGTCTGACTTCATGTATATATTTACAGTATCTGGTTTGACTTCATGTATATGTATCTTTATCTGTGTTGTTCAGTTGTCACGTCAAATCAAGGCAAATCAAGTCAATCAAGTTCTGTGATCAAAGCCCGTAAAAGAGAAACAACTTGGTCTGTGATTTCGACTCAAGAGGGAATTATAGTCGTGAGAATTTACAATGTAAATAGTAATGAACTGAAAATATAGAAAATTCACAAATGATGAGGTGTGTCCAAACCGTTGGCCTGTAGTATATGTTTGTATATATTGTATATAAAAAAAAAAGGGGGAAGAAAAAATTTTGAACAGGAGGGCATTTAGAAAAAAAAAGAAAAATTTTAAACAGCAAAACCCTAACTGGAGGTGAGAGCAAGAAAGAGCATAATTAAAGACGCCATGATTTTAACGAGATATTATCACGTACTTACCTTGTTTAATCCAAAAACTCCATGTACTGTAGCATGTATCACCGAGCGTTAAGACACAGTTGTGAATGGCCACAGCCGGATTATTGGGGGGATTTTATGGGTGAAACATGGTAATATAACAAGGGTCGCGATGCAGAAATCACAGACTTTAAGGAGTGGTCGAGATTTTCTTTTTCATACCTTTTTAAACATTTGTTTTTTCAGTTTTTCTTTGTTTGGATCGATTATTTATCATCTAACATATCGGAGAAACGCGACAGAAACAAACAAACAAAAAAAAAAAAACACAAATAAGCAATAACTATGAAGTAGATATCCGTGACCTTTTAACTGACACCATTTTTTTTTATGTGACGTAATTTGTCTAAAATATGTGAGTGAATAATATTTTAAAGTGTTTTTTTTTTAATTACGTATTAGACATCAATTAATGAGATTAAGCTAAAAATGACAGACATTTTGAATAATAAAGATAATTAATGAGCTTCTTTTTATGGCCGTTTGAAACTAAAGCGGTTGCGCTACGTCTGTAAACGGGGGTTTCCAGGGTAAAACACACAAATTATAAATAGTTTGGGGGCTTCATGCACTATGAATCTGCTATGACAGCATATAGACATATTGTTCTATCAAACACAACAGTTCTTTTGGCTTGAAGTACAGCAGTTTCTTTTACAGAGGAGTGCAAGAGCAGAAACTGCTTTTTCAGTCTTGTCTGTGTTTTCCGCCATATACTGTACAGTATATGCATACGTATACATTTTTGGATAAGATATTTATTCAAATTTACATGCATATAAACATCTGCTTCACAAAACAGTTGACAAAAAATTGACACATAAGATGCAGTCAACACAGCTACATTATCAAAAGACAGTAATAAAAAAATAAAAACATCTTCATCCACCACTGGTCAAACTTGACTTGAACATGTCAACATGGGGACGGACGGAGTGATGACATTTATATTTTCCTATTTCCTCTGAACACATCATGAACATCTAACTAGGTCACGTGAGATGCTCGGCTAAAAATGCAGTGACGTGCGAGAGTTCCGTCAGTATAGCGGTGTCTGACATCCAGCCGTACCGGGCCATTAAATGCGGTACCCGCTTGGAAGTGGTCGGTTCAAGGCAGGAAAGATAGGATGCGAACAAACAAAGAAGCAGACAGCACAGACAATGGGGTGAACATTATGTTTTTCCACAGATATAGAGGACCGTGATAAGACTGGTTGGATTCTATTGTTAGATGAAATTGTCTCCATCGCTCTATCTGCGTGCAGCAGTCAAGCAGAATCGCCCACCACCCGCGCGCTATTCCTCCCTTCTTAAGGCTGGTGTGCAAGCTGCTGCGCCTGACTCTTATTTTATTTTTAATAACCTGAAGCCCTTGGAGAAACAACTTGGATAAGAGCATTGGGAAAACAGCGGGGAGAGGCGCTCATTCATCAAGAAGCGGCGGAGGGACGCTGTGGTGTATGCCGGAGAGGAGGAGGTGCGGCAGGGGAATCTTAAATAATCCGCAGGGTTGAAAACTGGGGATGGCCGCGAGTGAGCAACGTGTGATTAGAAGAGGGAACGGCTCTTCAGTTTTTCGGAGGATTTGGTGATGTGGACTAAAGGCGTCAGGGTTCACAGCCAGTCGATTGCAGTCTTGACAGAAGCAGTATCAACATGAGGAAGAGGAGGTACGCTGCACTGCACATCTCGTGAGTCTTCCACATCCTCATTATTTATTTACCCGTCCCCACCCACTTCTCTCCCCTCTGACTGACACACTCAAGGTATCATACTTCCACTGGCGGCTTGGCTGACAGTCCATTCGCCAATTTCATTTGCATCCCTTAAATTTACTGCCTCCCAAATGTACCCCAGGCAGTAGTTTAAACACCAAGTTGGAGTTTTGCTTTTAGTATCATAATCCTCGTCTAGGATGTAGCTCATACAACATTGGCACTTAGCTAGAGAGCAGAATTGTTTTAGTTCAAATAGAGTTTGAAGTCCGTCCATGGCAGTTCCATCAACATCACCTAATGTATTCTGTATTAATTTGCAAATGATCAAGTTCAGGGGGGAAAAAAAAAAACACTATTGGGCCTGCCAAGAGGAAAGGCCAGGGAGTTTCCGAGAGTCCCTGTGGTATTTGGCAGCGAATCAGGCATAGGAATTGCTGCCAACAAATGAGGTAGACCATAAAGATGAATTAAAGGGGACAAATTATGAAAAACTGACTTCAATTGATTCTATACACAATACGCCTTTCGAATGCCTATCTGCCTGTCAGGAAAATTATGACAAAACTGTATTTGTGATGTGTGAAAAAAATCTGAATTAATTTGTTTAAATCTTGGCTTGATTTTGATGTCACAATCTGACTCATTTACATAGAGGGGTTCCTTGTTGAACGTGTAGAATCTGCAGAGAACAATCCTTGAATTCTCTGCAGAGCAAGTCTGGATTCTCCAGCTTGAAAGTTGTTTTCCACGGGCATTAAAAAACAACCTATAATAGCATACCATATATACAGAAATCCCTCGCTACTTCACACTTCAAACTTCGCACTCTCAGTCCATCACAGATTTGTTTTTGTTTTTTTTTTAATAAAAACGTTAAAAAAATACAGTATTTTATCTAAGAATGTTAAGATACATGCAGGTATACATGTACATATTATTATTTTCTTTTGTGTATCGCATTAATATCATAATTATTACATTTGCAATGCTTAGAAACCATTTATGAAAAATATACAAATGAGGGCTGCAACCAAGCCCGTCGACAGGGCGGCAACTGGGTATGTTGTCCTGGGCCTCAGGACCATAGGGGTCCCTGAATGACCCTTCAAATATATGTTGTTATATATTGTTTATATTATATATATATATATATATATATATATATATATATATATATATATATATATATATATATATATATATATATATATATATATATATATATATATATATATTAGGGCTGTCAAACGATTAAAAATTTTAATCGAGTTAATTACAGCTTAAAAATTAATTAATCGTAATTAATCGCAATTAATCGCAATTCAAACCATCTATAAAATATGCCATATTTTTCGGTAAATTATTGTTGGAATGGAAAGATAAGATGGATATATACATTCAACATACGGTACATAAGGACTGTATTTGTTTATTATAACAATAAATCAACAAGATGGCATTAACATTATTAACATTCTGTTAAAGCGATCCATGGATAGGAAGACTTGTAGTTCTTAAAAGATGAATATTAGTACAAGTTATAGAAATGTTATATTAAAACGCCTCTTAATGTTTTTGTTTTAATAAAATTTGCAAAATTTTCAATCAAAAAATAAACTAGTAGCCCTGTCCTCAATGTGTGTGAGTACACAAATTGACGGATAGCGAACATAAGTTCCAAAAAGAAATCAGACGGTGTGGCAAAGTTGCATGGGCTTTACTGAAGTCATCTCTTTTTGACAGGAGCACGTTTCTTGTATTTTTGTAAAACTGAAAATAACTGAAGTCATCTCTTTTTGACAGGAGCACGTTTCTTGTATTTTTGTAAAACTGAAAATAACAAGGCAATGTGTCAATAACTTGCATAAATCACAAAATAACATAAACTGTACACACACGTGTCCATTTGAGCAGTAGCACTAGCCAATTAGCTCACAAGCATCTAACAATGTAACTGCATTTCACCATATATGTGAACAAATTCAAATACCCATCATCAATAACTATCTAATGCTCATGAATATAAACAAAGGAGGAATATAACTCACAAGCGATGCATGTATTAGACACAAACAGTGTGATGGGGCTATGAGAACTGCCACTGAATACTGGATGCGGACATTAGCTGGTCTGAATAGCACTGTCTATTAGCGTGAGTTCGCGTCGACATATAATCACGTCAGAAAAGCGCGCCGAAACCCAAATAATCAGCTGCACTGAATCGCCAGCAGAGGGCGACATTACGCCACATAACATATGCAAGTCACACCCAAGCGCCAGCAGAGGGCGGAAAAACTCCATAAAACACAATTAACAAGTTGGCCTTTCACTGTACTGACATTTAAATCTGTCTGAGCGGGCCTAGTGCGTTAATTGCGTCAAATATTTTAACGTGATTAATTTAAAAAATTAATTAACACCCGTTAACGCGATAATTTTGACAGCCCTAATATATATATATATATATATATATATATATATATATATATATATATATATATATATATATATATATATATATATATATATATATATATATATATATATTAGTGCAGCAACGATTAATCGATCAACTCAAGTATTCGATTAGAAAAAAATATTCGAATTAAATTTTGCTGCTTCGAGTATTCATTTAATTGAAGTCGCGTTGTAATGTTTGTAAACTGTTTGCATTTAGTTTTATTGATTTGGGTGGATACACTGCCTTCTAGTCTGCCTCATTTTACATGGCCAAATCCAGCTGCTCCCTGTTAAAACCAACGTAAGTTGTTTTTTGTTTGAGCTCATGTTTTTTTTTTAATGCATTCGTAATTTAGTTTAATGGTATATTTAGCACATTTTTGTGGGAATATGTGTCTGAACCAATTGTTAGAAGATTGTTAAAAAAAAAAAAAGTATTTTATGGCATTTAAGCAAGCGGACTTTGCTTTGTAAGTTAGCCAATTGTTCTTTTTGTGTACATAGATCCTTATTTATTTTTTAAATTTTTTTTACTGTTTGAGGCTCAGCTCAGGTATTTTAATTTTTTTATGTTTATCCAATTACTCGATTATTCGAACTAAATAGTTCATCGATTAATGGACTACTAAAATAATCGGTAGCTGCAGCCCTAATACATATATATATATATATATATATATATATATATATATACAGTGCCTTGCAAAAGTATTCGGCCCCCTTGAATCTTGCAACCTTTTGCCACATTTCAGGTTTCAAACATAAAGATATGAAATTTAATTTTTTTGTCAAGAATCAACAACAAGTGGGACACAATCGTGAAGTGGAACAACATTTATTGGATAATTTAAACTTTTTTAACAAATAAAAAACTGAAAAGTGGGGCGTGCAATATGATTCGGCCCCTTTACTTTCAGTGCAGCAAACTCACTCCAGAAGTTCAGTGAGGATCTCTGAATGATCCAATGTTGTCCTAAATGACCGATGATGATAAATAGAATCCACCTGTGTGTAATCAAGTCTCCGTATAAATGCACCTGCTCTGTGATAGTCTCAGGGTTCTGTTTAAAGTGCAGAGAGCATTATGAAAACCAAGGAACACACCAGGCAGGTCCAAGATACTGTTGTGGAGAAGTTTAAAGCCGGATTTGGATACAAAAAGATTTCCCAAGCTTTAAACATCTCAAGGAGCACTGTGCAAGCCATCATATTTAAATGGAAGGAGCATCAGTCCACTGCAAATCTACCAAGACCCGGCCGTCCTTCCAAACTTTCTTCTCAAACAAGGAGAAAACTGATCAGAGATGCAGCCAAGAGGCCCATGATCACGCTGGATGAACTGCAGAGATCTACAGCTGAGGTGGGAGAGTCTGTCCATAGGACAACAATCAGTCGTACACTGCACAAATCTGGCTTTTATGGAAGAGTGGCAAGAAGAAAGCCATTTCTCAAAGATATCCATAAAAAGTCTCGTTTAAAGTTTGCCACAAGCCACCTGGGAGACACACCAAACATGTGGAAGAAGGTGCTCTGGTCAGATGAAACCAAAATTGAACTTTTTGGCCACAATGCAAAACGATAGGTTTGGCGTAAAAGCAACACAGCTCATCACCCTGAATACACCATCCCCACTGTCAAACATGGTGGTGGCAGCATCATGGTTTGGGCCTGCTTTTCTTCAGCAGGGACAGGGAAGATGGTTAAAATTGACGGGAAGATGGATGCAGCCAAATACAGGAACATTCTGGAAGGAAACCTGTTGGTATCTGCACAAGACCTGAGACTGGGACGGAGATTTATCTTCCAACAGGACAATGATCCAAAACATAAAGCCAAATCTACAATGGAATGGTTCAAAAATAAACGTATCCAGGTGTTAGAATGGCCAAGTCAAAGTCCAGACCTGAATCCAATCGAGAATCTGTGGAAAGAGCTGAAGACTGCTGTTCACAAACACTCTCCATCCAACCTCACTGAGCTCGAGCTGTTTTGCAAGGAAGAATGGGCAAAACTGATAGAAACATACCCCAAGCGACTTGCAGCTGTAATTGGAGCAAAAGGTGGCGCTACAAAGTATTAACGCAAGGGGGCCGAATAATATTGCACGCCCCACTTTTCAGTTTTTTATTTGTTAAAAAAGTTTAAATTATCCAATAAATTTTGTTCCACTTCACGAAATTTTATATCTTTATGTTTGAAGCCTGAAATGTGGTGAAAGGTTGCAAGGTTCAAGGGGGCCGAATACTTTTGCAAGGCACTGTATATGGTATAGGCGTGTAATAAGTAACAATGAAGACGAAATGGAAGACTAGTCAGTTCAAAAATAATATTGAATTAGAACTTCCTGACTTAACTGAAGTCTACAACCTTACTGTTTTAAATACATAAAACTTGTTAAAGTTCATAATATTGTTCATTCAAATAGAAAAAAAGTGCTGTTGATTGACTTTTTTTTCTTATGGGCAAAGCACTGATATACATTATGTCAATGATTCATTTATTTTCTTTAAACAAACGAAACAACAAAATTGAACAAAATTGAATAAGGAGGAGGGAGACTGTGATGGGTTTTCTCTGGGTTCCTGTCACAAAAAAACGTGCATGATTGCCCGCCCGTCTCATCAAACCATATGACACGGTTCCATTAATCCATGTGCTTTGCTGACATGTCTTCAGTAAACTGTTTGCGAGCTTTCTTGTGTACGTCTTCAGAAGAGGCTTTCTCCTGGGGTGACAGCCATGCACACCTATTTGATGTAGAGTGCGGCGTATGGTCTGAGCGCTAACAGGCAGACCCCCCACATCTTCAATCTCTGCAGCAATGCTGACAGCACTCCTGTAACAAGTCACATGACATTTTGGGAGGGTAAGAGGCTGTATGAGCATGAAGCAGAAAACAAATATATCTTTTTAAATTAAAAACCCAATCCTTCTCACCCAATTCTAATCCTCTGAAAAATGGTGCAATCGGCCTGATTTCCCATCATGTGATCGGATCGGGACATCTCTAATGAATACAATGTGGTCATAGTAAGTCAACCAAAGTCTTCCTAAACAGCTATTTAAGTCTGGTGAATCTGGTCAAAATTCTTCTAGTTTTAATATCGCAATAAATCGCAAACGCCCCAAAAATTGCATTGATAGTTTTTTTCCAATATCGGTCCGGTCTACTGGATGATAACATTAGCTACTAACGTCATAAAACATCTCTACTGGATCACTATTTCTGAGCATAGATGGTCACACAGAGAGAACTCCCAAAATGTATCCACCATTGCCAGTCTGTTTCTGTTTTATGTCCACCTCTGTTATAAGGGCGCTTTCACACTAGAACTGTTTGGTCTGTTTTAAATGGACCAGAGTTCTATTTCCCAGATAATCTGCTTCGTTATGTGAGTGTGAACAAGCATCTGAACTCTAGTTCGGACCAAACAAACGAACTCTGGTCCGCTCAAAAATTGTGGGTCCCTGTCTGCTTCACTTGTCGGGTTTCCAACAGTCCCGGATTGCGCGGAACAACCCGGAATTTAGGAAGTTCTGATTGGCACTGCCGCCAGCGGTACCAATCAGCGGTACCAATCCGAACTTCCTAAATTCCAGGATGCCCTGCATAATCTGAGACTGTTGGCAACCCTTGTCACTTGTGAATTGAAGCAGACCAGGGTGCGTTTATGCTACTTTACGTGCAGCGTCACAGCATAGAACTGTGATGCTCCAAGCTGTGACGCTACACGCAGTGCATCCTTGGAAGCGGAAGTACAGCACACACGCTATTCAAAATCAACAATGGCAAAAGGAAAGACGACTAACCATGGCCAAATGTTGTTGTGTTGCGCTAAGCAGTTACATTTGATACACAGAATCGGGTTCCAATGTTGGTGTTGTGTTTTGCATGCTGTTGCTGAACGCACCGTGTGAGAAGCGGAAGAGTGGAGTGGGATACTTTCTATGTTCTGATGTTGAGGGCGTTGCCTATGGCGGACAGTAGCCTTGTTGTGTTGCACAAGTACTAAAATAAAGGATTAAACATTAGGATTAAACATCGTTGTTAGAGTAATAAGGAAACAAATAGCTTCACCAGAGGTTTTATTTGTTATTGTAGTTGTTTTTTTCCCCTTTTTCTGGCAGGGATTGGGGGTGGGGTAGTTCGGTTGGCACAGTGTGTCATAGATAAGCCGCTGCTATTCTCACTGAATTATGGGATGTTTGCACCAAAAGATATTAACCGGTAACACTGTATTTGACAGCTGCTTCACAGGACTGTCATAAGATAAAATGAACCACCATGAAGCTTTATACCAATTGGCTGCAAAGCTTCATTGCTCCAAGAAGCTTCGTTTGGGCATCTCTGCTCCCTTGGGGGAGACAGTCAAACTTTGCTGCCACCTGCTGTCAACACTGTTGTCGCCCAACATGCCTCCTAGCATGCATTGCAGCGCTACAAATGTAAACAACATGTTCTGTGCTAATTATTTCTTCAGTTACTGTTCCACTTGTTTCATCAATGGCTATTTATGGTATTTGGTAACACTTTTTTTGAAAATCATAAATATGACATGACACTGTCATGAGCATTAATGAATGCTTATAGCAAATTATTAACGTCATTATTTAATGTCATCTGGCAAATTATCTCACTTTTGAATGAATGTAAAAGATCCTAGCTGGACATAAATGGAGTTGGTGACATAATTTGCCGGATGACACTTAATGACATCTGCTATAAGCATTCATTAATGCTCATGACAGTGTCATTGTTATAACGGTCTTATGACGCCACTGTCAAATAAAAAGTTACCTATTAGCCCAAATAAATCAACAAATAGGCCGCACTGGACAATAAGCCGCAGGATTCAAAATGAGGGAAAAAAGTAGTGGCTTATAGTCCGAAAATGACGGTATATAAAAGGAAAAGATATTAAATAAAACTAATATAACAAAATACAACATCATAATTATGATATTAATAATAAAAACAAATAATACAAAACAAAATTATAGATTTAAATATATAAGTTGAAATATAGTAGCTACTGCATAACTCATTTCGTCTGTGTTTACTCCTAATTATTTTTACACTGGTTTCATTGGGCTTGCAGAGGGTTCCCCTGTTTGTGAGTATGTTAATGTAACTAATTGGACAGTGCAATGCCTTTGGCTTCCCTACTTTAACGTTAAAAAAATATATACGACAAAAGGAGATAAAAATTCAAATTATAGGGTCACTGTCATTTGCTCTGTGATTGGAGTCCTGCTGCAAAGGGGTGCAGTGCTCTCTTTCTCACCCTCTCCCCATGAGCTGTTTTCTCCCTTTATTTGGTTAACACTAACAATTTTTGCAAATTCACAGGTCATTATCGACATCTCTGCCCATCTTGTTGCGAGTTACCAGTGGATCTAAATATTTGGTTTTTATTCGGCCTCAACCTGCATTACGATACTCTCGCCTTACACCACAAGACAGGATTGTGACTCTTGTGTTTCGCTATTTCGTTACGCGTGTCATCAGCTTATTAGTCAAAGTGTAGGGTGTTTCCATTGAGAAAGCGAATGACATACCTAACCATAATCCTAGCCAAAAGACATCTGATGCAATGTCAACTTTGCATGAAAAGTGACATAATTTACTGATTGTTAACCTATTAAAGCTGTGATAAGCCTGTCTTTGTTAGGTTTTGTGTTGGTTTTTTGCTAGTGTGACTTGTCCCTGTGATTGCCCATTGATTTCACCTGTTGTACCTGCTCCTAGTGTATCCTCCAACTGCATCCTCCTGTGCTCACCTGTTCCGCGTTGTGTCGTTACCCCTTGTCTGTGTGTGTATATCTGCTCCTAGTTTCTTTTCACTCTTTGTTGCGTCATTGTCAATGTTGAAGTCAAGTCCTGTCCAAGCCCTCGTGTTCCCGTCCCTCCGATTAAGTAAGTTTTGTTTGAACATTACCTTTTTGATCCCTAGTCCTTTTGGTTGTACTTTGTGATTTTGTTAGTTATTATTAAAACGTTTTTTGAGTTCACTGCCACCTGCCTTGCTGCGTTTTTTGTTTCCTTGCATTTGGGTCCACACAACCTGCCCGCCCGCGTCCCTGACAGTCTTTCATTTTCATGACATGTGCCATGTCATAATTATGACAGTGTTATCAGCCATCAAATAAAGTGTAACCAAAAATTGGTTGTATACAAATAGTTAAGTACAATAATTGCCTTCTAACCCATCAGAAGTAGAAAATAAAATAAATTTAACTTAAATTTGAAATAAAACTGTTGTCCACTTATTTCTGAAAATGTGTCTTAAAGTGAACATATCTTTACTTCCGCCCCATTCTTATGTAACTGGGGATCTAATTAACACAATAAAACTGTGAGTTTCTTTACCCAAGAGGGCAAAGAGCCATATTTTTTGTGTAGACTGACACGAGAGGTGACACGAAATAAGTGTTATAAGACTGCACAATTAATACATTATGGGAACAAAAGGTGTGAACGCATTATATTATGCCAACAACAAGTACAGCCTCTTCATGCAATGTGATAACAGTACAGTTGGTCATTGCTTCTTCTGGATGATTGGATTAGTAGTGAAGAATGTGATCTTTGCTTTCTTTTACTTCTTAAAAATCATTTCCATTCCTTCTAAAAGTTGGCCTAACTGGCTCTTCAATTTGTCCTGACTTTTGTCTGCTGATCACACAAGATAGAAGGCCTTCAAAGTCCGATTTCTACCCTGTGCGAAAGTTGGAGCTGGAAAGTTTTTTAGTGCAGTACTACTTGCAACAACTACCGGTACAGGGTTTCCCCTACATACAATAGACTGGGGTGCAGTGCCACACCAAAATAAAAAATGACACGCCTTGCAAATGAGTTGGTTATTATTTAGATGTTAAAATGCATATACATTTTAATTTAGAATTTTTTAAATTTAATGTGATGTCTTAATCAATGGATGTATCTCATTATTTAAGCAATATTGGCCATAAATCCTCTGAAATACAGGTAGTCCCCAGGTTACGACGTACCCAATTTACATGATTTCGACTTCACGACGCCTGAGCTTTTATCTTGGTGCCGGAAGCATAAAGCAGGTAGTACTAATGACAAGCGAGTAATAACGCATCTACACATGAAGAAAAAGATATTTCTGCACTGGGAGGAGACAAACGTGAAACTTTCTCTCCACAACATGGGAAAGTTCCCTTATGCGTAACAGTTTACGTGGTTTTCAGTTGTCCCCTTACCACTCCAAATCCAAAACTAGCATTTACAAATATATTATAATTAGGGTTGGGAATCTCTGGCATGAAGCCGATTCAATATGTATCTAGATACGCAGGTTACGATTCAAATAAAAAAACGATACATTTTTAAGGCCGAGTGATTCGATACGATTCGATAAAGTTTAAGAACGATACGGTTCGATACAGAGTGAAAACGATACGATGGTAAACATTTGTTGTGTTTGTTCATACAGTATTTTAAACCTAGAAAAAAAGAGTAAAGATTAAAATAAATAACAAAATGTCATACCAATGTTGTTTTATTTTTTTATTTAAAAAAAAAAAAAAGCTTACTATAAGACCACCATTTTGTTGGATGGGATTGATAATAGAATAAAACTCCAGTGAGACAACAATAAAGTGCAGTAATTTAATTACTGTATTTCCTGGTGTTTTGAACACAATAGGTAAGTAATTTAAGTGCAAACTTTCAACGTAAACATCTTATAAGCAAAAAATTTTAATTATATGCAGCAGCTCTAGAAAAAAATAATTAAACCTGTTATCATAAATAAATAATAGATTATGCTTTACCACTGGTATAACTGGGGGAATAAAAACGTGGCATTTTAGACAGGTCTATATTCATTACTTTAACCTAATACACAGCAAAGTCATTCACTTACGCCTGTGCTTCCACATTTTTTTATTCCTCATCACTGTCTATATCTTTTTTGAAGGGCAGATTTTTCTTGAGGAAGATCAACTGATCCACATGTTCATGTTTAAGTAGACTGCGTTTCGTGGAAACAAAATCTCCAGAGGTTCACGCTGCCCTTTCCACCATTGTAGTGGGTTATTTTTCAGGGTTAAAAACTCACGATCTCTGTACCGCTTCACACTTCACACTCTGTCCCATGCGAACACATCTGGCTGCCTTCGTCACTTCAAAATCCAACTTTTGTTTTCCTGGGTGAGTTGAAAATCAATCGCTGCACGTCGCTAGCGTGATGCGCAAACTGTCCATTGTTTTAGCATGTTGCTTTGTTGCCACTACTAGTTTCGGTCTGGGCTGTGAAGAAAACGCTACGGAACGTGCGTTACAGTGGTTTTGTTGGCTCACGCGTTGTTATGACATGCCCGTGACGACCGGGTAATGACGGCGACTTCTAGCGGTTCCGCCGAAATGAATGGGAAGTTGAGGCAACCACGACGGCGGTCACAATCTAAGTGCGCTGTGTGGTGAATGACACAAGCGCAGCATGTGATGTAAAAGCTAAATTATTATCATTTTAAGCAATGCATTGAACTAGGCATTAGAAGCCGATTCTTGTGGTCGCGATAGCCGAATTCTATCTCTACTATCGGTTCATTGAATATTTAATGGCTAATTACTGTCGAATGGTAACTCTACTATCGATACAGCTGTATCTCTCACCTGTAAAATCGGATATCCGGTCGTATCGGTTTATCGTTCTCAAGCTTAGTTATAATGCAATGACATAACCTAACAAGGCAAGGCAAATTTATTTATATAGCACAATTCAACACAAGGCAATTCAAAGTGCTTTACATCACATGAAGACCATAAAAATCACATTTAAATCAAAACAACGTAAAAACGAAGACAAAAGATCGCATTTAATCACAGAATAAAAATAAATAAATACAAATAAAACAAAAATAAAAATAAAGCAGAAACTACTACTACTAATAATCATTGAAATCAGCAATGGAGATAAGCACAAGAGGAATAGAAGGCAGGTAGATTGAAATATATAGACAGTTATGGATATGCAGTGCTAAACAAAAGCGTTTTTAGCCCTGATTTAAAGGAGCTAACAGTTTGAGCATACTTCAGACGTTCGGGTAACTTGTTCCAGAGGTGAGGAGCATAATAACTAAATGCTGCCTCACCCTGCTTGGTTCTTGTTCTTGGAACATGCAGAAGACCCGTTCCAGACGACCTTAGGGGTCTAGATGTCTCATAGGAATCTAACAAGTCAAGCATGTATTTTGGTCCAAGGCCATAAAGTGTTTTGTAGACGAGCAGTAGTATTTTATAGTCTATCCTTTGACTCACTGGAAGCCAGTGTAGCGATTTCAAAACCAGTGTAATGTGGTGCAGCTTCCTTGTATTTGTGAGGACTCTGGCTGCAGCATTCTGTACTAGCTGCAGCTTCCTGACTGATTTTTTATCAAGACCTGTAAATATACCGTTGCAGTAGTCCAATCTGCTGAAAATGAATGCATGCATAAGTTTTTCCATGTCTTGTTGAGTCAGAAGCCCTTTAATTCTGGTTTTATTTTTTAGGTGGTAATAAGCGGATTTAGTGACGGACTTTAGATGGCTATCAAATTTTAGGTCTGAGTCAATAATTACGCCAAGGTTTCTGACTTGATTTGTAGCTGTAAGTGACATTGTGCTAAGTTGGCTGCTTATCTTTGACCTTTCCTTTTTTGGCCCAAAAATGATCACCTCTGTCTTCTCCACATTTAACTGGAGAAAATTCTGGCACATCCATTCATTGATTTGATGAATGCATTTACTCAGGGAGACTAAGGGACTATAATCATGTGGGGACACAGAAATGTACAGTTGTGTGTCATCTGCATAGGCGTGGTAGGAGATGTCATACTGTTCCATTATCTGAGCTAACGGAAGCATATAGATGTTAAATAAGAGTGGTCCAAGAATTGACCCTTGAGGGACTCCACACGTGAATTTGGTTCGTTCTGACTGATAGTTTCCAATTGACACAAAGAAATCCCTATCATGTAAATAGGATGTGAACCACTGAAGAATAGTGTCAGTAAGCCCTACCCACTGTTCCAATCTGCTGAGTAGTATGTTGTGATCAACCGTGTCAAATGCGGCGCTGAGATCCAATAGTAGCAGAACAGATGATTTGCCTGCATCGGTATTCCGACGAATATCATTTAGGACTTTGATAAGCACGGTCTCGGTGCTGTGTTGTGGCCGAAATCCAGACTGAAATGAGTTAAAAAGATTGTTTTGGATCATAAAAGTCTGGATCTGTTCAAACACAACCCTTTCGATAATTTTCCCCAGGAATGTCAGATTTGATATTGGCCTGTAATTACTAATGGTTGAGGCATCCAGATTAGTTTTTTTTTAGGAGAGGTTTTATTACTGCAGTTTTTAAAGTCTGAGGAAACTCTCATGTTTGGAGGGAAGTATTTATAATCTGAAGTATGTCTGGGGCTATGCAATGGAAAACAGTTTTGAAAAAGTTTGAAGGAAGGATGTCAAGGCAGCATGTTGTGGGCTTTAATTTCGACACAATTTCTGTTAAAGTGGCATAGTCCAAGAGGCTAAACTGTCTAAGATTGACGTGGGGGACATTTTGGGAGGCATTTAGTGTAACATTTGTTAATCCGGAGTTGCACACAGTCTGTCTAATCTTTAGTACTTTGTGTGTAAAGAATGCTGCGAAATTATTACAGGATACCTCAGATGCCAATTCCTGAGGTATTGATGCTTGTGGGTTTGTCAGTTTGTCAACAACAGAAAATAGTGTGCGAGTATTGTTGGTGTTTCTACTAATGATCTCTGAAAAATATGATTGTCTAGCATTTTTCAGCTCCTGGTTGTATTTGCGAAGACTCTCTTTGTAGATATCATAAAAAACTAGGAGTTTGTTTTTTCGCCATCGGCGTTCTGCTCGTCTACAAACTTGCTTTTGTTTTATAGCTAGTATGGCATTTCTCCAGGGTGACCTCTTCTTTCTTGACAAAGTTTTTGTCTTAATCAGGGCAATAGTGTCCATTACAGTCATCACACTGGAACTGAAACTATTTACAAGTTCTTTCACTGGAGCTATTGTAGGGGTTAATGATGAGGCATAGGCCTATGTGAATAACGCACATGTGTTATCACTTATGTAACGCTTCCTAATCACCTCTGTTTCCCTTTTCAGAGGATGGACAGGGGTGGTCATTTTAAACATAATGCAGTAGTGATCAGACAGAGCAACATCATTCACTGTGACCTCAGAGATGTTAAGACCTTTGGATATTATTAAGTCCAGTATGTGCCCTCTGTTATGTGTTGGAACTGTGACATGCTGAGATAAACCAAATGTATCCAAAATATTTAAAAGCTCTCTAGCACATCCTTCTTCAGGATTATCAACATGAATGTTAAAGTCACCCACTAAAACAACACAATCAAAGTCCATGCAGACGGAAGACAGTATTTTGGTAAACTCATCAAAAAACATTGTGTTATACTTCGGTGGTCTGTAAATTGTTACCAAGGCAGCTCTGCAAGGGCTTTTTAGCTGAATGACAATATACTCAAACGAATCAAACTGACCACATGAAATATTCGTGCATTGAAAACTGTCCCTGATCAGACTGGCAACCCCACCTCCTTTCTTATGGGTTCTTGGCGCACTAAAGAAATTGAAGTTTGTGGGGGTTGCCTCAATCAGAACTGTCGAACTCTGATCTTGATCTAACCAAGTTTCTGTTAGGAACAACATGTCAAGGTTATGTTTGCTGATAAAATCATTAATTAAGAAAGATTTGCCAGCTAAAGATCTAATATTTAGCAGAGCCAATTGGAGATGCCTGACTGGATTTACTGGTGAGTTTTGGGAATGACATACTATGCTCAACAGGTTGGCAGAGTTGATTGAACGTTTTTTATTTCTCACCAGTCTAGCCCTTTTTTTGTTGTTTATCACCACCAGTCTAGCCCTTTTTATGTTGTTTATCACCACTGGGATTGTTGAGCATACATACTGTACTCCATAAGGCCCCGGCTTTTGCTGGGACAGAACAGTCTTTGTAATGTTGTCACAGCCTGGACCCGGTGCACATCATATTGGTGTCGCAAACATGGCTTCCTCCATAGAAAGATAATACCGTGTGGTTCCAGAGTTGTAGTGCTTTGGCTTTGCCCCGAGAGAATTCCAGGGGAGGCTGGTTGGTTTGTTGCCATCTTCCCCTGGCACCTGTCTGGTGTGACAGGTACAGGGTGGAAGCGAAGACATGAACTTGAGGAGATCAAGAGACTGGTTAACCTTGCTATCTAGACCCATGGAGTCCCAATCAGGTTGACTCATTATTCCATCCAAACTAAGTCGTCGGCGGGGTGGCTTCCGGGACTGTGGGGATTTAGGCCTTGATGAGGCCTTTGCCTGACTGAGTCGGCGGAGTGGTGGCGTCTTGGAGTGTGAGGATTTGGTGCTGGATGGGGCCTTATCCTGGAGTCGGCGGCGTGGTGGCGACTTGGAGTGTGAGGATTTGGGGCTGGATGGGGCCTTATCCTGGAGTCGGCGGCGTGGTGGCGTCTTGGAGTGTGAGGATTTGGGGCCGGATGGGGCCTTAGCCTGGAGTCGGCGGCGTGGTGGCGTCTTGGAGTGCGAGGATTTGGGGCTGGATGGGGCCTCGACAGCAGAGGATTGCACGGTCGGGTCGTTCTCCTCCTGTTGAGCTGATGGAGCCACTTCTTGAGTCTCGTCTGAAGGGGGTCGTCCCCGAACAAGTCCTTGGATATGTTATTTTACTTATTTTCCCATAAATGTTGCAATCACCGCTTTCAGTTCCATAGAAAACCATTACAGCGCTGTTTGTTCTTGGAACTATTCACGCCTACATGAACCACGTGACCACCCACAGTGGGATCAGAGAGTAGCGATAGACCGATTATCGGCTGGGCCGATTATTGGCGATATTTGTAAATGTGTATCGGCCTTTTTGTAATCTGACCGGCCAATATGAAAAAAATCTATTTATAACTGGGTTAATTCGGCTCAGATGTGCCTCTCTCTCCCACCTGCTGTCTCCCGCACTAGGAGGCAGTCCTCTGATTGGTTAAATGGTAATGGTAAATGGAGTTACACTTGTATTGCACCTTCCCATTTCAAAGCGCTTCACACTATAGCCGCATCTACCTACTGTGACGCAGCACCAGGAGGAATGTGGGGTTTAGTATCTTGGTCAGGGATATTAGATGAGGTCATCAGGAAAAAGAATCAAACCCACAATCTTTGGGTTGAGGAACGACTACTATACCACTAAACCATGCCAAGCCCCAAGCGGCAGAAACAGCCTCCGAAGAAGAAGCTGTCCTTACTCAAACTGGAGAGTGAGAGGAAAAGTTTTCTTGTGTAAGAAGCTCTGGACAGAAAACATCAGTGTTTGCATCATTTTTTTTTTTTTTATGCCAATTTTTACACTTTTACTGCAAATGGTGAATATCGACTTCAAAAATTGGCTATCGACCCCTCTAACTACTAATAATCAGTATCGGTCCAGAAAAACCCATATCGGTCAATCTGTATCAGAGAGTGTCGCAACTCTATTTCTACATCCCTCTGGCTCAGTGTAAAGCATGGAGAAACAGTGCAGTCGCAGAGGATATTGGAAGAAATCTACAAATGAGTTTTTCCTTGGCATGTGGATGTTTGATAGAAAAAGACTGGCAATTATTTTTGAAAATAACTATTTTTCAGCCTTCAGCATCCTTTATTATTACACCACTAAACTGTGTGTACCGCGCCAATCTTTATTGCTAAATGGAAAAGAGTCCCTGTTCAATCTAAAAGACATAAACGCGTATTGAAGAATGTTATCATCTCCATGTCAGCATCCTAGTCTGACGATGTTAGTACTGTGCTAATCCTTGGAAATACACTCAAGATCCCTCACTTCCAAATTATTGCTCTGAAGACAGTTCTAATGGCATCAGTCCAATAATACCACCTCAATTGTCTTCATGCAGTCTGGCGTCTTTATCCAACATGAGTCTAACAATTGCAAAGTTAGCACACTGCCCACTTTATTGAGCATACTTTATCTCATACACGTGCTATGATAATGGAGAAATCAAGAGAAAACTTCCCATTCCCATTCTTTTAAAATGGCAGGGTCAATAAAAATGATTAATTTCTTTCTTTCCTTCATTATTTTTTAAATAATATGAACTTTCAACTAACTATGTATTTCTCACAGGGCTATTTTTAATTTGTATATAAATATCAGGCTTTGAAGTTGAATATGATGAAGTTTCTTTCCACAGGAGTGCACTTTCACAAAGATGTTTTTTTTTTCAAAAGGTCGCGGAAAAAACATTTCCACATATCCTTTTGCCTATGTTTTAGAGTGTCTTATGCTGCAAACATTTTTACATGTTATTTAGCTCCAACTAATTGGCTAACCTGGTGCAGAATACAAAACAAACAATGGGGTGGGGTGACGTGGCTCAGTGGTAGAGTAACAGTCCCTCAAACCAGACGTTGTGGGTTCAATTTCCCCCCGTGTTGAAATCATTTAGGTATCCTTGAGCAAGATACCAAACCCCGGATTGCTCCTGGTGCTGCGTCATCAGTAGGTGGATGGCGATATACAGTGGGGTATATAAGTATTTAGTCAACCACCAATTGTGCAAGTTCTCCTACTTGAAAAGAGAGACCTGTAATTGTCAACATGGATAAACCTCAACCATGAGAGACAGAATGTGGAAAAAAAGATCACATTGCTTGATTTTTAAAGAATTTATTTCCAAATTAGAGTGGAAAATAAGTATTTGGTCACCTACAAACAAGCAGGATTTCTGGCTGTCAAAGAGGTCTTTCTTCGAACGAGGTCTAAAAGGTCTCCACTCGTTACCTGTGTTAATGGCACATGTTTTAACTCGTTATCGGTATAAAAGACACCTTTTCACAACCTCAGTCAGTCACACTCCAAACTCCACTATGGCCAAGACCAAAGGGCTGTAGAAGAACACCAGAAACAAAATTGTAGACCTGCACCAGGCTGGGAAGACTGAATCTGCAATAGGTAAAACACTTGGTGTAAAGAAATCAACTGTTGGAGCAATTATTAGAAAATGGAAGACATACAAGACCACTGATATTCTCCCTCGATCTGGGGCTCCATGCAAGATCTCACCCCGTGGCGTCAAAATGATAACAAGAACGGTAAGCCTGTCGCAATATGCAATAATTCCATTTATCGCGCGATTTATAAAAATGAAGGCGGTAATTTTTCCGCTGCGATTTATCGTGCGGCAGACGTGCTGTTAAAAGTTCGTTACCAACTGCGCAAAATGCATCTTCGTTCCAGGTCCGGCAAAAACTAGCGCCCGAGCCAATCGTTCCCATTATATCCTATTGTTCAACGTATACCGGCCGCGTCAGTGCTCCGGAGTGACTGTGGACCATCTATGGCGCGCCGGTGTTGTTGACGTGTGGGCGCTCCCGTCAGGAGTGACATTTCACGCGGGGCGGCTATTTTTCGGCACAACGCTGGATATTTACAGCGAAGTCCTCCAAAACATTGTTACCGACTTGGCTGCTACGAATAACCTCACTTTGACAACGAACAGCTGAATGAAATTAAAAGCGCTGTGCTTCAAACTCGTCCTGTTTATGAAAGCCGTCATATGCTGGTGTAGTAATGAGCAGCCGTGACTACAGCGGCGCTTGCTAACTTTTTTAATGCGCGCACACACTAGATATCATGAAATGGCAAACTAGATGTGCTACGTCCCATGCCATTGGCTACGTGAGCCCAGAGTGATTATGGGACATGTAGTCCATATACTACATCGATGAATTCTAAACTGTCATTTGTCACATGAGGTTAAGAAGGCCAAATCAACCCATACCAGTGACTATAGATAATGTTGCAAATATTGTTCATTCAATACGTGACACAGATGGATTCGGACCATAAATAGGATGTCTTGCTCATGTAGTAAACCTGGCTGCTAAGAGAGCTGTAGCAATCAACGGTGTGCCCTGCTTCACTTTACAAACAGTAAAGATTGTTCTCAGCACTTTTATACAAATTTTTTTCATATCAGTAAGAAGCAAGCACGTAAATATTATGCACTAAAATGCATGTTTATATGATGGCAATTTAATTTTTGCTCGATAGCAAAAAAAAATTAAAAAAAAGAAACAAAAAATACAATTGTTATTTTTTTTTACAGAGCATTAAATGTATTGAATTGGATCGAAAATCGTGTCCCCGTATCAAAATTCGTACCGAACCATGACTTAACTGTATCGTTGCATCCCTATGGAACACCATTGCAGAAGCTATGACGGGAAATGTTTTCATTTTCCTAAATGCTTAAGTTATTAAGTGCAATTTATTTATTTTTTTTAAACACATTTTATTTATTCTGTGTTTCTGTGCGGTATCAATATTGTTGTTTTTTTTTACTTAAGAGGCAGGATCTATTTTAGTTGTGATTTCTTAAAAAGTATATTTGAATTTAAGAGTAAATATTTATCGTGTTTAAATGGGTGTACTTGATCTATTAGTATATACTGTATTTGCACTGTGTTATTGTAAATTGGTTAAAAAAAATTGGGGGGGGCGCAATAATATCGCATATCGCAATAATTGTGTAAAGGAAAGAATGAATGGTGCCATGTATCGAGAGATTTTGAGAGAAAATCTCCTTCCATCAGTAAGGGCATTGAAGATGAGACGTGGTTGGGTCTTTCACCATGACAATGATCCCAAACACACAGCCAGGGCAACAAAGAAGTGGCTTTGTAAGAAGCATTTCAAGGTCCTTGAGTGGCCTAGCCAGTCTCCAGATCACAACCCCATAGAAAATCTGTGGAGGGAGTTGAAAGTCCGTGTTGCCCAATGACAGCCCCAAAACATCACTGCTCTAGAGGACATATGCATGGAGGAATGGGCCGAAATACCAGCAACAGTGTGTGAAAAGCTTATGAAGAGTTACAGAAAACTTTTGGCCTCCGTTATTGCCAACAAAAGGTACTTAACAAAGTATTGAGATGAACTTTTGGCATTTACCAAATACTTATTTTCCACCATAATAAATTCTTTAAATATCAAACAATGTGATTTTCAGTTTTTTTCCACATTCTGTCTCTCATGGTTGAGGTTTACTCATGTTGACAATTACAGGCCTCTCTAATCTTTTCAAGTGGGAGAATTTTTGGGAGAATGGGACATTGGGAGAAACCAATTAGTGGTTGACTAAATACTTATTTGCCCCACTGTAGTGTAAAGCGCTTTGAGGTCCTTGAAAGGTGGAAAAGCATTATACAAGTATAACACCATTTACCAAACAAAAGAACAACTTGTAAATCCCAGTCCAGATTAGCAGTGGGTACAGTATAAAATCAGAAACAGTTTTTGTTGAGGAAAATGATCATATCTGCCTTCTCAGGCAGTGAGCGTGAGCGTTCTAGACAAATACTGTCTGCTGCAGTGGAGAACACGCGTTCACTGGGTGGAGATGAAGCTTGAAGGCATAAATGTGAGAAAGCGAGAAAAAGTCGCAAATATTACGTAGGGGTAAGATAGCTGTGAGTCGCTATGCACTTTACATACATGTACCGTAGCCTGGAGCTACGATGAAGCATTAGTATAAATTCTTCTGTTGATTAGGGCTGGGCGATATGACCTTAAACATGTATCACGATAAATTGAGCAGATTTATCTCGATAACGATAAATGACGATAAATTCGCCCAAGCGGACTGTTATATAATTTGAAAATCTGAATCAATGCATGAAATACAGATTAACTATTTCTTGTTGATTTATTTACCAGCATTCAATTTGATATACTGTATTTAACAATTGTACATGCAGTCTAAACATTAAGTTTATAAAAATGTATTGTAAGCAATAAGAATTCAAGTATGAACATTTATAACAGCGTGTATGACTTGAACAATGTACATTGTCAAAATCAATATGCCTGTGCAAACGTAATTGTAACACAAATGACTTGCAGCTTGAACAGTACACTTCAAAAAGACAACTTATTGTTAATGGCTGCTGTGACATAATTATTAAATACAAGTGTTTACTTTATGGTTTAAGGGTTTTTTTCCCCCAAGTGCATTTTTTAATAAATGCACACACAATAAAAATAGCTGGGGCCATTTCTCGGTCATTATAAGTTTTGCCGTTGGATTGTACTTTATGCTGAATGCTTTACCATCACAAAAGCTATCAGAGGAATCACACACAGACAGATACAAAATAACGCCACATAGTAATTGCTAGATGCAGTCCGTGCCCAATCCACTCATTAAGTTCAGCCGTTTCGACAAGGTTAGAGCCGCTATCCGACTCCATAACGTTCATTTGTAGCGTTAGCCGCTAGCTAGCGTTAGCCTGGCTACCAGTAAAAAGCACTGAAAGCACCATCTCCGGAAATCGTGAGAACAAAGGAGGACAGCGGGTGAAAGCCCGTCTGGATGCCACCAAGAGTCTACTAAATGTCGGTTGAATGTTTGGTGAACCTCCCTTAAGCCACACTCCATCACGTTTTGCTTGTAGCGTTAGCTGCTAGCGTTAGCTTACCGGGCTTTTGTTTGATTGGCTTCATGATGATCACGTGACTCCCTACGTAAGCACATTCACTGCTTTCTTAAAGGGAAATGAACATAGACGAACAACACAGAATCAATGCGGGATGAAAAGACTATATTTTCTTGTTTTATTAGTTTACCGAATTTACCGACATGGTCAAAATTACGTCGGTCATCGTTAAGAATTTCGGTGACGGTAAATTTTCGGTTTACCGCCCTGCTCTACTGTTGATTATAATTTGATGTATATGAGGCAAAATATTAAGGATTTCCTTATTTGTAAAACCAATTCTTAAACAAAAGATGCTTTTAATACTGCTGATTTTAACGGAGACTGCAACGTGCTATGTAAAGTACCTAACAGATTATATAGCAACATTAGCCCGATATAATAACACGACTTACTCTCGTACTATTCCATCCATCCATTCATCGTCTACTGTTTAATCAGGGGTCGGGTCGCGGGGGCAGCAGAAGACAGACATAATTTATTGTTTTACTTACCTGGTTCTGACTGGTTAGAGGACCGGCGCAGCGTGTCAAATACACGGCACTCAGCTATGCACTACTCGGCACTTGTATTCCATGAAGCCGGAGGTGTTTAATCATATTGGTCCTGCAGCCACCTTTGCATGATATAGCTGTGTTTAAAATGTTGCACTGAGCTGACTGGTCATTTTTCTTTGTGAAGTTGAGCCAAACTTTTGAGCGCTGCCACTCCGTGGCAATGGTTGAAATCGAGTTGCAATGCACAAACACACCCTTCATGTGGCGTCTTCTTCTTGGTGTTCGGCAGCTATTTTTTTCCGATTGGCAGTCAGGACAGCGAAACATGAATCGAAATTTAAAAATCCGAACTGTTCCGGGAGCATTGGAGTGTTAGTCCCTGATCCCATCAATGGTCGATGCCACACCCTCCTTAAGCAATGTTCCCTCTAAGTTGCGCGCGTGTGTAATTACGCACTGCTTGAACATACCCAGCGCACAAGAAAATCTATCGAATGCACAAAATAAATTTCAACAGGAATGTATTAATATCTAATTTTAGAATTGATATAATCTAATTAATTTGACCAGTAAAATTGTTTTCCAACCTAACTCAATGAGTGACAGGTGTCTTGCCAATAATAAGATACAGTTCACACACACTACGCAACCAATCATAGCATTGACATTGTTGCGTATATGTGCCGTGCCCATATGCACCGTACAGGTTAGCTAGCTAACAACAGGGCACTGGATTTGAACAGGCGTGATACTGTAGTGTGGCCTGAGTGTACACATCTGATGTTGCTCACAGTGGTCCTTAGTATCCTCAGTGAACTTGTGTGTCTGCTCAGACTCACGAAAAATCATAGGGAACATTGCTCGTAAGTATCTTAAATTACATGGAAGTGACAAAAATTGACTCACTGCCTGCCATTTACAACGATTTCCAATTCACAAGGACTGGCAGTGAATGCTCATCTTCCAGTGCCACTGACAGCGTTAGATGTCCAATCCATGTAGACTTACGGGGCGAATGAACTCAAAGGACTTAAACTTATTTGGCCAAACATAAACTACTTTGGCCCACGTGACATCGAATTGTCATGAGCTATTGAAATAAATTTGAATTTGAATTGAATTGGAATAAATGTGGCCCGCAAACCAAAATGAGTTTATCACTCTTGGTTGAAGGTTTAATACCTGTCTATGCTGTTTTAGTCTGTGAAAGTGGCATGTAAAACATGCACCTACCTTTGACATTTTAGTTTTTTTTTTTTTTTTGTAACTCAAATATTATAAATTCTCGTACTTAATTACTTCTTTAATTGAGTAATTTTAAAGTTACTAACTTAATTTTGAAGAATTAATTTGTAATTAATTACTTTTTAAAGTAATGAGCCCAACACTGGTTATGACACTTTGATGAAGGCACTTTTTTGTTGAAAAGAGCACAATAGGTATCTCAGTTTTTTGTGTGGCTAATGTATGTCATGACTCATGAGACACATGAGGAGAGACACCTTCAAATGTGTCATATGTTTGCCTCGCCTGGTCCCTTCCATCTACCGTATTTTCTGCACTATAAAGCGCATCGGACAAAGGTGCACCTTCAATGAATGGCCTATTTTCAAACTGTTTTCATATATAGGGCGCACTGCATTATAAAGACTGAGGTATGCTTCTGCGTTGCGTTGACGGCGTAGCGACTACGGCGTCAATGAGCATTCGAAGGTTCTGTAGCAAGGGAACACGTTGCTCTGTAAATCACCGCCAAGCCACTAGAGGGGTGTTGCGTTTTGTTTGTGCGATTTTGGGGGACTCTTGTTGAATTGCTTGAGTTTTCTTCCGGTTAGACAACAATGGCAACGGAGATGGAACGCTTGAATGTGGATCTTCAGCTCATCAACACTGAACAACAAATGTTGCTCATACAAATGTTGAGGCGCAGGCGACTCAGAAGACATTTGCGGAGGTGGTCTGTCCGGCTGTTGATGCCACACAGAGACTGGCAGTCAAATCACGAATTCTAGCATCAGGTGGAAGCCAGCAAGCTGCATTGTCCAGCGTTTTATCCGATTTCTTTCCTGTCTCCTACAACTGATTTCTGGCTGCTATGGAACTTCCCAAACTGCATTGGAAGCCTTGATGGTAAACACATTATCATAAAAGCACTGAGGCACTCTCAATCAGTGATGATGTATCAAGTTTGTGAACTGTCTGTTGTTGAGAATTAAACATCAATAGACCAAACCTTTGCTTTATTCTTCATATACTTGAAGTGTGACACGTAAATAAGTCACAGACTCACAGCAAACATATGTGCAGTACACACTAAATGATAAAGTGCACCAACGAAAAATACCACATAAAGTTATAAAAAGCCGGCAGTTTTTGGCCGACTGTGTCACCGCTTCGCGTGGCCATTCGTTTCCGGACACACACATACTTCTTCCATTTTTTTAATGCAATCGCTGACCGCCAGGCCCGTATTTTCAGCAATCTCCTTCCACGAATTGCTTGCCATTTGCCAAATGGCATTTGACAATCTTTATAATGTCTTGATGAGACAATGTACAGGTTGTTGTACTTGCGCACCTCTTCGATGATACTCTCGTCGGCTTGGTCCAATTTTGCGTGTAGCACAACAATGTTTGAAAATGGCGGTGATTTCGCGCTGAACCAGAATTAACAGTCCGAGTGGACCAATCACAGTCCATTTGCGTCACGTCGTGAGTTCACCAGGCGTTGACATGACGCCCAGTCAGGATTCTGATGAGGTGCACGTCAGGCTACGGCGGAGGGTCATAAATCGGATCTGCCTTGACGGCGTAAGTCTGCCGCTGAAGCATAACTCGGCCTTAAGGCGCAGTAGTAGTTGTTGGGGCTGCAATATGCATCCACTAAAATGAAGCTGCGTTTAAGGGAATGTCATACCATGATTAACTAATATTGATTCAACTCTGCTTACAAATTATCGATACTAATCAAAAATCAGGACAAACATTTGGTGATGTCACCCATAGGGTTAACTGTTATCTATTTGCTCCTCATTTCCTACTCTGCCATAACAACCACAAAATAATTAACCACATTGTGTCCAGTCACCACTGGGGAAGCCCATATATGGTTTATCGTGTTCATCACTTCCTCATATCTTCTCACTGTGTTCAACTGTATTTTTACTAAACAAGTGACATGGCTTAAACGACTCGTTTGCCACTTCTGATAAGCTCCAACAAATTGTACAAATTGTTAAAAAGAAAAAAAAAATCATCATTATGAGTAGACAGGGACTTGTGCGGTGGCAGGGAGTGTGGCCCAGAAATCATACATTCACGTTTTTTAAAGAGAGATTACAATTTAACGATTGTGTGGTACAACAGAATTCAACTCTAGAGCCTACAATTGTCGTCAAGCGATAGTGTCGCTATGCAGTTCAAATTAAAGTTGTCTGTCTTGTCCAGGGAAAACAAGACAACGAGAGGTTTGTTGTTATTGGTTGAACAAATATGGTATTGCTTAGGTCAAATGTGATCTTTCACATGCGTCATTTACACCTGTCAGTTGCTTCCTGTTCATCTTTCTAAGAGACAGGAAATTCACAGGTTTAATGGTAACATTAGCAATTGCGTTCAAACAATCGAGTCTCAAAATTTACATCAAATGTCCCAGGCTCTAAACTGGTTTATTTTGATGGTGAACTCTGGCATGTTAGAATGGCACCCAATTGGAGATGTCCTATTTTGATGCCAGCCTCCAGTGGTTTAAAATAAACCTCTGCAGGTCATTTCCAAGCTACAACTATTTGGATAACTTTAGTCCATTCAGGCTTTGTGCCAAGCCCGCTCAGTGTACAGTCGAACTAATCCATTCCTGTCAGGTGGCTACTGGGAGTGGCGAGTCCACACACAAATCAGCGGGCATAACAAAAGTGTATGTTTACTTAGATAGAACAGAAACGTCCTTCCCTCAGGCCAAATTCAAAACAACAGTAATGACCAACCTTTGTGGTGAGTCTTCATATATTTCTTTCTGTCACTAATATGTTATGAAATAGACAATTGTTGCATGTTCCGTTATGGTCATGTCTTTTTGGAGGGTAAGAAAAATCACAAAGCATCTGTATTGGTATTGAAATATATTGCAAAAAAAGTCATCAATATTGAATTAAGTAAAAATGATCTGATATCACTCATCAATGATGAAAGTCAATGAGTCAGTTTAGTTGGTTTTGGTCAACAAAAACGCAAAAAAGTTTTTGTTTAAGATGAATACTCGATCAAACAAATAGTGGAGCACTTCCTCATTATCTCCTATGCCTAGTTGTGTCAATAAATAGCACAATATAAACAACCATAAACGTTGTTTCCAGCCTGTGGCACATAAAAACAGCTTTAGCGTTTTAAGGCATCCAGATTCACCACTCAAGCAAGCACTCATCACTAAATTGCAGAGTCATCAACCTGCAAGGAGCCTGCATGCAACAAGCAATTTTTTACTCTTTAAGATATTGCTCAACAAAGGGACTTAACATTGATTAAAGTATGATATGAGGGTTTTTTTTACTGTCATGATAAAGTGCACAGTGAATTTGTTTTAACAGCCTCGGGAGTAAAGCTGTTCGATTAATTGATTTTGAGCCGAAACCAACTTGTCTGGTTAAAGCGATGTTAAAAACGTTCCAATAAGTACGTTCGATTTTCAAAACTACACCATTTTGTTTTTATCAAAGCCGTCGTAGTTTCCTCTGCATTTCCGCTTCTTCCCACGAGAGCGCGCTGCCTTAAACAACAAGAACAACTTTTGCCCAGCCAACTTTGGGCACAAATTGCATAAAACCATAAGTAAATGTATTATCTCATGAAGTACTTAAAGTATTGTTGTATTTGGAAGGATTGCAAAGGATTGACAAATAAAACATGCAGCCTTGAAACGTTCAACGCTTCATTTACTTTGTCTGCACATCATCTACAGCAGATGACAGACAATAATATAGTGCCACGTCTGGCTGAGTGTATATTGCACTACACCACATGTATAATGGTATATAAAGTGGTATGAAAAAGTATCTGAACCTTTTGGAATTTCTCACATTTCTACATGAAATCACCATCAAAGGTGATCTGATCTGATCTTTGTCAAAATCCCAGAGGTGAAAAAACAGTGCTGGTATGAGATTCTGACAGTATGATAACTAAAGATGTCCCGATCGATTGGGATGCCGATCGATCGGGTCCGATCACATCATTTTCAAAGTATCGGAATCGGCAAAAAAATATCGGACATGCCTTTTTTTAATATATATATACAGTATATTTTTTATGTAAATCGTTTTCTAACTGTATTTAATGTTACAGACAAAATGTCTTACACTCATCCATAGTAGTTTTGGCTTAAAGTAGGGCTATCAAATTTATTGCGTTAACGGAGGTAATTTTTTTTTTTTTAATTAATCACATTAAATAATTAACACATGCGCTGCACGACCCACTCACGCATTGCTGCGTTCAATCTATAAAGATGCCGTTTTACCTATAGATAGCTCTAAAATTCAGCGTATAATGAGTAGAGAGAATTTTGACAGCCTTTGGAGCCATTTTTTAAGTGGCTAAAGCCTTACAATACCTCTCTCAGCAATTAATAATAACGTGGGAGGCAATGTGAGGAAGAAAGGTAGTAGTTGATCATTTTCTTAACTCCCTATGTTCTTTCCCAACGCAGAGAAGATATATTAATTGATGCCCCTACGCACAGTCATGGTTGCACTTCCATCATGCATTTGGGCAGAAGTTAAATGGCTGCAGTATCATTTACTGAAAGCTCAACAAATACACTAGATGGCAATATTTAGTCACAATATACAAAATCACATTTATCCTTTAAGAATTACAAGTCTTTCTATCCGTGGATCCCTCTCACAGAAAGAATGTTAATAATGTAAATGCCATCTTGAGGATTTATTGTCATAATAAACAAATACAGTACTTATGTACTGTATGTTGAATGTATATATTCGTCCGAGTTTTATTCATTTTTTTCTTAATGCATTGTCAAAATGTATATGATCGGGAAAAATTATCGGGAATGATTGGAATTGAATCGGGAGCAAAAAAAAAAAAAAAAGCAATCGGATCGGGAAATATCGGGATCGGCAGATACTCAAACTAAATTGATCGGGATCGGATTGGGAGCAAAAAAAACATGATCGGAACAACCCTAATGATAACCTTAGCCAAAATCTCACAGTATTGCAATTACAGCTCTAAAATGTGTTTACTTTGAGACATCTGGGTTATAAAAAAAAACAAAAAACTTTTTTTCCGTTGAACAGGATTTTTATTTTTCAAAATATATTAGCAAATTGGAACATAAGTAATAATATTAAGTTGATATGAATAAAAAAAAAAAAAAGACTGAAATATTCTAAATAAAATTCAAATCAATGCAGTCCTTCAGGTGAGCCTAAACCCGCAGCCACAGCTCACCATTATTACCATCAGAACAAAACTAATTAAATTATTTTCTTTAAAAAAACGTGTGTATGATTCGTATCATGTTTACATTATACGCACACTCTCTCTCTCTCTCAGCACAGACACTTGCCAAAGAGAAAAAAACATGTTTATAGCCGCTAGACACATTAAACATGCTAGAGTTAACTCTCATAGCTGGTGAGAAACATTCATGACAGTGTTGACTAACCTTTAATTTTGTATAAATGCAAAATCATATTTGAGGTGTTGCCTCCTCGGCAGCCACCCTCCGCAAACACTTTACTTGTCGGTTGGACTAGCTACTAATATGTGCTATCTTCAGCTAGATGTATTTCCAGTTAACACCATGTGGGGGCCTGTTGACCAGTGAAAGAGGGGGAGGGGCGTGGGGGTGTCTATAAGCTAAGTGATTGAAAGGGGTAGAGCGTACAAAAATCAACTCTGTGATCTAGAACCCAGTAATCGTGTGAATCCTTTGTGAGTGTAAGTCCGTTGGCGACCGACCCCAGTTGGGGCGCAGGCGGTGTTTCGCGCATCCCATCCCCCCTCCCACAGCCCAGCAAAGGATCCATTACCACCCCCCCACCCCCCCGGGATCCAGGGTGGTCCCCCGGGCCACCCGCGCACCCATCAACCGGCCCTCAGGGATGGCAAGATTTACAATGCTCTTAACAAATGGTTCAGACACATATTCCCACAAAAGCGGCTAAATATACCTATAAGCTAAATTATGAATGCGTTAAAAATAATTAGCTCAAACAAAAACTTAGCTTGCATTAACAGCAGTTGGATTATGCCATGTGAAAAGAGGCAGACCAGAGGGCAGTGTATCCACCCTAATCAATAAAACTAAATGCAAACACTTTCAAAATAAACCATTACAACGCCACCTTAATTAAACGAATACTCGAAGCAACACAATTTTATTCGAATATGTTTTTCTAATCGAATACTGGAGTTAATCGATTAATCGTTGCAGCACTAAATTCATCACTGCAATCAATTTCTAAAGCGACGTCTGCATTTCCGACAGGTTTTTTTGATACGCTCCTAATGGCTAAACTGCTTGTGTTGGCACAGAGTGCCCTTTCCAAGTTGCATATTTCAGCTCCTTCCACATATTACACACTTTTAGTTTCTCTTTATAGAAGGATAGCAACAATTCCAACCATGTCAGCACGTTTCCCATTATGTTTCTCTTGTTAGAAAACATTTATCTTTACTCTCACTTGATAGTAATAGTGGATCTATACTGTATACCGCAATTATGTTTATAATATATTGCTTGCGATTGTAGTCTGGGCAGCCTGGGTGGTCTTATTTAGACAGGTAGGCAATGTTGATAACCTTAAATTGACTGGCAGAGAGAGATTGTAATCGCTAGCAGCTGGCACTGGCTTTAGCGCCATTGCCTGCCAGACCCTGAAAACTCATTCTGACAGGTGCATTTCTTCCCTTGCTACTCGGCAGGGAGCTGATGACACTCACTCAAACAAGCGCCTCATTGTAACATTAGACCTGCGCAAACCTGTAATTTATATTTACACCCAAGGCATTAAGATTACCGTAATAATGACATGATTGAATGAACATGTAATCATGTGCAATAAAAACCCATTGAGGTTGTTTTTAGACCGTAACGACATTTTCTCTGATCTAGCTATCATTTTATGATGATAAAGATATTTTATAGATGGATTTTCTTATTTAGTGTTACTCTGTAATTTGATCCAAAAGTACTGTTTGTGCCTCTGTATGACCACTGGTAGGCAGAAATATGGCTGTAGCCTTTTTCAAAACCATACGCACTTCTCAAAATGTCTCAAAAATATTTAGCAATCTTACTTTTCTTTATTACCAATAAGCCACATCCAATTAGTCTTGTGTTCTCTTCACTAGTCAGATCAAAGCTGTTGAATCGCCACTTCTCTCCTTTTAAAGTTAAATGTTATCCTATTTAAATTTGCAAGCTATAAGGAGACCTATAATTTGGTCTGAATTAAATTAAAATAAACCGCAAATCACAAATAGAATGGTATGTGGGACGTAAGAATAATCCACTCCACAAGAAAAATTAACACTTTAAGATATGACTTGACGGCAGCGACAGGTTTACGCATACCTTGACGTGTCCTGCGCGCATATCCTCTTTGAACCTTCGTCACGCTGTAATTACGAAAGTGAAGCAAAAGTTAAGGTCCATTCCCATTTTCACTTGAGGTCAATCGACCAAGTAAAACAGGAAATAATATCATTTGAGATTTATAGTTTTATTGCCTTCATAAAAAAAAAAAAAAAAAAAAAAAATTTAAACGCTGCATGGACCATGTGTTTATGTCTATATTTCCATCATTTTTTGTTCTTTTTCAAAACGGATCGCACAACGAAAAAATACTTCTTGTGAGGGCACAAAGGAAGGACGTCATCTGAAAACTTTTAATATATTGCCGAGCGAAGCGCCATCTAACGAGAGGGATGCGAGGTAGCGAACGACAGCTGGTTGGATTGAGCGAGCGACTTTGTGAAACGTGCGGAATGATTTGAAAATTAAATTAGCACAAACAATTGTGTCGAGTGACGAGTGACAGCGGTGCGCAAAAGGTGGAAGGGGACACCACCCGGAAGTGTAGGCTGTGTGACATAGCCCTGTCTCTTGTTCCAGGACAAAACTGAGTGGCATGCCTGAAGAAATTGCACTGAACTGGTTTATTGTAAAAAAAAAAAAAAATAATAATAATAATAATAAATACTTTTTTTCAATGTAATGTTTTTTTCAAAATTAATCTTGGTGCAAACTTTACTTGTCATGTGTGGAGAAAAAAGAAGGATGAGTATAATCTCAAGAACACCATTCCCACTGTGAAGTATGGGGGTGGAAACCTCATGCTTTGGAGCTGCTTTTCGGCAAAGGGGACAGGATGACTGTACTGTATAAAGAAGAGGATGAATGGTGAAATGGATCATCAGATTTTGAGCCACAACCTCCTTCCCTTAGTCAGAAACTTAAAGATGATTCGTGGCTGGATCTTCCAACATGGCAAAGATCCGAAGTACACAGCCAAGCTGACCAAGGGGTGGCTGCTTAAAAATCATATCAAGGTTCTGGAGTGGTCTAGCAAGTCTCCAGAACTCAATCCAATAGAAAATCTTTTGATGGAGCTGAAACTTCGTGTCTCAACGACAGCCCTGAAACCTGACAGATCTAGAGAAGATTTGTGTAAAGCAATAGCCCAAAATCCTTGCTTCCATATCTGAAAACCTGGTGAAGAACTACAGAAAGTGTCTGACCTCTGTAGTTGCAAACAAAGGCTTCTGCACTTAATATTAGCACCATTTTCTCAGGGGTAGAAATACTTATGAACCCCAGTAAATTACAAAAAAAAAAAATTGAAAAATCATACAATGTATGTTCTGGATTTTTTTTTAGATTATGTCTCTATGAGTGAAAATGCATGAAATTTCAGACCTCTACCTATTTTCTAAGTGGGTGAACTTTCAAACTCACAAGGGGTGCAAATACTTCTGCCCTTGTAGATGTGTGTGTTCGAGAAACCTTTATGTATAATGCTTTGATAAGGTTGTGGGTGCAATACCAAACCCCACAAAAAGATATCCTCCAAACCCTTTTTGTGTTAGAGGGTATATATATTTATATATAATTTATATATATTCACTATTTTGCACTGTGGGTCTAATGTACTGTATTGGCCCGAATATAAGACGGCCCTGATTATAAGACGACCCCCTCTTTTTCAAGACTCAAGTTTGAAAAAAGACTTTTTGAACACCAAATTAATTTTTATACAGAAAATAATTACAGTGCATCTGAAACATAATTATAACAATATATTTGAGAGAAAAAGCATGTTATTTTGCCTCATTCAAATCTTAATACCTGAACATTTAAATATGTAAACTAAAGTGCAATCACATTCGTAAATGAATGGCTTCTGATTTTTGAAATGTAAATAAACCAATCTATTGTGATAAAACAACAAAATTGCAATAACTGCATTAACCATCAAAAAGAAGTCTAACTGTAGCTTTTGGGGCAGTTTACATGGCGACTCTGCGACACAAAGACACAATGACTGAGTAGCGGACTCGCCTCGCATGCATATGGTGTCGGCGAAGATGGAAGGCGAGGACAAAAAAAACACGCCGTTAACGTCAGCACTCGTACACGTCACATTGGGCGTGCGCAGTGGTGCTACTAAACATTAAAAACAGCAAATATGACGGCATGTCGGCTTTAATTTACTGTTTTAATAATATTTTTAAATTAAATATGTTGAACGTTTCAATTTTTGTGCCTTTTTGAACAAAAGAAAAATGACATTGCTTCGAGTGGGCGGGCATATTTTTTCCGGGCTGAGGGAGCTTGGTGGGGTCAAAGTACATCATTCTCTCTCGCCCTGAGAATCTGCACTGCCCCCTAGGGCCTGGCATGAATACTACATCGTTTTCATGCGGAATTGCGACATGGTTCAAATGCAAATGCAAATTTGAAATTTTTCGTATTCGCGGAGAGTCACCATGTAAACAGCCCCGTAGTCTTGAAACAAATCTGAATTAGGAAAAACATTGCAATAAAATAATGCAAACTGGTTAAACTTGAGAGTAGCTGAGATCTGTCATGACAGAACATCGCTTCGATGATATCTGGCGCCATCTAGCATCGTGAATGGGTATAATGTCTAGACCGCAAATATAAGACAACCCCCTCTTTTTCAGTCTTATTTCAATGCAAAAAACACTGTTTTATATTCAGGCCAATACGGTATATAACCTGTTTTGAATAGGCTTGTTCCGATCATGTTTTTTTTTGCTCCCGATCCGATCCCGATCGTTTTAGTCTGAGTATCTGCCGATCCCGATATTTCCCGATCCGATTGCTTTTTTTTTTGCTCCCGTTCAATTCCAATCATTCCCAATAATTTAATAATTTTTCCCGATCATATACATTTTGGCAATGCATTAAGAAAAAAATGAATAAAACTCGGACGAATATATACATTCAACATACAGTACATAAGTACTGTATTTGTTTATTATGACAATAAATCCTCAAGATGGCATTTACATTATTAACATTCTTTCTGTGAGAGGGATCCACGGATAGAAAGACTTGTAATTCTTAAAGGATAAATTTGACTTTGTATATTGTGATTAAATATTGCCATCTAGTGTATTTGTTGAGCTTTCAGTAAATGATACTGCAGCCATATAACTTCTGCTCAAATGCATGATGGGAAGTGCAACCATGACTGTGCGTAGGGGCACCAATTGATATATCTTCTCTGCGTTGGGAAAGAACATAGGGTGTTAATAAAATGATCAACTACTACCTTTCTTCCCCACATTGCCTCCCACGTTATTTTTATTGCTGAGAGAGGTATTGTAAGGCTTTAGCCACATAAAAAATGGCTCCAAAGGCTGTCAAAATTCTCTCTACTCATTATACGCTGCCTTTTAGCGCTATCTATAGGTAAAACGGCGTCTTTATAGATTGAACGCGATAATGCGTGAGTGGGTCGTGCAGCGCATGCGTTAATTATTTAACGTGATTAATTTAAAAAATAATTAATTGCCGCCGTTAACGCAATAAATTTGATAGCCCTACTTTAAGCCAAAACTCCTCTGGATGAGTGTAAGACATTTTGTCTGTAACGTTAAATACAATTAGAAAACGATTTAAATAAAAAATATATATATATATTAAAAAAAGGCATGTCCGATATTTTTTTGCCGATTCCGATACTTTGAAAATGATGTGATCGGACCCGATCGATCGGCATTAGGAACGACAAAAGGCCTTCGACTGTACCTGCTGTTTCTGTTGAATTATCAAATACAAAACTATTCAGTCTCATTTTTTTTTCTCTTGAATTTTTATCCTAACAAGTTGAATAAATATTATCAAGCTTCAAAATTGTTCGTTGAGCATGTTTGGTTGTCAATGGGATAGGGGTGCACAACATCTATTTTTTGGAACCGATGCCGATAGCTTCCGGCTCCTCAAGGCCGATACCAATACGATAATCGATAATATAAATATAATTTTTAAATGTATATTCATCTATTTAGTGCAGTAACCCCTGCAGGTCAAAATACTAGTGGTGGATTCAGCATAGACTTGCCTTTAACCTAACCAGAATTTTCATGAGGACATGAACATTATTATAATGGCCAAAACAAAGACAACAACAGCTTTGACTTCCAATAAAGTGCCCATATTTATATTTTTAAATAAATATAATTTGAGTCAATCGCAATCAATCAGTCAATGTCATTGACGATGTGTTCCCCTGAACAATGAGCACTGAACGAAAAGAAACATAACCCCAACAGGTTTGTCAGCAGATATAACATTAGGTGCAACGGGAGAGGAGACTTTTGTGGTCTTGGTCCATGAAACTTTCTTAACCTGGCAATTATTGGACTGCAAGCCTATCAATAACCAAAAGGCCTCTCAAGAACTTGTAAACATAACACTGTAAAATTCAAACATTTGCTAATTGTCATAGTAAGGTTTATCACTCAGTGATGGAAAAATACGGCCTCTAGAACAGTAACAAAACACCGTGCCAAAAATATTATAAATTATGGGCCTATTAAGGATGTTATCAGATTTATTTGGATGAATCCATAATTCCTATTATCAGACCGATAATTATCGTTCACCTCTACAATAGGACATCAATGATACACATTTTTACAAAAACATTTTGAGATTTTTTTTTGTTTTTTGGGTGGGTCCAAAATGTTGATTATAATTGATCAGTGAAGAAAATAACAGTTTGGACATGAAGGTTATGGTGTCCTGAAAAACCTGGATTTTAAAGGGTTAAGGCCTTTTCACATGAGTGGAGACACCGTGCAGCTTGCGACATGCAAACCCATTCAGTGTGTATGTAGTAGGGGGTGTTGCCCACGCCAGGGAGCATTGGTGGATATTTTGATTAATGCACAAGGCAAGTGAATTTTCCGCTAAGGAGTGAATCCGTAAACAAAAATATTTAAGCACGGCAAGCTCTCAAATCAATCAATCAAAAGGCGTGTACAGTCGCAAAGTGGCTGACAGAGGGACATTACGCTGTTTTGGTGAGCTTGTATTTAGAAGGAGGAAGCCTTGATAAAATTTTCTGAGCTTTGGAACACTCGAAACTAGTTCATGAACGAAATTAAAATTCACGTTCTCGCCAAAACTAAAAGACCCCTTTCACGACTGATGTAATCATCCCCTCGGTATAAAAATGATATTAGTCATGTGCAACAATGAAAAATACAATTATTTGTGCGCGGAACTAGCTAGCTGTTTTACATCCTGTAATTTGGCTATGTCTGGAGGGGAACTCCAATTTGCTGTCATCAGGGGCGTCACTAGACCTTATACATACATTTTCTTTTTTTCTTTTTTTTTCCAGCCATCAGTACTAAATTTAAAATCAATATTGGGACACCCCCTTGTTGATAGTCAATTCACCTCTACTCATGCTCATCAACTTCCATCTCTTCTTCATTTCTTCCTACATTCTGCTGCTCTACATTGTCTGGTCAGAAATGGGGATATATCACTGTAACTGTAATGCAATTATTCAATGTTTCTCAACTGCTAGGTTGTGTTCTAAAATGGTTTATGTTGCCCAAGTGGGTTACATAGCGTACCTCTCTCATTCAGGTGTGCTGATTCATCCTTAATGTGAGCAAATAACTTTGTTAAATCCATTTGCAAGAGTAATGCTGGTTGAGTTAAATAGAAATAATAATAATATGTCTTGTTACAGATAACAGTGACTGGAGTAACAAATCCGGTAATATACTTAGAAAACAGCTGGAAATTATGATGAGCACACATACAGTTGTGAAGAGGCTAAATCCCAAAGATAGGCAATTAACTCATACAGACTCTATTCTTCTATTCATTATGGATATACTGTATAAACAAATAGCAATATATAGCATCAGTATTAAGACAGTTCAAATACCTAATATTATATTAACACAATATTAGACAAAGCTCTTGAGTGAGAACCTGTCACTCCAATCTCATTTGATTGTCATTGTATTCGTAGCCAGTTAGCTAAAAGATGGCAGCTAGTCTGCTACTTCAATTTACGACCAGAGTGGTTTAGCCCAGTTAATTGCCAGATACGTAAAGAGTAAAGTTGAACCATTTATAATTGACAATTCATGGAAATAGGCGACCAAACAAACATCAATGCAGAGGTAAAAAGGAACAACAAGGATGGGCAGTTTATCTGGCACTAACCTGGCTGTATGATTGGCACACGCGCCGTAATATTGATGCTGCGTTCACGTCTTGTTGGAGAAATCGAAAAAAAAGAATTCTCTATTACATGGTTTCTATAAAAAGCGTGGAACAGTCACTTAAGTTGTGATGTATCGTTGGAGCATTGAAATAGGCTACACTTCTTTGTAGCAACCATGTTTTTATCATACATTACAACTTTATAACACCTCAGAAGGATTTTTCAACTCAGGAACTCAGATGTCCCAACAAACAAGGTGCTTCGAAGAAGTGTCAACCATAGACTTCATAATGTATTGACGGGACACGGGGCACGGGGCCGAGAAATAGGGGGCCTGCATTGTTGGCGAGGCCGTCAAAGCTGACAGAATGGAATCGTAGACAAAGAGCTTTTTTCCTTAAAAAATTCTTGTGAATAAATGCTTAAATCCCTAAATTAAATTATTTGTAGATATGGACGGAAAACAGTCTCGCTTCATGGTTAAAAGCAAAAAAAAAAAAAACAGCGGTTAGCATTTAGTTCACGTAAATACAGTATGTCCAAGTACAATGCTAGTCTGTTAGTAAATGTAGCTAGCGGCCGCCTTATTTAAACAGAGCTTTTCCGGTGAAAATCCTTGTGAATAAATGCTTAAATCCCCACATTCTTTACAGATATGGACGTAAAACAGTCTCGATTCATGGTTAAAAGCAAAAAAATAAAACGTGCAATTAGCATTTATTTTATGTAAATGTGTCGACGTACAGTGCTCGTCTGTTAGCAAATGTAGCTAGGGATAGCCTTATGTAAACAGAGCTTTTCCAGTGAAAATTCTTGTGAATAAATGCTTAAATCCCCGAATTCTTTACAGATATGTACGTAAAACAGTCTTGATTCTTGGTTAAAAGCAATTTTAAAAAAAAACGTGCAGTTAGCATTAATTTTACGTAAATATGTCGAAGTACAATGCTAGTCTGTTAGTAAATGTAGCTAGCGGCCGCTTTGTGTAAACAGAGCTTTTCCGGTGAAAATCCTTGTGAATAAATGCTTAAATCTCGGAATTCTTTATAGATATGTAAGTAAAAGTCTTGATTCTTGGTTAAAAGCACAAAAAAAAAAATCCTGCAGTTAGCATTTGTTTTACGTAAATATTCCGAACTATGATGCCAAAGCAGTAGCGGATGATTCCTCCCATTGATTTTTTTTCACAACGTTTCAAAATGTAAGCATTGTACGAAAAATATAGTAATTACCTTGAATCCTCGAACAAATCACTCCTGAGACAATCCTTCTTGTTTGTATGTACAGCTTTCGTACTTTTTCAACAGAAATCCGGCGTTAGATTGCTGCGTGTGTGTTTGTGAATAGCTACCCATAAGTGGGCAGCCCCATACTTGAATGCGAGGCGCAGTGCAGACCGATCTGACTCGTCAAAACCATTATGAAGTCCATGTGTCAACTCATGTTCACACAGCCAAAGTTATGTGACTAAATTACCAAATTAAGGAGCCATGTGCAGATTGTGTATATGGATTGAAGAGAGTAATATAACAATATTATATAAGCATATTATGTAGATTGTGCGATGTAGAGTTTAAAACTTCAAAGTATTTTTTTTTTTTTTTTTTTTACCGGTAAAATTTATACTGTGGCACTGCAGATCAATACAGGGGCACATGCCCAAGTGAAATATGTTTGGCGACGCCCATGGTTGTCGTATTGCGTGCCAAATTATTTCAAACTATGACATCCATGCTATGATTCAAAGGTAGCTGAATATTCAGGAAAAATGTGCCTCTAAACTAATGCTATACTGTTTTACTGTTGTGTTTACAGGTTAGAGGAGTTGACCCATATCTTGTCCTGAAAGAGGAACGACATCATACCGATGACCAGTTTATCCAAAATCCCAAATCTTTTAAAATTTCCAGTAGACATAATTGCCTTCTCAGTGCTACCAGGAGCACTTTTGACCTGCACCACATGAAGTCCCAAAGACTTCCACCAGACATTGCACCCCATCTGCTAGCTCAAATTATTAGTTTTTGGCAAACACATGTTTAAGGTGATTCTGTGTGACTACCACAGCCGCCCCCGCCCATTCTCGAGCAGCAGCCCACAGCAATCACAACCTGCACCATGCAGTGGAGACGGAGATATTGCTGTCCCGTCAAGATGACGTGGACCGCCAAGCGCTCGCTGTTTCGGACCCAAGTGGCGGGCCTTGTCTCAATGGCGCTGCTCTTCACCCTCTTCTCATTTTTCAGTCGGCAGGACTGGCTGCCTGGTCGTACTGGGCCACGGGAAAATCCGCTGGCCTACACTGTCAAGGGTTTCCGCAATCCCAAGGGGGAAGCCAACCAGAGTAGCTCCCTTAGAAGCCTTTGGCAGGAGACAGGTATTGTAGCACCAAAGCCTCTGCTCAATGTCAGTTCGCAGCAAGTGGAAGGAGCAGCCGGGGAGGCAGCAGGTGGACCTGGCGGAGCATCGGGTGTCCGACCGGCTGTAATGGGACTTGGTGACTCCATGAGCACTAACAACAGTTTACAGAAGGAAATGGGCGTTGGTGGAAAGCTCAGTGCTCAGCCCTACCGTTACATCCTGAACCAGCCTTTCAAGTGCAGCGACAGCACACCATTTCTTGTCCTACTCATTGCTGCTGAACCTAGCCAGGTTGATGCTCGTAATGCCATCCGTCACACGTGGGGCAATGACAGTGTAGCAACGGGCCTTGGCTTTGTACGTCTCTTCTTGCTCGGCATGGGAAAAAGCTCTGACACCTTTCTCCAGAGCAGTATTGAGGAGGAGAGCCATGTTTACCATGACATAATCCAGCAGGACTTTCAGGACACATATTACAACCTAACTATCAAAACGTTAATGGCCATGAACTGGGTGGCGACATATTGCCCACACGCCTCTTATGTGATGAAGACAGACAGCGACATGTTTGTCAATACAGAGTATCTCATTCAAAAGCTGCTTAAGCCTGAGCTACCTCCCAAGCAGAGGTATTTTACAGGCTATCTGATGAGAGGTTACTCACCAAACCGAAATAAGGAGAGCAAGTGGTACATGCCACCCGAGCTGTACCCAAGTGAGCGTTACCCAACCTTCTGCTCTGGCACAGGGTATGTGTTCTCAGGGGACATGGCAGAACTGATTTACCAGGCCTCTCTTAGCATACGCAGGCTTCACCTTGAGGATGTTTATGTGGGAATATGCCTTGCAAAGTTGCGCATCGACCCAACTCCGCCTCCCAATGAATTTCTCTTCAACCATTGGAGAGTGTCTTATTCCAGTTGTAAGTACAGCCACCTAATCACCTCGCATCAGTTCCACCCAAATGAACTTATCAAGTACTGGAACCACTTGCAGAGCAACAAGCACAATGCCTGTACCAACATGGCAAAGGAAAAGAATGGCAGGTACAGGCATCGAAGGTTCCATGGAGAGCGACTTCCTTGATATCTTGTGGTGTAAGAGGTGTGCATTCTAACAACTGGAGGACTTTTTGGCCTCTGCACAACTCACTATATAGAAAAAGCACATTGTTTTGGGTATTATGTACAGTTGATGTTTCAAAGTATTTTTTGGGTGGGGCAGGGGAGCTCAAGTACTGTATAATGTGCTTCAACATGGTGCAATGACAGACACATTTTGAGATACGGAGCATGGGGCCTGATGCTTACGCTAAAAGTGTGCTTTGACAACGTCAAACGTTAATAGTGTATGCCACACATTTGAATCTAATAAAAAGCTTCTGATGAAACAAATGTGTTTACACAAAGGGAACTGTACATGTATTTTGTTGAAAGTTAAACTACCTAAATATGAATGAAAATATCTTTGGCATTGACCACTTCTTCTGACTGCCTTCTGTGTTTCTGTTCATATTTACTTTCCAGATTTATCAAATACCACAAATTACATTTGTTTATCTGCTGTATCCTGTATTTTATCTAAAAAATAAACATGAACGCACATAAAAACGACTGAGATTCTTTCTGTTCAAGCTTTACACTGAGTCAGAGGCAAACATACAGGATTCCAGCAGGGCCGAAAACCAAAAGTGTTTTTTTCCATGTGGCAATTTTTTTTTGCCATGTGGCAAAAATGTTTTTGCCATGTGGCAAAATGTTTTTGCCATGTGGTAATTTTTTTTTGCCATGTGGCAAAATGTTTTTGCCATGTGGCAAAATGTTTTTGCCATGTGGCAATTTTTTTTGGCATGTGGCAAAATGGATTTTGCCATGTGGCATTTATTTGGGGTATGTGGCAAAATGCATTTTGGTTTGTGGGGGGGTATATGGCATTTTTAGGGGGTATATGGCTGTTTTGCAGGCCATACAAATCCATGCCATTGACGGCTATGCACGTCCAAATTGTATTTTCATTTTAAATGGCAGAAAAACATGTGTGGCTGTGTTTTTTGACCCTACAATTTACATTAGAGCTTATCGACATTCAACTGGCACCCCAAGTAAGTCCATGCCATTGACGGCTATGCACGTCCAAATTGTATTTTCATTTTAAATGGCAGAAAAACATGTGTGGCTGTGTTTTTTGACCCTACACTTTACATTAGAGCTTATCGACATTCAACTGGCACCCCAAGTAAGTCCATGCCATTGACGGCTATGCACGTCCAAATTGTATTTTCATTTTAAATGGCAGAAAAACGTGTGGCTGTGTTTTTTGACCCTACACTTGACATTACAGCTTATCGACATTCAACTGACACCCAAGTAAGGTTCTGCCATTGACGGCTATGCACGTCCAGATTTCGGTGTCAGCTGTCTTTCTGCACTGATGAATCTTGGGTATGCGGTCACCACGCTCGCGGTTTGACCAGAGGCGTAGCAAGGGTCCCCGGGGGCCCCAGGCAACAAGCAACATGGGGCCCTTTTGAGTCACGTGACACAAATACATACTCGCGCAGTATAATGAACACAAAGGTGAGGGGGTGCGGGTGCGCGCTGCATGCACGTGCGGTCCATCTTGGCCATAAAAGTGGCGAAAACTAGCACTTTACATTGACTCATATGGATGTACTTACATTCGTTCATGGACGCACACATTTTAACAGGTGGCCGTCCTCTGCTGCACACCTCACGCCTATTCTCGCTCCCAGAATACACAGCGCTTGTGACGTAGGACAATGAAAGGACTGGTTGTTATGGGAATGTACGCATACTCAAGGAACCTTGCTAAAGGGAGTATTGAAATTGCTAATAAAATGGTTTAGGATTATTTTAGATGCATATATGTTGTATTTTTCTTATAGAGTATTCAACGAGGAATACAATAGACCCATTAATAGACTTTTTTGGAAAATCATCATTTCTTTTAGTAGTTACGAGTAATGAGTTGGCCTGTGAAAATCAACGTAAAACAACTCGGAAAGGACTTTCCAGAGAGTGGCGAGTCACTCTTTAAACAATCATGTGGTATTAATAGCTGATTGGACTTTCTTAAATCATTTGGCAGATTATCTAACAATTCTGTTATCAATCCCAATCAGCACTAACTATGTCACGTAGATTATACATGTTTAAGAAAGTCCAATCAGCTATTAATACCACATGATTGTTTAAAGAGTGACTCACCAAACTCTCTGGAAAGTCATTGCCGAGTTGTTTTACGTTGCCTTTCACAGGCCAACTCATTACTCGTAACTACTAAAAGAAATGGTGATTTTCAAAAAAAGTCTACTAATGGGTCTATTGTATTCCTCGTTGAATATTCTATACAAAAAATACAACATATATGCAACTAAAATAATCCTAAACTATTTTATTAGCAATTTCAATACTCCTTTTAGCAAGGTTCCTTGGGTATGCGTACGTTCCCATAGCAACCAGTCCTGTTATTGTCCTACGTCACAAGCGCTGTGTATTCTGGGAGCGAGAATAGGCGTAAGGTGCGCATTTCGAGCAGAGGACGGCCACCTGTTAAAATGTGTGCGCCCATGAACGAATGTAAGTACATCCATACGAGTCAATGTAAAGTGCTAGTTTTCGCCACTTTTATGGCCTGGTCTTTGGCCTGTTGGTCTTTGTTCCAACAGATCCAGCACAAACAGTTCAACCAATGAGGTTCCTGCTAAAATAAGCAGCACCTGAATGCAATCAAGTGATTACACTTGTAAGACACCAGATTAGTAAAAAGGTATTCATCTTGTTTGGTTGGAATGAAATCCAATACCCACTCCGGCCCTTTGAGGACCGGTGTGACACCTGTGCGCTAGAGTTAACTCTCATAGCTGGTGGGAAACATTCATGACAGTGTTGACTAACATTTAATTTTGTATAAATGCAAAATCATATTGGGGGTGTTGCCTCCTCGGCAGCCACCCTCCGCAAACATGTTTTACTTGTTGGTTGGCCCTCTTCCTCTAAGCCGCAGCGGTAACTTTTCTGAAGCTGAAGTATTCCCATACCAGTGATTTCTTTTTCTTCGTTGGGGGAAAATGTTCAGGAGATTCACCTCCTCCAGCCATCATGTAGCACAGCTGACTCACTGACACTGAGCAACAACCGGTGGGGAAGAATTGAGCCTTGCAGTTGCAAGCGAGGGATTTCTCCATGCATTTTTAGCACATAAAAAATAGCTAATACCGTTTGGACGGTATGTCGGAATATTTTTGTGGTTTTGAAACCGTGATGTTCTCATATCAAGGTATACCTTGAAACCGGTAATCGGCACATGTCTAGTCTTAGTCATTTTTTAGGCATTTCAAAATGTTTTACTTAAGGAAAACTCAAATTTTTTTCTTCTGTAAACTTCAAAAGTTTTAGTCCATGAATGAATGAATAAATAAAAGGTTTCCAACAATTTCAAATGAACATTGACAGACAAGCACATAATTGTAGAGCAGGGGTCAGCAACCCTGGTCCTCGAGTGCCACTATCCAGCTTGTTTTCCATGCCTCCCTCCTTTAACACATCTGGATCAAATAATCATGATCGTTATCAGGCTCCTGCAGAGCTTGCTGATGAGCTGATCATTTGATTCAGGTGTGTCAAAGGAGGGAGAGATGGAAAACAAGCTGGATAGTGGCACTCGAGGACCAGGGTTGCTGACCCCTGTTGTAGAGTGTACAAGGACATCACTATCTTTGTGATGATTATAGACAATCAGCAGGAAAACAGTACATTATTTCCATTAATTAATCTCACCTGGATGCCAAGAACTGTATTTAAAAGGTTTTCCGAGAGTTTAAGATGACACTCGCGAACACGCTAAATGCTAATGCTAACGCGAACGCTATGCTAATGCTACAAGTTACATTTAGGGTATGATGATCAGATCACTCAGCACAGACCTTTAAAGGCTAAAGCAACGAAACAAAGCATGACATATCTATCCAAGATAAGAAAGCAAAACTTACCAAGCAGCACCTGACATGTGTTTCACAAAAGGAGCTTGGACTGTGTGTGTGTGGGGCAGGGGACCCGCCTTGCAGGTTAGCTAGCTAACAACAGTGCAGCGGAGATACAAATCCTAATTTGGACAGGCAGCGATCATACACTCGTCAAGCTAAAGTAATGTAAGTAAGTCAAGTAAAGTTTGATATACTCCCGTTGTGGTTGTTCGTTATGTTTTATTTATTTACTCACCCATGCCACAACTGGACCTTACCCAGGCCAAAGCAGGACTTTTGCTATGGTTAAAGCAGGACTCTCACAAATAACATAGTACACATCTCGTGAACAACGAGATTTTTGTCTTTTTCATTTTAAATTGGCCAAGTTATATTAAAACTAATAAACAAATGAAAAATACTTCTGTAATTTAATTCTTTTGATAAGCCATGTAACTTGCTATGGTCCAAGATTTTGAACACGCATGATGCTGGTGTGTGGCCACAGCCTACACATCTGATGTTGCTCACAGTGGTCCTCAGTGTGGTTAGGGAGCTTGTATGTCTGCTCAGACACATGGAAAATTAGAGGGGACATTGTCTTCCACTATCATCATCTTCCTCTTTTTCTTTGGTTCAACTGAATATTTAGAAGGAGGAAGTCGTTTAGGAGCCGTTTTCAAGGGCGTCGAAGACACTGAACGCGCACCAATAAATGGCACTGTTAAAAACAACACAGAGACTGACGTGGTATGTCCTTACACTAGCTGCGCTCCATAAAATGGATGCTGATAAAATTAATCCCGATCAACTTCAAGAGCCAAGCTAACCTGAGTACCAAATCCAAGTTGGTTGTGACCTCGCAAGATTTTCCTGAACTTTTTCCCTATTTTTTATTTATTTCCTGATGGTTTTGATTTATAACGAATATTTTTGAAAGATACCCAATGAACTGAAGCCAAGAACTGCAAAGTAGAGAGTGATCATTGTATTGTATATACTACCTCATTTATGCAAACTAATCATAATTATTTGTTATATTAGCACCTGTTTGATATTGTCAATCATAACCAACGTATTAAAGCATTTGGGACATCCAAACTTAATGCAACCTTGTGAATTCATCTAGGGCTGTAGTTATAGAATATTTTAGTAGGTGATTAATCGATGGACTAGTTAGTTCGAATAATCGAGTAATCAGATAAGAATCATGAAAAATTAAAATACCTAAGCTGAGCCTCAAACGGTATATATATACTGGACTGTCTCAGAAAATTAGAATACACAATATTCTAATTTTTTGAGACAGTCCTGTGTATATATACAGGACTGTCTCAGGAAATTAGAATACACAATATTCTAATTTCCTGACTGTCTCAGGAATTAGAATACACAATATTCTAATTTCCTGACTGTCTCAGGAAATTAGAATATTGTGTATTCTAATTTCCTGAGACAGTCCTGTATATATACACAGGACTGTCTCAAAAAATTAGAATATTGTGTATTCTAATTTCCTGAGACAGTCCAGTATATATATATATATATATATATATTTTTTTTTTTTTTTTTTTTTTTTTTAATGAGGATCAATGTACAACAAAAGAACAATTGGCTAACTTACATAGAAAAAGTCCGCTAGCTTAAATGCTATAAAATGCTAAAGTTTTTTTTGCTCTTAACAAATGGTTCAGACCCATATTCCCACAAAAACGGCTATATATACATATAAACTAAATTATGAATGCGTTATAAATAATTAGCTCAAACAAAAACTTAGCTTGCGTTAACAGCAGTTGGATTCAGCCATGTGAAAAGAGGCAGACCAGAGGGCAGTGTATCCACCCGAAACATTAAAACTAAATGCATACACTTTCAAAATAAACCATTACAACGCCACTTTAATTAAACGAATACTCGAAGCAACAAAATTTTATTCAAATATTTTTTTCTAATCAAATACTTGAGTTAATGGATTAATCGTTGCAGTACTAAATTCATCACTGCAATCAATTTCTAATGAGACGTCTGCATTTCCGACAGGTTTTTTTGATACGCTCCTAATGGCTAAACTGTTTGTGTTGGCACAGAGTGCCTTTTCCAAGTTACATATTTCAGGTCCTTCCACATAGTTTCTCTTTATAGAAGGATAGCAACAATTCCAACCGTGTCAGCACGTTTCCCATTAAGTTTCTCTTGTTAGAAAAGATTCATCTTTAGTCTCACTTGATAGTAATAGTGGATATTAGAGATACACGATAATATCGGCTGCCGATAATTATCGGCCGATAATGGCAATTATGACGTCACACAGATAATACAGATAATAACAAAATCAACCGATAATGCAATCCGATAATTATATACTTGATTTAGCCTCCAAATGTGCGCAACCAAGCAGTTTTCTCCACTTCTTCACTGCCGCCTGCTCAACCCCTCCCCTCTCTGAAGCCCCTGTGGGAGGAGGGGTTTAGGAGTATGGCGTCATAGAGGAGGCGGTGTTACACATCAGTGTTGAGGCGCTCTCACTAGCGTGCGTTGCTTTTCCCGTGTGTGAAATGAAATAAACGACACTCTCGCCATCTACAAAACAGTTCCTCAAGGCCTAAAGAAAGCGTCCTCATTGAACACCACTAGCACTAACCCAGCAGCCATTTAAAACTGCATCACAATTATTTTTGGAACGAATATGCTGCTGCTAGCACGAATGCTAAAGCTATTGTTAACAAATAAACTATAAAGGAAGCTACGGGGCTTGTGAGGATACAGAGACGCTGCGGTCCTCCCGGAGTCGGGGTGTTTGGGAATGCAGCCCAAAGCGAGTGGTAAACTCCCATCTATGGCTAAACACCTCACGAGATCGATAGTTGACAAGTAGCTGTCTTCCGACGGAGCCCGCCGGTCCGGCAGGCCGCCGCCTCGCCCTAGGCGGGTAGAGCATGAGAGCAGAGCCATGCACCGAATGCGCCGCAGCGAGCCGGCCGGGGCGGGCGGATATACGGTACGAACTTTGCTGCCGCCGCCACTCCGGTTCAAGACAGAGGCCTGGCGCGGGTGCTAATTTGGCAGCCGGGCGGACTGAAGGGCACAGGCGGGAGGAAATTCCCGAAATGACCCGATAGCCAAACCCCTGGATGAAAAAATAATGCAGTTTATATGACCACAATTCTTCGTGAAAGACATGTCGATCACATCAGTTTTACCACGGACATTTACACAGGTGATGTCAACAAACCATGTTTATCATGACGGCACAGTGGTTAGTTGATAATTGTAACATGCACCAAACGACACAAAGAAGTCATCCAGTCAGTAATGCATTCAGTACGCTTTAAATTTATGACGTCTTAATCAGATCATTCTTCTTAAATCTAGTCAAATAATTTTCCCCATCTTGTTTGAGTGTTGAAGACTAGTTGAATGCGCCAGATTATTCCACTTACTTGAACTAAATATTGCAATTTGTTCTTATTAAGCCCAAAAATCTAAAAAAATAAGGTCATTTTTCACCTAAATAGAGAAAAAATTGCTTTCAAATAATGTTTTGAACCATACATATTCTTGAATAAAGAACATTTCTGACAAGTTTTTTTTTTTTTTTTTTTTTTGGATTATGTATAATAATTTATTGCTTAAAATAAGGCTGTTAATCTTATTTTCAGCTGGCCATTTTTCTTCAAGAAATCTGAGTGAAATATACTTGAAGTGCTGGCAGTTAATTTAACTTATTTCCAATAGATTTACACTGAAAACAAGGGACTTTAATTAGTCTTTAGGAGCTGTGTTTTTGCTGTGTAGTAATGTTATACTTTAGGAATGGCATACTTTTAAAGCCATTTTTGTGCAACTTATGTATTTACTCTGTAAGTAATTGTTGCCAAAAGTTTACCATTACACAATGTCAGACAATCTGTCTTTATTTAGATGTTGGATTTTACTACTACTACTACTTGTTCACATTTGATGTTGAAAAAAAAAAAGAGCAATATTATTTTTGCACAGCAATATTTTCTCTTGTGTATACTTTAAAATTTTACATAAATCTTTAATAAAATTATCGGCTTGACATTATCGGTTATCGGTTGGAATGAGGAGGAAATTATCGGTTATCAGTATCGGCTGAAAAATGCATTATCGTGCATCACTAGTGGATATATACTGTATACTGCAATTATGACTATAATATACTGTATTCTTGCTTGAGATTGTAGTCTGGGCAGCCTAGGTGGTCTTATTTAGACAGGTAGGCAGTGTTGATAACCTTAAATTGACTGGCGGAGAGAGATTGTAAACGCTAGCAGCTGGCACTGGCTTTAGCGCCATTGCCTGCCAGACCCTGAAAACTCATTCTGACAGGTGCATTTCTTCCCTTGCTACTCGGCTGGGAGCTGATGACACATACTCAAACAAGCGCCTCATTGTAACATTAGACCTGTGCAAACCTGTAATTTATACTTACACCCAGGGCATTAAGATTAATAATGACATGATTGAATGAACATGTAATCATGTGCAATAAACCCATTGAGGTTGTTTTTAGACTGTAACGACATTTTCTCTGATCTAGCTATCACTTTACGATGATAAAGATATTTTAAGATTAATAATGACATAATTGAATGAACATGTAATCATGTTCAATAAACCCATTGAGGTTGTTTTTAGACTGTCACGTCATTTTTTCTGATCTAGCTATCATTTTATGATGATAAAGATATTTTATAGATGGATTTTCTTATTTAGTGTTACCCTCGAATTTGATCCAAAAGTGCTGTTTGTGCCTCTGTATGACCACTGCTCGGCAGAAATATGGCTGTAGGCTTTTTCAAAACCATACACACTTCTCAAAATGTCTCAAAAAAATTTAGCAATCTTAACTTTTCCCTATTACCAATAAGCCACATCCAACTAGTCTTGTGTTCTCTTCACTAGTCAGATCAAAGCTGTTGAATCACTGTCATATTGAAGCCGCTTCTCTCCTTTAAAGTTAAATATTATCCTAATTAAATTTGCAGGCTATAAGGGGACTAATAATTTGGTCTGAATTAAATTAAAATAAACCGCAAATCACAGATAGAATGATATGTGGGAAGTAAGAATAATCCACTCCACAAGGAAAATTAACACTTTAAAATCTGACTTGTTGGCAGCGACACGTTTACGCATGCGTTGACGTGTCCTGCGCGCATATCCTCTTTGAACCCACGTCACGCTGTAATTACGAAAGTGAAGCGAAAGTTGAGCATTTTGAGTTGAGTTCATTTTTACTTGAGGTCAATCGACCAAGTAAAATGGGAAATAATATCATTTGAGATTTATAGTTTTATTGCCTTCATTAAAAAATAAATAAATAAATAAATAAATAAATAAATAAAACATTAAACGCTGTATGGACCATGTGTTTATGTCCATATTTCCATCATTTTTTGTTGTTGTTGTTGTTGTTCTTTTTCAAAACGGATAGCACAACGAAAAAAAGGAAGGACGTCATCTGAAAAATGTTTAATATATTGCCAAGGGAAGCTTAAAATGATATTAGTCATGTGCAACAATGAAAAATAAATTTATTCGTGCTCGGAACGAGCTAGCTGTTTTACATCCTGTAATTTGGCCATGTTTGGACGGAGACTCCAACTTGCTGTTGTCACGGGACACTGATACATACTTTTTTTTTTTTTCAGGCATCAGTACTGTATTTAAAATCAATATTGGGACACCCCCTTGTTGATAGTCAATTCACCTCTACTCATGCTCATCAACTTCCATCTCTGCTTCATTTCTTCCTACATTCTTCTGCTCTACATTGTCTGGTCAGAAATGGGGATATATCACTGGAACTGTTATGCAATTAATCAGTGTTTCTCAACTGCTAGGTTGTGATCTAAAATGGTTTATGTTGCCCAAGTGGGTTACATAGCGTATCTCTCTCATTCCGCATTGCTCATTCATCCTTATGCGAGCAAATAACTTTGTTAAATCCATTCGCAAGAGTAATGCTGTTTGAGTTAAATAGAAATAATAAATAATACTGTATTGGCCTGAATATAAGACGTTGTTTTTTACAGGGTACCCGCGGGTTATTAAAAGTATTTTAAAAAGCATTGATTTTTGTTTTCCATTATTAATGGTATTAAAAGTATTAAATTAGCTGTCGTAAGTCTGGAATTTTTTCACCGTGGTTTTAATTTTGAAGAACATCTCAGTGCAACCTAAATTATATCCGTGACGAAGTTTTTTTCTTTTTTTTTTTTTAATCCATGACGAAGATGACGCGTAGAATTTTTATGATGCACTGCACTACAAATCATAAAGCACCTCGTGCGTGCGCGCTGTTAGCATCATTAGCATGGACATCACAGCAGGCAATCGCACACTACTTTGTGCTAACGTAAGGAACAGCTAAGATGTCTTAGTTATGTTTGACGAAAGCCTCAACAAGAGAACCAAGCCCAACCAGTTGGACCAGCATGTGAGGTATTGGATCGGCGACCATGTCGCATCCAGATACTTTGGGTCGCAGTTTAAGGGTCATGCGAAGGCAGTGGACCTGCTTAACATTTTAAAGTAAGTTGCCAATTTCTCCAATTAAAATGTGTTAGATGCAATAATGTATTTCTGCACGGTTTGCCTTTCGAATGAATGTGAAACTACTGCCGTAGTTTTAACTCAAGAGTTAGCCATGTTCAATAGGGTATTGGCAGGTGCGCTAGCCTTAGCATGGATAAACCGGAGTCGTAGTTCCACCTTCACCCTCAGATACACAACACGGTTAACACTATTATTGGAACGAGTGCGGGGTAACGTTGATCTGAATAACATGGCATGGTGATAGGCAAATTATAATGTAGGTCATAGTAAAACACCTCCTGGTATATTTAAATGTTTTCCTTGATTGAATAAGAGTATGGATTTTCTCTATCTGATTAAAAGAAATGTCTTCAATAGCTAACAAAGGATTAACATATGTTTTGTATACTACTTGTAATGTGATTAGGAAAAAACAATTACCAAGGGAAATGCTCATGTGTAGCTTTTTTATTTTGTGGTAATTAATAGTAAACTACTGCCATTTAGTGGCTATTTTTTAAACTTTCACTGCCAATTGCAAGATTTTCCCAAGCACTTTACAGTTAAGGAGACCAACTTGACAATCACCAGTTAAGGTGACCAACTTGACAATCACCAACCTACCACCTTGACTAGGTCCCCTCAAAAGGGAAACCTGTTGTATTGCAAATGTAATTTCTGAAGTTGCGTTACAAAAATAGTGTAAAATCCATTTTATCCTGGGAAAAAAATTCTGAAAGACCTTACATTTGTATCTTCAGTAAATGTGCATTCTTTTGTCAAACACACTTAGTAATTGAGGTTAAATTTGATGTTCAGTGCTTTATTTTTTAAATATGATTCAATATTATCTAAATAATGGGTGCGAGAAAAGTTTTAATTTTCAGTTGAAATGGCATTAAAAAAGGTCTTAAAAGTCTTGAATTTAGCTTTATCAATCCTGGGGGAACCCTGTTTTTGCATTGATATAAGACTGAAAAAGTGGGGGTCGTCTTATATTTGCGGTCTAGAAATTATACCCATTCACGACGCTAGATGGCGCCAGATATCATTGAAGCGATGTTCTGTCATGAGAGATCTCAGCTACTCTCAAGTTTAACCAGTTTGCATTATTTTATCGCGATGTTTTTCCTTTTTCAGAGTTGTTTCAAGACTGCAGTTACAGTTAGACTTCACTTTGATGATTAATGCAGTTATTGCAATTTTGTTGTTTTATTACAATAGATTGGTTTATTTACATTTCAAAAACCAGAAGCCATTCATTTACGAATGTGATTGCCCTTTAGTTTACATATTTAAAAGTGCAGATATTAAGATTCAAATGAGGCAAAATAACATGCTTTTTCTCTCAAATATATTGTTATAATCATTTGTTTCGGATGTACTTTAATTGTTTTCTGTATAAAAATTAATTTAGTGTTCAAAAAGTCTTTTTTCAAACTTGAATCATGAAAAAGAGGGGGTCGTCTTATAATCAGGGCCGTCTTATATTCGGGCCAATACGGTACATCTTGTTACAGATGACAGGGACTGCAGTAACAAATATGGTAATATGCTTAGAAAGAAAACAGCTGGAAATTATGATGAGCACACATACAGTTGTGAAGAGGCTATATCCCAAAGATAGGCAATTAATCCATACAGACTATTTTTCTATTCATTTTGGATATATAAACAAATAGCAATATATAGCATCAGTATTGAGACAGTTCAAATACCCCATATTATATAAACACAATATTAGACAAAGCTCTTGAGTGAGAGCCTATCACTCCAATCTCATTTGATTGTCATTGTATTCGTAGCCAGTTAGCTAAAAGATGGCAGCTAGTCTGCTACTTCAATTTACGACCAGAGTAGTTTAGCCCAGATAACTGCCAGATATGTAAAGCGTAAAGTTGAACCGTTTATAACTGACAATTCATGAAAATAGGCGACCAAACAAACATCAATGCAGAGGTAAAAAGGAACAACAAGGATGGGCAGTTTATCTGAAACTAACCTGGCTGTATGATTGGCACACGCGCCGTAATATTGATGCTGCATTCACGTCCTGTTGGAGAAAGCGAAAAAAAGAATTCTCTATTACATGGTTTCTATAAAAAGCGCCGAAGAGTCGCTTAAGTTGTGATGTATCGTTGGAGCATTGAAAGAGGCTACACTTCTTTGTAGCAACCAAGAGTTTATCACACATTACAACTTTATAACACCTCAGAAGGATTTTTCAACTCGGGAACTCAGATCTCCCAACATACAAGGTGCTTCGAAGAAGTGTCAACCATAGACTTCATAATGTATTGACGGGACACGGGGCCGAGAAATAGGGGGCCTGCATTGTTGGCGAGGCCGTCAAAGCTGACAGAATGGAATCATAGACAAAGACCTTTATTCTTTGAAATTTCTTGTGAATAAATGCTTAAATCCCTGAATTATTTATAGATATGGACGTAAAACAGTCCCAATTCTTGGTTAAAAGCAACAACAAAAAAAACCTGCAGTTAGCATTTATTTTACGTAAATACAGTATGTCCAAGTACAATGCTTGTCTGTTAGCAAATGTAGCTAGCGGCCGCCTTATTTAAACAGAGCTTTTCCGGTGAAAATCCTTGTGATTAAATGCTTAAATCCCCAAATTCTTTAAAGATATGGACGTAAAACAGTCTCGATTCTTGATTAAAAGCATAAAAACCGTGCAATTAGCATTTGGTTTACGTAAATATGTCGAAGTACAATGCTCGTCTGCTAGTAAATGTAGATAGCGGCAGCCTTATGTAAACAGCTTTTTCCAGTGAAAATTCTTGTGAATAAATATTTAAATACCCGAATTCTTTAGAGATATGTAGGTAAAACAGTCTTGATTCTTGGTTAAAAGCAAAAAAAACGTGCAGTTAGCATTTATTTTACGTAAATATGTCAAAGTACAATGCTAGTCTGTTAGTAAATGTAGTTAGCGGCCGCTTTGTGGAAACAGAGCTTTTCCAGTGAAAATTCTTGTGAATAAATGCTTCAATCTCTGAATTCTTTATAAATATGATATCGATAAGTTTTGATTCTTGGTTAAAAGCAAAAAAAACAACCTACATTTAGCGTTTATTTTACGTACAGTGCCTTGCAAAAGTATTCGGCCCCCTTGAACCTTGCAACCTTTCGCCACATTTCAGGCTTCAAACATAAAGATACAAAATTTTAATTTTTTTGTCAAGAATCAACAACAAGTGGGACACAATCGTGAAGTGGAACAACATTTATTGGATAATTTAAACTTTTTTAACAAATAAAAAACTGAAAAGTGGGGCGTGCAATATTATTCGGCCCCCTTGCGTTAATACTTTGTAGCGCCACCTTTTGCTCCAATTACAGCTGCAAGTTGCTTGGGGTATGTTTCTATCAGTTTTGCACATCGAGAGACTGACATTCTTGCCCATTCTTCCTTGCAAAACAGCTCAAGCTCAGTGAGGTTGGATGGAGAGTGTTTGTGAACAGCAGTCTTCAGCTCTTTCCACAGATTCTCGATTGGATTCAGGTCAGGACTTTGACTTGGCCATTCTAACACCTGGATACGTTTAATTTTGAACCATTCCATTGTAGATTTGGCTTTATGTTTTGGATCATTGTCCTGTTGGAAGATAAATCTCCGTCCCAGTCTCAGGGCTTGTGCAGATACCAACAGGTTTTCTTCCAGAATGTTCCTGTATTTGGCTGCATCCATCTTCCCGTCAATTTTAACCATCTTCCCTGTCCCTGCTGAAGAAAAGCAGGCCCAAACCATGATGCTGCCACCACCATGTTTGACAGTGGGGATGGTGTGTTCAGGGTGATGAGCTGTGTTGCTTTTACGCCAAACCTATCGTTTTGCATTGTGGCCAAAAAGTTCAATTTTGGTTTCATCTGACTAGAGCACCTTCTTCCACATGTTTGGTGTGTCTCCCAGGTGGCTTGTGGCACACTTTAAACAAGACTTTTTATGGATATCTTTGAGAAATGGCTTTCTTCTTGCCACTCTTCCATAAAGGCCAGATTTGTGCAGTGTACGACTGATTGTTGTCCTATGGACAGACTCTCCCACCTCAGCTGTAGATCTCTGCAGTTCATCCAGAGTGATCATGGGCCTCTTGGCTGCATCTCTTATCAGTTTTCTCCTTGTTTGAGAAGAAAGTTTGGAAGGACGGCCGGGTCTTGGTAGATTTGCAGTGGTCTGATGCTCCTTCCATTTCAATATGATGGCTTGCACAGTGCTCCTTGAGATGTTTAAAGCTTGGGAAATCTTTTTGTATCCAAATCCGGCTTTAAACTTCTCCACAACAGTATCTCAGACCTGCCTGGTGTGTTCCTTGGTTTTCATAATGCTCTCTGCACTTTAAACAGAACCCTGAGACTATCACAGAGCAGGTGCATTTATACGGAGACTTGATTACACACAGGTGGATTCTATTTATCATCATCGGTCATTTAGGACAACATTGGATCATTCAGAGATCCTCACTGAACTGAAGGGGGCGAATAATATTGCACGCCCCACTTTTCAGTTTTTTATTTGTTAAAAAAGTTTAAATTATCCAATAAATGTTGTTCCACTTCACGATTGTGTCCCACTTGTTGTTGATTCTTGACAAAAAAATTACTTTTCATATCTTTACGTTTGAAGCCTGAAATGTGGCGAAAGGTTGCAAGATTCAAGGGGGCCGAATACTTTTGCAAGGCACTGTAAATATTGCGAACTTTGATGCCAATGCAGTAGCGGCTTATTCCTCCCATTTATTTTATTTTTTTACGTTTTAAAATGTATGCATGGTACGAAAAATATAGTACCGTATTAAGATGGCGTTTTTTGCATTGAAATAACACTGAAAAAGAGGGGGTCATCTTATATTCGTGGTCTAGACATTATACCTATTCACGACGCTAGATGGCGCCAGATATCATTGAAGCGATGTTCTGTCATGACAGATCTCAGCTACTATCCCCATTCACGACACTAGATGGCACCAGATATCATTGAAACGATGTTCTGTCATGACAGATCTCAGCTACTATCCCCATTCACGACACTAGATGGCACCAGATATCATTGAAGCGATGTTCTGTCATGACAGATCTCAGCTACTAGTTTAACCATTTTGCATTATTTTATTGCAATGTTTTTCCATATTCAGATTTGTTTCAAGACTAGTTACAGTTAGACTTCACTTTGATGGTTAATGCAGTTATTGCAATTTTGTTGTTTTATCACAGTAGATTAGTTTATTTACATGTCAAAAACCAGAAGCCATTCATTTACGAATGAGATTGCACTTTAGTTTACATATTTAAATGTTCAGATATTAAGATTTGAATGAGGCAAAATAACATGCATTTTCTCTCAAATATATGGTTATAATCATTTGTTTCGGATGTACTGTAATTATTTTCTGTATAAAAATTAGGTGTTCAAAAAGTATTTTTTCAAAATTGAGTCTTGAAAAAGAGGGGGTCGTCTAATAATCAGGGCCGTCTTCTATTCGGGCCAATACGGTAATTACCTTGAATCCTCGAACAAATCAATCCCGAGACAATCCTTCCAGTTTGTATGTACAGCTTTCGTACTTTTTCAACAGAAATCCGGCGTTAGATTGCTGCGTGTGTGTTTGTGAATAGCTCCTCTTGAAGTGGGCAGCCCCGTCTGACCCGTCAAAACCATTATGAAGTCTATGTGTCAACTCATGGCTATCACAGCCAAAGTTCATTCATTCATTCATTTTCCATGCCGCTTATCCTCACGAGGGTCGCGGAAATGCTGGAGCCTATCCCAGCTAACTACGGGCAGACAACCATTCACGCACACACTCATACTTACGGACAATTTAGAGTGTTCAATCAGTTATGTGAATAAATTACCATATTAAGGAGCCATGTGCAGATTGTGTATAAGAATTGAAGAGAGTAAAATAACCATATTAAATATGTATATTCTTAAGATTGTGCTATCTAGACTTTAAAACTTCAAAGTATTTTTTTTTTTTTACCTGTGAAATTTATACTGTGGCACTGCAGTTCAATACAGGGGCACATGCCCCAGTGAAATATGTCTGGCGACGCCTATGGTTGTCGTATTTTGTGCCAAATTATTTCAAACTATGACATCCATGCTATGATTCATGTGAAAAGGTAGCTGAATATTCAGGAAAATTGTGCCTCTAAACTAATGCTATACTGTTTTACTGTTGTCTTTACAGATTAGAGGAGGTGACCCATATCTTGACCTGAAAGAGGAAAGACATCATACAGATGACCAGTTTATTCAAAATCCCAAATCTTATAAAATTTCCAGAAGAAATAATTGCCTTCTCAGTGCTACCTGGAGCATTTTTGACCTGCACCACATGAAGTTCCAAAGACTTCCACCAGACATTGTACCCCATCTGCTAGCTCAATTTGTTAGTTTTTGGCAAACACATGTTTAAGGTGATTCTGTGTGACTACCGCAGCCGCCCCCGCCCATTCTCGAGCAGCAGCCCACAGCAATCACAACCTGCACCATGCAGTGGAGACGGAGATATTGCTGTCCCGTCAAGATGATGTGGACCGCCAAGCGCTCGCTGTTTCGGACCCAAGTGGCGGGCCTTGTCTCAATGGCGCTGCTCTTCACCCTCTTCTCATTTTTCAGTCGGCAGGACTGGCTGCCTGGTCGTACTGGGCCACGGGAAAATCGTTTCCGCAATCCCAAGGGGGAAGCCAACCAGAGTAGCTCCCTTAGAAGCCTTTGGCGGGAGACAGGTATTGTAGCACCAAAGCCTCTGCTCAATGTGAGTTCGCAGCAGGTGGAAGGAGCAGCCGGGGAGGCAGCAGGTGGACCTGGCGGAGCATCGGGTGTCCGACCGGCTGTAATGGGACTTGGTGACTCCATGAGCACTAACAAAAGTTTACAGAAGGAAATGGGCATTGGTGGAAAGCTCAGTGCTCAGCCCTACCGTTACATCCTGAACCAGCCTTTCAAGTGCAGCGACAGCACACCATTCCTTGTCCTACTCATTGCTGCTGAACCTAGCCAGGTTGATGCTCGTAATGCCATCCGTCACACGTGGGGCAATGACAGTGTAGCAACGGGCCTTGGCTTTGTACGTCTCTTCTTGCTCGGCATGGGAAAAAGCTCTGACACCTTTCTCCAGAGCAGTATTGAGGAGGAGAGCCATGTTTACCATGACATAATCCAGCAGGACTTTCAGGACACATATTACAACCTAACTATCAAAACTTTAATGGCCATGAACTGGGTGGCGACATATTGCCCACACGCCTCTTATGTGATGAAGACAGACAGCGACATGTTTGTCAATACAGAGTATCTCATTCAAAAGCTGCTTAAGCCTGAGCTACCTCCCAAGCAGAGGTATTTTACAGGCTATCTTATGAGAGGCTACTCACCAAACCGAAATAAGCAGAGCAAGTGGTACATGCCACCCGAGCTGTACCCAAGTGAGCGTTACCCAACCTTCTGCTCTGGCACAGGGTATGTGTTCTCAGGGGACATGGCAGAACTGATTTACCAGGTCTCTCTTGGCATACGCAGGCTTCACCTTGAGGATGTTTATGTGGGAATATGCCTTGCAAAGTTGCGCATCGACCCAACTCCGCCTCCCAATGAATTTCTCTTCAACCATTGGAGAGTGTCTTATTCCAGTTGTAAGTACAGCCACCTAATCACCTCGCATCAGTTCCACCCAAATGAACTTATCAAGTACTGGAACCACTTGCAGAGCAACAAGCACAATGCCTGTACCAACATGGCAAAGGAAAAGAATGGCAGGTACAGGCATCGAAGGTTCCATGGAGAGCGGCTTCCTTGATATCTTGTGGTGTAAGAGGTGTGCATTCTAACAACTGGAGGACTTTTTGGCCTCTGCACAACTCACTATATAGAAAAAGCACATTGTTTTGGGTATTATGTACAGTTGATGTTTCAAAGTATTTTTTGGTGGGGCAGAGGAGCTCAAGTATTGTATAATGTGCTTCAACATGGTGCAATGACAGACACATTTTGAGATAGGGAGCATGGGGCCTGATGCTTACGCTAAAAGTGAGTTTTGACAACATCAAACGTTAATAGTGTATGCCCCACATTTAAATCTAATAAAAAGCTTCAGATGAAACAAATATGTTTACACAAAGGGAACTGTCAATGTATTTTGTTGAAAGTTAAACTACCTAAATATGAATGAAAATATCTTTGGCATTGACCACTTCTTCTGACTGCCTTCTGTGTTTCTGTTCATATTTACTTTCCAGATTTATCAAATACCACAAATTAAATGTGTTTATCTAATGTATCCTGTATTTTATCTAAAAAATAAACATGAACGCACATAAAAACGACTGAGATTGTCTTTCTGTTCAAGCTTTACACTGAGTCAGAGGCAAACATACAGAATTCTACCATTATCCATACTTTTTATCCTGTTAGACTCCAGCTCTTTACACTGCAAATTTATAACATCTTAATCTGATGTCTTTTTTTTTTTTTTTTAATCCAATAATTTTCTCCATCTTGTTTTTTGAGTGTTAAAGACTAGTTATCAGATTAATGCGTCAGATTATTCCATTTAACGTTAAGTAAATATTACTATTTGATCTTATTAGGACCATCTAAAAGTTGCTAATTTTTTCACCTAAATTAAGAACAATTTGCTTTCAAATAATGTTTTGAACAATATGCATTCTTGAATTAAGAACATTTCTGACAAGCAAGCGTTTTTTAAAGATTAAATTAAATTACTGTGATATGGGATATTTGGGCTATTTATCTTTTTCCGGGTTTGATTTATGGACTAGGCTTTTGTGACATTGGTGTGTAGGTAACGTGGGGTTATATGGTCAGATTGTATGTGTCAAATAAGAATATGTATATATGTAAATGTATGGAGGTAAACCAATATGTGACCTAAGGTGACCATATTTTTACTTCCAAAAAAGGACACTCGGCCTGGCCTCGAGATACTTCAGTTTTACTCGAAGTTCACTCAAAGATGCCTATATCACTTTAATATATTTAAAGTGTGCCTCCTCTGGCTAGATAGAAACATTATGTTTTATTTTAAAAAAAAATTTTTTTTTAAAACGAATTGAATTGAATAATGATAAAATAGGGCTGTCAAACGATTAAAACTTTTAATCAAGTTAATCACAGCTTAAAATTAAATTAATCGTAATTAATCGCAATTCAAACCATCGCTAAAATATGCCATATTTTTCTGTAAATTAATGTTGGAATGGAAAGATAAGACAAAAGACGGATATATACATTCAACATACTGTAAATAAGTACTGTATTTGTTTATTATAACAATAAATCAAGATGGCATTAACATTAACATTCTGTTAAAGCGATCCATGGAAAGACTTGTAGTTCTTTTAAAAGATAAATGTTAGTACAAGTTATTGAAATTTTATATTAAAACCCCTCTTAATGTTTTCGTTTTAATACATTTTGTAAAATTTTCAATCAAAAAATACACTAGTAGCTCGCTATTGTTGATGTCAATAATAATTATGGTGGTGAACCCAATAAAATCAGTCGCACCCAAGCGCCAGCAGAGAGCGGCAAAACACCAAAAAACAAGTAACAAGTGGAAATGACACTTTGCTGTCATTTTAATCTGTTTGAGCGGGGCATGTGAGTTAAATGTGTCGAATATTTTTAAATGATTAATTTTAATTAATTTTTTTTAAAAAGTTAACGCCCGTTAACGCGATAATTTTGACAGCCCTAATAAAAAATAAATAATATAATGCAGACCGATGGAAATGTAGTTCAGTGAATACTCACAGTAGGCTATGTGGCAGCTAATTTTTTTTTTATAAATTACTATCACGACAATTGTAGACAAATTCTCATTACCACTCAATTGCTATTCTCATTCAATGTTCTTGACTGCACGCAAACAATAACCGAAATAAACTGACAAACTATTCAACTAGTATGTTTCCAAACGCAGCAGTTCAAAACTACATTTTCCATAATGCCTAGCGCGGTTTAGCTCACTGATAGCTACCCAATTAGCGAGCACCGGGAGCAGAGGCAAAATCAAACTTGCTATGAAAGTTTAAAATCATCGGCAAGCGCAGCGATACGACACCAAACGGGATCTTACAGATCACGCCAGTACAAAGCTTCGACAGAAGTCAACAGTTGCCATTACATGCGTACTTATCGTAAAAAACTTAACAACTGGGCAGGCACTCTGGGAAGATGTCACAGGCAGCAGTACCGTAGTATTCTGTGCAAAGTGTCAATTTCAACACACGCCGATTGTAAAGAAATACTCCTCCGTGTCAATTTTGAATTTCCTTTTATTACCATAGATGACGGAACCCTGAGGCATAAGAAACACAGCTACTTAGAATATAATACTAACATTCAACCAAATACACGAACACAGAACAATTACTACAAGACTTTCTGACTGAACCAATCCACATTGTTAGGTTTTGTGTTGGTTCCCTCCTAGTGTGCTCCCGTGATTGCCCATTGATTTCACCTGTTTTGCCTGCTCCTAGTGTATCACCAACCTGCATCCTTCTGTGTCGCCCATCTGTTCCTCATTGTCTCATTACCCCTCGTCTCTGTGTGTATATAAGCTTACATTTTCTTTTCACTCCTTGTTGCTTCATTGTTGTGACGGAGTAGCCCCGTCAGATCCCGGGGGAAACTCGGCGTCCGCAATATAACGCATGAGACACGGCAGACTCGGCGTTTTCAATATTATTCATTTGACACACACATACACGTGCGCGCGTACACTCACACCATACCTGTTAACTTATTAGGCATCGCGGGGGTCTGGGGTGCTCACTAGACGGCTGCCACAACATCGTTATGCCGTACTCACTCTTAACAAACATTTCCACATGTAGTCATCCTCCATTCACATGCCGAACTGTCAAAACCGAGCGCACATTCACTTCCTGGTTTTATGACGTAGCGAGTGGGACGTCAGCGTGTGACGTCACCGTACGGGTTGAGTTTTTGACCAACGTAAATGTATTTTTCTTTCCAAATGTTTTTTCGGTATGGTAGTACCAGTATTTTGTTTATTGTATTTTTCTTTCATTTGTAGTGAAGCTAATATTGCATAAACTGGAGTTATTGAGCAGATAACCGAATTTTTGAGGTAATATATTTGAGGGGAGGGGCCAGGAGAAATATAAGGACAGACCTACCTTTCCTACCTGTCATTTGGAGTCACGCAGTGGTGCAGAGCAGGTAACAGACCTTTTTATTTTATTTGTTATACTATAAATGTTTTTGTAAATATGGTGAATGTAACTTTTGTAAATAATCACTTTTGCACGTTGTCACAGAACACTGCTGTTTAGTTGTTGGGAACGTCATTAATAAAAACACTTAAAAACCATCATACTGCTTCGGTTGCCATTTTTGGGAGCAAGAGCCCCGCCACAATTGTCAATGTCATTGTTGAAGTCGTGTCCAAGTCCTCGTGTAGTAGTCCCTCCGATAAAGTAAGTTTTGTTTGAACCTTGCCTTTTTGATCCCCAGTACTTTTGGTTGTACTTTGTGTTTTTGTTAGTTAATATTAAAACATTTTATAAGATCACCGCCACCTGCCTGGCTGCTTTTGTTTCCCTGCATTTGGGTCCACACAACCTGCCTGCCCGTGTTTTCCGTGACACACATGAAATTTAATAAAAGTCAATACAGATTTATTTTGCCGTGATCATTTAGCCTATCAGTGAATTAAGTTCATATTCGTGAGGAATGTAGCCCTGACCCCCGTTCACCCTGTTTTGTCTTATTAATGTCCTGGCCCCAACAAAAAGTGTACATGCAGGTTATGCTGCTATATAGTTTCCTACCAATGTTGAGACCAAGCCTAAGCCCTTGAACATAGCACAAATACACTTGAATACCTGCACAAAGTAAAGGGCGCTAAACGAAGGCGGCAGACAAACAAACCAAGGCAAGGCGAAACTAGCCAACTGCGAATAACCGGCTCAAGGACGTCGGATGGCTACCAGCAAGGTAGTCTCTGCGCCCTTCTCCCGGATGTCCTGTGTTTATATGCTACCGTTGATGAGCTGGGATTAGCTGCAAGTACGACGACGGCACGCACCCACAGCTGGCTCGGCAACAAAAAATCTGACCAGCAGCAGAACGCGACACTTTCAAGACTGGTTATCAACCAATATTGTTCATTCTGCTCTCCTTACACATAATTTTTGGTCTCGTTTTGAAAGACTGTGTAAAGGAACTCATGTGAAACAACCTGTACTGTACTGTATTACTGTTGGCGAATTATCTCATCCACTGTTCCAAATGGAGAAAGACCAAACCCATTTTTGCACTCTGTAAAAAACCTTGGAAAAAATCATCTCTAATCCTTAATTATTGGCTATGGAAAAAGCCAGGGTTCTGCTCAGTGCATATACTGATTATGGCGTCTTTAATGACTGCTAGACAGCTATTATAAACTAAAAAAAAAAAATTTTTGTTTTACTTTAATTTTTAATCTTTTTTTTTTCATTATTCCTTTTATATTTAGTATGTATAACTTTTTCTGTGGTTTTGTTTTATTGTGCCTTATGCCTTACATATGTATGTTTGAATGTTATACCAAATTGCCTTTGAATTGTAAAATGTATCATTGTTGTTAATAAAACAAAATAAAAATGAAAAAACACATCTTTTTTTTTCTATTTTATCGAGAAAACATGACATTTATCAAAAAATACTCCATAAGTAAACCGCTTTGCTGTCAAACCCGCAGGTTTCACATGGAGAGGAAAAAAGTAGCTGTTTATAGTCCGAGTATTAGAGTACATTAATTTGTTCAACTACCTAACAATTTAGTCACAGTAACAAATGTACTTTTTGTGTGTGTGTGTGTGTGTGTGTGTGTGTGTGTGTGTGTGTGTGTGTGTGTGTGTGTGTGTGTGTGTGTGTGTGTGTGTGTGTGTGTGTGTGTGTGTGTGTACACCTGTTTTGCTCATAAGCAGTGTCATTATTCGTGTTTAAACTAGTGCTGTCAAATTTGTCACGTTAACGGGCGGTAAGTAATTTTTTAAAATTAATCACGTTAACATATTTGACGCATTTAACGTATGCATGGAATAACCCGTTCATGCGTTGCCTCAAACAGTATACAATGATGCCGTTTTAGTACATTGAAAGCGAAATGGCAGAGAAATGCTAGTGGACATAAGTGTTCATTGGACCATACCTTTTATTGGCTTAAGCTTTGGCAACTCTTTCCCAACAATTATAAGTAGAGTGGCGAATGACATGGGGAAGAATCACAGGAGACGATCTTTTCCTGAACACACTTAATTGATCGCAGAACATACTGTATACCATTTGCAGCCACCACTGACAGTCATGGTTAACCAGCTTCCCATCATGCATTTGGGCGGAACAGTTAAGTCGCTACAGTATCATTTAGTGAAAGCACAACAAAAGTAATATTCTCTCAAAAAATAATGTTCACAAAAAGAAAAGTGCTCAATGCAAAGAGAACTGGCATTCCCAATCAAAATAGCTATGCAAAATACCCATAAAACTTACTCAGACTTTGCCTTTGCTAGATCTCAATTTAAAACTCGCCATTGACACCTTGTGGTGTATTTCAATCACTACCTTACGTAGTTAAAGACACTGTGGAAGAACGGCTGTGACATCCCGCTCGGCGAAGTCAACAATGGCGAGCTATGAGTTTATTTTTTGATTGAATATTTTACAGATTTTATTAAAACGAAAACATTAAGAGGGGTATTCAATATAAAATTACTATAACTTGTACTCAAATTTATTTTTTAAGAACTACAAGTCTTTCTATCCGTGGATCCCTTTAACAGAAAGAATGTTAAGAATGTTAATGCAATCTTGTGGATTTATTGTTATAATAAACAAATACAGTACTTATGTACAGTATATTGAATGTTTATGTCCGCCTTGTGTCTCATCTTTCCATTCCAACAATAATTTACAGAAAAATATGGCATATTTTAGAGATGGTTTGAATTGCAATTAATTATGATTAATTAATTCTTAAGCTGTGATTAACTCAATTTAAAAATTTTAATTGTTTGACAGCCCTAGTTTAAACATGATTATTTTTTCCATTATTAGGTGTATAAGGAATGCATAATTTGCATGAAGGTTACTTATACTAGGTGTTTTTCATTTTCCCTTTAATAACTCACCATAATTGAAAGACGTGACATCAAGCATTCCAGTAGAGTGGGCCATGTTCTACATTATACTGTGTAGTAACAATCGCTGAATAATGTATTTTGGGATCTGACAATCCCTGGACAGGACCTTTACTTTGATCAAATGTATTTTTCTGCCCATCATTTTATCTACACAACAAATTGTTATAGATGTGAAACATTTGGCATATAAAGTGAGTTTTGAACATCTAAAGCTTGTCTGGTAATGCAATTATTTCAAATAATAAATACTAGGCCAGTGAAAGTACTGTATATAGTTGAAAGAGGGCCAATAGGCATCTTCACAAAAGGTAAAGGAAACACAGATGATTGATGATATAAAAATATCACTTGAAGAAATACATGAATCGCACAGCCACGGGTTAAGAGATAAGAGTCATCATATTGGTAAAGTATATATTGTACCTTCATATCAGATTCTTGCCTTCACATCATCAGATTTTATCAGAAGCACAAAAAAATACCGATTGAGGATCTATTTTTAAATAGAATGTGAGAGATTTATGACAGTAGGGGTGCATTTACCTTTCAATATTTAAGTCAGTCATTCTATATAATGAAACAATTTCAAACATCTTGTAGTAATAATAATAGTCGTATGAAAAAGTATCTGAACCTTTTGGAATTTCTCACTTTTCTGCATAAGATCACCATCAAATTTGATCTGATCTTTGTCCAAATCACACAGATGAAAAAACAGTGTCTGCTTTAACTAAAACCACCCAAACATTTACATGTTTTCATATTTTAATAAGGATAGTATGCAAACAATGACAGAAGGTGGAAAATTAAGTAAGTGAACCATCACATTTAATATTTTGTGGCCCCCGAACGCTTACTGTAGCTGCAAATCAGTCTGGCAAATTGATCAGGACTAATCTCTGCACATTCTTCCTGATAAAACTGCTGCAGTTCAGTCAGGATCCTGGGATGTCTTGCATGAATCGCTATTTTAGGCCATGCCACAAACTCTCAATGGGGTTCAAGTCTGGACTTTGACTTGGCCTCTCCAAAACATGTATTTTGTTCTTCCGAAACCTTTATGAAATTCATTTACTTCTGTGTTTTGGGTCATTGTCTTGTTGCAGCATCATCCTCTTTTTTCTTTTTAAATTAATTCTTCCATTAATGATTGCAAGTTGTCTAGGCCCTAAGGCAGCAAAAACAGCCCCAAATCATGATGCTCCCTCCACCATGCTTCACGATGGGGATGAGGTGTTGATGTTGGTGAGCTGTTTCATTTTTCCTCCACACATGACATTGTGTGTTACTCCTCCACACATGACGTTGTGTGTTACTCCCAAACAATTCAACTTTGGTTTCATCAGTCCACAAAATATTTTGGCAAAACTTCTGTGGAGTGTCCAAGTGCCTTTTTGCGAACATTAAACGAGCAACAATGTTTTCTTAGACAGCAGTGGCTTCCTTTGTGGAGTCCTCCCATGAACACCATTCTTGGCCACAGTTTTACATATAGTTGATGTGTGCACAAAGATATTGGATTGTGCCAGTGATTTCTGTAAGTCTTGAGCAGACACTCTAGCGTTCTTTTTTTACCTCTCTGAGTATTCTGCGCTGAACTCTTGGCGTCCTTGGACAGTGCCAAACTCTCACCATTTGAAGACAACTTCTATGACTGTCGATATATGAACATCCAGACTTTTAGAGATGGTTTTGTATCCTTTCTCAGCTTTATACAAATCAACAATCCTTGATTGCAGGTCTTCAGACAGCTCTTTTGACCGAGCCATGATGCACATCAGACAATGCTTCTCATCAAGATGATTTTTACCAGGTGTTTTTTTTTTTTTTTTATTGTGGGCAGGGCAGCTTTAAACCACTCACCAGTGATTGAGCACACACCTGACTTAAATTGTTTGGTAACAACTGGTTTCAATTGCTCATGAGTCTCCTTAGGCAGAGGGTTCACGTACTTATTTTTCCCCTTTGTGTCATTGTTTGCATGCCACCCTCATTAAAATATAAAAAAACTATAAATGTTCTGGTGGTTTTAGATAAAGCCGACCATGTTTTTACATCTGTGTGATTTTGACAAAGATCAGATCACATTTGATGGTGATTTTATGCAGGAATTTGAGAAATTCCAAAAGGTTCAGATACTTTTTCATACCACTGTACATTTCATTTGTAGAACGCTTTTACATTTGCTCAAAGACACTTTACAGTTAAAGAAAAGCAGCAAACAACGTGAGCAAAACAAAACAATAGACAAAAAAGATTAAATTAAAAGCCAGTTTAAATAGGTCAGTTTTTAGCATATTTTTGAATGAAGGAAGGTCTGAGCAAGTGCTGAGTTCCAAAGTGAGGGGACAGCAACGGAGGAGGCTTTGTCCCTCCATGTTCGGTGTGTTATATGTGGGGACAGTGCAAGCATGTGTCCATTTGATGAACGGAGCTAACGGGAGGGGGTGTGGGGATAGAGAAGTTCTATGGGGTAAGGAGGGGCCAAGTTATTGAGTGCTGTGTATGAAAGAAGGATGATTTTAAACTGTATCCTGTGCGTAATGGGAAGCCAGGGCAGTTTGCGGAGAACGGGGGTTATGTTATTCCTATAGGAGTTAGGAGTGAGAAGGCGTGCAGCGGAGTTTTAGATATATTGTCGTTTTTTGAGGAGTTTGGATGAACAACCGAAAAGAATGCTGTTACAGTAATTAAGTCTGGAGGTGATGATCGCATGGATGAGGGTTTCTGCAGCGAGATGGTGAGGGAGGGGCAAAGACAGGCTATGTTCTTGAGGTGGAAGAAGGCAGTTCTGGTGATGTGGTGGTTGAATCTTAGTCAATTGTTGAAAATTATTCCTAGGTTGCGGGAATGTGTTGAGAAATGCAGGTTACCGTTGTTGATTTTTCGGGGAAAATTGACTGTCTTTGATGTGAGCTGCCGGGGATGATGATGTCCAATTTGTCACTCTTTAATTGATGATAGTTTGCCTGCATCCGGGATTTAATTTCAGTGGGACTGTTGTGAAGTTTAGATTGGGTACTGTGCGAGATGTTTTTTAGTGAAGATGTAAATTTGGATGTCGTCTGCGTAGCAGTGAATTTGCAGTCCACATTTACGGATGATCTGACCAAGGGGGAGGATGTAAAGAATGAAGTGGAGGGGGCTTAGTACTGCTCCTTGAAGGACACCTTGTGGTCGGGGAACAGCAGGGGATGTGCAGTTGTTAATGCTGATGAATTGTTGTCAGTTGATAAAGTAGGAGCGGAACCAGGAAAGCGCAGTGCCAGTGATGTGTAGAGATTCAAGTCGGAAGAGCAGGATGGTGTGGTTGATTGTATCTAAAGGAGCAGTGAGGTCCAGGAGGATGAGGATGGTGAGTTGTTCAGAGTCATAGGAGAGGAGAATATCATTGGTCACTTTGAGAAGTGAGGTTTCGGAGCTATGTTGTGAGCGGAAGCCAGATTGGAAAAGGTTATTGTGGGTGAGGTTGGTTGAGTTGTGAGGCGATGGTACTTTCCAGAATCTTTGACAAAAAAGTAGTAATAATGAAAAAAAAAAATTAATAAATAAAAAACATTTATGGAATAGATATGGTACAACTCCCCTGTTTTAAAGGTAAATCTAACATGGAAGTAAATGGCATGCAGATGTAGTAAACTGCACGACCAGCCAAATGGACCAGGTGGTAAATAAAACAAAAATGTAAAAGTAACAAATGAAGATGTCAATATTTGCTAAAGTCATATGATACTACTAGGGGTGACAGTAGGCTGGAATGGCCCGGAACACCGTTCCGGTAAAAGATTCAGGGCCGGAAAAGGGCGGAATGGTGCTTTGATCCCGAAAATAGGACGGCAACGCTCAAAACCCCATGTTAAAAAAAAAATGCCTGGCTGCTACTCATGCCTCTAATCTCCAAAAGGAAAACAATCTATCAAAGTCAGATTTAAATACACAAATGTTAAGAACAAGCATAATGAAGTGCCTGTGTAGCGTAATCCATTTCCATCAATATGTATTATTTATTTATTCTGGAACAAACTGTTACAAACCAAAGTTTTGCACACCCCTTGAGACACAGCAAATGGAGATTGGAAGGGGTTTCCTTTTCATTCACACAACTTGGTTTACTCAAAAAAACAAAACAAACTGGCTAAAAAGTAAGTCGCTTCTGGACTGGTCTGGACTGTGTAGTGTATGGGTTCCCTTGGAGGACAGCACTGCTCTGGGCACGACACACAACGGTGGGCACTGCAAAAAAACACTGCAACAAAATAAAGAAATAAACAAAACACTGCAAACAGTCGATCACCCCTTTTACATATTCCACGGAGCTCCCTAAGCTTCAGCAGTTTATTTGAGTCTGACGACTCAGTTACGAGTTGAGTCGGTGTGAGCATGCGCGCAGCAAACCACCCTGGACTCAGTTGTCGTTTCAATTGGCTGACGGACTGACATGTGATTAGCATGGATAGATAGCTCTGATTGGTTCAAATGCAAAACGTTTTCTGAAACAGCAAAACAATAATAAAAAAAAACAAGCTTGTTGAATTAATGCGATGCAAAAAAATGACTTTATTTTATTTGCTCTGATGGGGACCCAGAGGAAAAGAAAATCTGAAAAGAGATCTCCAAAATATCTCATTTATTTCTCCTAGACAACTGTGAGATTTGTGTGACGCCAAACTGAGACTAAGGTTTATTTCTCCTGTGTCTCAGTTTTTTCTCTGGAGCAATAAAATGCACTAAATCTCAATTTAGTCTCCTTTTAAGTTTCAGAAGAGATCTCAACGAGCTCTCATATAATTCTCAGAGTTTCTCAACTTTTGTGTCTATTTGTGATCTCAGGCAGAGAAATCAGAGAGATCTCTCGATGAACTCAGTCTACTCTTATCACAGCTTCCGTTCATGCATCTCATACTGAACTCAGACAGAGCAAATGAAGAGCTCTCCACAAGCACTCGTTGAATTCTCAGGCAATGCAAATTTATTTGTATAGCATAATTCAACACAAAGCAATTCAAAGTGCTTTACATCACATGAATAACCACGATCAGAGATAAAATGATTTTTTTTTAATTAAAAACATTAGTTCAAAAGAAAGTTATAAAAAAACAATGAAAAGTCAATGATAAAAAAAAACTCTTGAATATTCTATTAGCAGCCTCTAAGAAATCTATTTCTAGGAAATGGCTTAAAAAAAATCAACTGTTGAGGAATGGATAGATATTGTACATGAAATTTATATCATGGAGAAGCTGTCATTTTAACTTAAATTAGAGATTGATACATTTTATTTGATATGATCCAAATGGACAAAAGTGAAACCAATTAGAATGGATTTCAATTGATGCTCAACAGAGAAAGTACCTCCTTACTTTTTGGGGGGTAAGAAAACAATATCAGATGTGCTCAAATGTTTTAAGTTGCTGTATGTTGTTTATTTATGTACTTTTTTATTTATTCATTATTTATTTAATTTCTTTTTTGTTGTTGTTTCTCTTAAAAAAAAGTAATATATCGAGAAATGGACTATCGTCATTCACTGTTGTAAGTACAATGTACAGTATATTACTGGTGAGAATCTAAATGAAATTAAAAAAGAAAAAAAAGAATTGAAACAGGCAATCAAATTATACTTAAAATGAATAAAAAGCAAATTGCTTGAAGGTTAAAATATATAGACCGTTATGGATATGCTGTGATAAACAAAAGCGTTTTTAGTCCTGATTTAAAAGGAGCTAACAGTTTGAGCACACTTCAGACCTTCAGGTAACTTGTTTCAGAGGTGAGGAGCATAATACTAAATGCTGCCTCACCCTGCTTGGTTCTTGTTCTTGGAACATACAACAGATCGGTTCCAGATGACCTTAGGGGTCTCTATGATTCTTTTGGTCCAAGGCCATGAAAGTGTTTTATAGACGAGCAGTATCAATTTCTAGACTATCCTTTGACTCACTGGAAGCCAGTGTAATGATTTCCAAAACTGGTGTAATGATGTCCAGTTTCCTTGTACTGTATATGTAAGGACTCTGGCAGCAGCATTCTGTACTAGCTGCAGCGTCCTGACTGATTAAAAAAAAAAAAAATCAAGACCTGTAAATATACTGCTGCAATAGTCCAATCTTCTGAAAATGAACTGTACAACCAAACTTATCTGTATCCTCTATAGAGGAGCAATATTCATGCTTTACGGGTGTTAGAAATGGAGCTGCAGGGTAGATGAAGTTGGGGATGACGGAATATAAAGGCATAGATAGTTCATAAATATGATTTTACATATAGAAGTGCATAAAATATGGTATGCAATTTATTCAGAATGAAAAGGGTTATAGTAATTGAATAATTATAAAGTATATTATATATGAAGAGATACTTATTATATATAAAGAGCAATTGATTAACATATAGTTAGAAAAAAATCAATAATCATAATGAAAACGATCACGGTGGTACATTTACAAACCGGTAAGTACAAAATGCACAAAGGAAAACTCTTACTGACGTGTAATAATGTTACCCTTCTAAAATTGTTATTTTGATCGTATTATAAGGTCATTAAATTTCATAAAAACGAAATATGATATCGAATTAATGAAGATGTAAACATTTCATTTAGCTTAAATTAAAATGAAAACAAGGCTTTAAAAACTCCAAGAACTGAAAATGTATAGTACATTAATAAAGCCAAATAAACTCAACTTATAACGATTTATTAAAAAGATTTTTTTTTTCTTTTTTAAATTTTTATTAGCCTTATGTAGTCATGCGTATATAAAGAACATTTTTGTAAATTCATTCTTACTTAAAATGCAGCTGAAACCACTAAGCGTTGACCGGCGCTGCAGCGCTGTTTCCTTCATGCACTGTCAAGCTGTATGTGGCGCGAAACACTGTGAACTTTCAACCCTGAAGATAATGCAGACCTAACGTCTACATTGGAAGAAAGCGCCATCAGTCACAAATGCTGCTTCGTCATTGGTTAACTCATAAGGGGGAGGCTGACCTAACGACGTCAAGTCGTACTTAATTTATGAAGTTGGTGTCAGGAGGAATGGAAGAAGAAACCGTTTCAGCACAAAAAAGAGGGTAAGTAACATCTTTGTCGAACGGAATTTGGGTATAATTTATATGGCTTGTGTTTATGCTAGTTCTGATAGTTTTTTTTTTGGGGGGGGGGGGGGGGGGACTGGTCGGCAATAAGTGGCAAATAGTGAAGCTAGCTAGCTAGCTTGGGAGGCCATGAATTTACTGAAGTACACATATTCATGTAAAAATATTAACTTTGGAATTATTTCTACAAAGTGGCCCTAGACAGTCTTGGAGTTACATAAATTGTGTACAATTGGAACATCTTCTCATTGCAGTGAGACCCATTTTCTCTAGCTTCATGCAACGAGTTTACATTGGGGTGACCAAAGGTGGGTGGAGTAGGCAAAAACGTCACTAATGTAAGAGTAGCATTACTTCAAAATAATATAACTTTTTTTTTTTTCCCACAATGGTATTTTTTTCCTGAGCGCAACATTATCTGTATGAACTGTTGTTTTAATGATACTGTAAAATAACCCATTGCATAACCACATTAAGCCAAAGGAAAAAAAAAAAAAGAATTCAAATGAGAAAAAAATTCTATAAATGAGGCATTATTCGTCCAAAGAGCATGAGTGCCCTCTGGTGGAGAAAATAGTTCCTAGTTTTAATAGTGAAGAGTTCCTTCATAATTATTCATTTGAAATTAAAAGGATTATATCTCCGGTTTTTCATGGTCAATTATCTGCTCAATGCCCCCCTCCCGCTCTCCCTCAATCGCTCGACCCCTGCGCTCGCTGGTTTGTTTTCTCTGAGCTCTATGTTTGAGACACACGTTACAGTTGTGCCATGAAGCCAGACAGCTGGCGAAAGTACACCGATCGGCTGAATTGGACGGGAGAAGGATGACTTCTTTGGAAACAGCCAAGGGAGATTATTTTTGGCAAAATAAATGTTGCATGTTGAAAAACTTCTGGGAAGCCTATCTGAATTTGTGTCTCTGGATATGGAGATTATTTTGTTGTATAACGGAATATTCTATCCATACAGAGAAGGCATACTTAAAAACTAGTTCTAAGGCATCTTTGAGTAAATTCTGCGTATCATTTAAGTACCCCGAGGCAGAGCAGCATGTCCTATTTTTTGGGAAATCAAAATATGGTCACCCCATTAACAATATAAACTTGAGACATAGGGAATTGAGAAGGTGCATCTTTTCACGATATATTAGCAATAAAAAGGTTTTTTTTTTAGGAGCAGTGTACAGGAAAGAAGAGCCCAAGAACTTGTCCAAGAAAAGTGCAATTCTTAAAGAAATCTTAACATCATGGATTTTTACTTTAATGTCTCTTTGTTTTACGATGATTGGTATGGGGGATTTTAAATAATATTTTTCAGTCCTTCGGTGGTCTAATATGGTTAAATGAACACAATCTGTGTATCTAAAGATATTAAGAAGTTGCTGTACCAAATTATGAGATGTGATGACAGTGTAAAACCAAATAAGACATTGAACCACTTTTTTAAATTATTAAAATGTATTACATTTCACAGATTGAATGGCCCAGCAGGAAATAATAAAAAAGAGATGCCCAAAAGAGCGAGATACCCACCGAAGAAGATGAGCTTTTATGACCCAGACCCTGACTCACTCAGAGATGACCAAGGTGGTAATTGAGTTATTATCTTACTACACGGCTTATCTAATTTTTAAAGTGATTGTTATTTTTAACTTGCATTGGACACTATAATAACCATTTTGTTTATTAGTGTCTGATCACTGGGATTATTATCAATATTGGCAGTTTAGGGCACAAATATTGATTTACAGGATTTTTTTTTAAAGAAATGTCTAGAAAAGGGAGTGTAACATCACTTGAAACTGTATTTTTTGGTGACAGAATTTTGCAACTCCATTCGTACAATTATCTCTACATTGGGGAGTGGTGATTGATTGATTTAAAGACGTTCTTTTAAAATCAAAATTATCTCATTGAGGATTAGCGACTCAGAAAATGAAAGGAAAAAAAAAAATTCCATTATAGGCATCAATTTGCAAAAAGCTTTTTAATTGTTGCGACCTGCAGAAACTCTATTACTACTTGATTGCAATTTTAGACTTTATTCTTTAAAATGTTTTGACAATTTTCTGAACTGTTTTAGCTGCTCATTATTTGAAATGAGAAAAAGTAAAAAATACAATTAAATGCATTTGATAAATATATGTTTGATTTGCAAATGAATTTTTCAACCGGCCTCGAAAAATTTTCCGTTCGCATGTGCACGCTGATTTTTCACAAAAAAAAAAAAAAAAAAAGACATCATTGGGGCATCATAAATTCTGGGATGATGAGTGGCATAAAAGTTGTATACAGAATTTTGGGGGGGGGGAATTATGGTTCCTCGGAAATTTGCCAAAAATTTTCCATTCATTTTTAATGGGATGCCACGTCCTAATTTCTAATTCACTTGTAATGTAATTTACATCGCATTGATGCCCTTGACGGCCATGTATGTCGAATCTATTGATTCCAATGTACCTGGATTCCACTGACGGCCATGGGCGTTCAAATTTCCCATTCATTTCCATTGTCATTCACATTGCATTGACACACAAGTACACAATTGCCGATGAGGGCTATGTACGTCCATGCCATTGACAGCCATGTATGTAGATTCTATTGACGTCAATGTACTTGGACTTCATTGACGCATATGTAAGTCGAAGCCATTGACGGTCATGGACGTCCAAATTTCCCATTCATTTCCAACCCCGAAATGTCCCCAAACCAATCTGGGCAGGGCTAAGATCTGTATCTCCACACAGCAAAGCCCCATAGTGATTTCTCCAGAAATTACAGTTTCTAGTTCAATTTGTAATTTGTGCTTTCTTTTATACTGGCAGCTGACACCATGCGCTGCAGTACGCTGGATGATTGGACACCAGTCGAAAAAAGCCTTGATCAACAAATGTCGCATGAGGGGTACAATATAAATTCTAGATGTACTTAAAGACATTTGTTGCAGTGTTCAAAGCCCTAATACTGCTGGGCTTAGAGACTTAATTTTTGTTTGCTGTCTAAAAACTGTGTTGAACTTTGTTGTTAATATTATGGCTGTTGATGTTATTATAGCTATTTGAAATGTTGTAAATTGTTTGCACTTTGTTTTTTGTTGGTGATAATTAAAAAATGTTTGCCCGCCTGTTTGCCTTGCCTCCATTTGCCTGCGTTTGGGTCCGCACCACTTGCCCGCCCACATTCTTTGACAAAAATTCTCAGCAGTACTCAATTTTCAAGTACAATGACTGTGTTGGATTTCACTAAAGCCATTTGCTCTAGAATGATAGTCTGATGGCTTTGGGTGTATCTTCAGTATCCCTCTGTCCTGCAGTGACGAGAGAGTAGTGTCCACCATTGTTTCTTTGGTCCATCAAGATGTTATGAAGTGGATGATCTGTGTTTAGAATGGTGAATCCAGTCAGGTGGGAGGAGAGAGTCCCATGATTTAAGTGTCCCGTGTGTGCGTGCGTGCAGACGCGCGCGCATGAGAGGGAGAGTGAGCGAGAGACTCGTATATTTCTCCATAGTAGCTCCAATAATGCTCATTTTCTTTTTCAAAGGAGAAAAAGGAGCCATTAAAAACACTGAATTGAGATTAGCAAGGTATCTCCCTTAAGTCTCAAGTATGATTCCCTCTAATTTATTGTCTCACCTATTTCTCCTAGTGAATTTTAGGAGAAACATCTGAGAAACAGTTAAGACAAAATAGAAACTGCAATGAGGCTAAGATGAGAATCTCAAATTTATCTCCCGAGCTATAGAAGAGCAAGCTTTGAGCAATAAAATTTTCCTCTGGGGAGGTTCAGAACATCTTCCATGTTAATATGCACTTTGGACTTAAAGAGCATATGACACCAGAAAAAAAGTCTTAAATGGCATTATTATGTAAATTAGAATCATATTTTGAGACAATTCGACTATATACAACAATTTAGCAAAGCGCAGATGACGAGAAATTAGTCTTTTAATCTGCCGGTTAGCCACGCCTACCATTATAGGGCTTTAGCGTCCCCAACAGGTGGATGACGTCAGCGGTAGACTAGGCTCATCGGTTTTACTATTCAGCCCATTGAGGGGGAATTGTTCAGAACGAGGAAAACGCGACGAAGAGAGCTGCAAAATGTCATTGTTTCAGTCTCTCTACTCCCAATATTTTTACAGGATATTCTTTTTATCCAAGTATTTTTCCCCAATAGCTATATAAATGGCTTGAGAAGGACCAGTCAGCCCGTCGAGGGGGAACTATTCACAATGAGGAAAACGCGACGAAGAGAGCGGCAAAATGTCATTGTTTCTGTCTCTTTACTTCAATATTTTTACAGGATATTCTTTTTACCCAAGTACTTTCCCCAATTGCTAAATAAATGGCATGGCCATGACAAATAACAATCTTGTGCTAAATGGAATATAAAACAATAAAAATCCATTTATTCAAGACGAAATGGCAAAATTACTCCATACTGGTCAAAACAGTCGACTTCACCTTTACTGTCACACCTCCCGAACTATATTTTATGACACCTAAATCGGACATATGTAATTTCCCTTCCCCGGCTTCGGAGAATGTAAACAGACCAGAAGCAGTGACAGCTAGCCGACATGCTAACCCGAACCGAGGGATGTTTCAAAGTCTTCGAAGTGGAAAATCACACATAACTAGCCTGGATTATTTGACATGACGACCCGGTTGTCGAGTTTCTTTGCGGATCGGCAAACCGCCCGGCGGAGAGCAATTTACAGTTCGTTCCCTGGAGGAGGGTGGCTGGAGTTGTTGTGTAGCTAACGCGCTAACAGCTAACTGCTAATGAGCATGAGGATAGCTTTTTACATGCCTATCAATGATCAAACGTAAGTAGTCCTTTATTTAAAGGAATTTTATAGTGTTTACTTTGTAATCACTGTATTCGTATTTGACATAATACAAAACAAGATGTTTACTCACTTCCTTGTAAGTCCAATGGTCCCACAGTAAATATCCACGGTGAATGGGAACCTTTTGAAACTCCAAAAAGGCGCATACGCCTCTCCCGCATACAGAATGATTTTTCTGCAGCCGTCTGGCTGGCGTGATGCAAAAAATAAAAGTATTAATCCGCAAAATCAGCTGAATCCTTCGTCCTCATACACAACAGTACACTGTATAGTGAAGAGAACGTCTTCTACCGTACACGTCACAGCGCCCTCCTCCTCAATGCAAGACCGAAGCCGGAAGTCACTCATTTTCATGGCGCGGGATTCAAAAAACTAAATAAATATAGCAATCGCTTCCACACACATCCAAGCGGTCCATATCATTCAGGGGCATAAAATACCGCGTGTATTATGAAATAAACATGCTTTTTCGTGTCACAGGCACTTTAATTTTGTCAATTTATGTTAGGCTTTCCTTATAATTTAAAAAAGTCAATGCGTGATCTTCAAAATCTATTCCATTTCACTGTGCATAACGTATGTCATTTGTACTTATATTGTTCTTATTTACAGGTTATTTACAGTTTGCAATTAGTTAAAATTGAGTTTTTTCATTTAGATGCAAGGAAATGAAGGAAAATAAACATCAGGAGATGGAGGTTGGTGTAACTGATGTTTTTTGTTAACTGTTATTTTGCAACGCATTGAAAAACAAAAAACAATTTTGGATGAAAATCAGTTTCTCATGTATGCCTTGTGACAGCACAGTGGTACCTTTACATATGAAGTTAATTTGTTCCAGGACCTTGTTTGTAAGTCGAAATGGTCGTACGTCGAGCAGGATTTTCCCATAAAAATACATTATAATTCCATTAATTCGGTCCACAGCCCTAAAACCTACATTCAATCATTAATAAATTCTGCTGATACTATTGCAAATAGCAAGTGCACAGAGCAAAATAAATAAATTATGAATACAAATCGGAATAAGAATAGTAATAATACCAATGATAATGTAACAAATCGGGTTCTAATGTGGCGGATGAGTTGTGCATGGTGTACATGAACACACCGCGTGGCTGACGTACGAGAGTAAGAGAGGACTTTTTACTGTCACTTTTCATGACAGTAGGCAAGTTGTGTTGCAGAAGTTCTGAAATCAATGATTAAAAACCTGACGAAGCTGGCAATTTTTTTGGCGGTTACAATAATAATAATTGTCACCTTAACTTAGTTTTCGCCACTTTTATGGCCAAGATGAGCGCACGTGCACGAAGTGTGCTTCCGGGTTGTGCGCGTGCACTTGCGCCCCCCCACCTTTGTGTTCATTATACTGTGCGCGTCATGTATGTGTGTTGTTGACTGCTTTACATTCAATTTGCATTGTTTATTGCGTCAGCACGAATTTTCTTTCCTTTCAGAACCACACATATACCCACACATTCCAGTCTTCTTTCACACACAAATACATCGACATCTTTCCACGCATGCGCTCATCTGCTCATTGAGTGAATCTCATTTCAAGTGCCATTGCCTGACCAACTCCACTCACTGCTCCTTGTGTTCTAACCAACACCCCAAGGCGAATGAACAGTAAAACATATTGAACCCAGAAACTCATACAGTCCATTAGTCCAAATTAGAATCGATAAGAGAATCGATAAAGAATCGAAATGTTAAGCAATAACGATATTGGAATCGGAATTGTAAAAATTGTATCAATTCCCATCGCTATTTAGAACAGGAGTGGGTAAACCTTTACTCAAGGGCCGCAGTGGTTCCTGGTCTTTAATCAAACCGATCCAGCACAGACAGTGTAACCAATAATATTTCAGCAGAAACAAGAAGCACCTAACTGCAATAAACTGATTGCTTTTGTGAAACACCAGATTGGTGAAGATTTCCTCTTAATGGGTATGAACAAAAACCCGCACCCACTGTGGCCCTTTGTGGAATAGTTTGCCCACCCCTGCTTTAGAATAACAAAGCAACTTTCAAGGACAGTCCTTTTATTCATCTAAAAGCTCATTTCATTCTGCATGGTGCAATTATGTAAAACTCTACCGGTCCCAGGTATTCATCACCCGCCATTAGTAATGATTTAAATCGTGGCTTAAAGTGAGAGGATATTGGGAACAAGACGAGGTATCATTCATGCATGTCCTATGCAATCAGACTGCTAGATTACTTGAATCTGGGTGCACTCAGGCCTTCAACAAATAATGAAAATGGGGGAGGGGACAAAAGTGAATAAGAGAGAAGGCATAAAGAGGTGCGAAGAATACCTGAAGCAGCAACATACAGTAGTTGTATTAAAAAGATTGCACTAAGTAGGCAGGGGGAGAAAAACAGTAAATATATCTGAAAAAAGAGAAGGATGAAGTCAGAGAAAAATAACGAACGGGGGAACGACGAATAAATGGAAAAGAAGCAGTGACCGATTTGTAAACCTTTGCTGCTGTAAACACAGAATAAAGGGCTAAATTGATTGAGATGTCTGTCATGATGATGGAGTGGAGGTTGTGATCAAACTTTTACAGAGCTCACTGTTCTTCAGAAATCAGGAGAGCATGCACTTCAGGAGAAGACAAATTTCCTGACCTTTCTAAAACAGACAAGCTTGTATCCTGACAAATAGCTCTCCTTGGGGATGAATGATGAAGCTTAATGGAAGTTTGAGGTGAAATATAAAAGAATGTGACATCGGAAATGATACATTTCCTTACTTGCCACAGCCATTAGAACATTTGGGCAACAAGGAAATAAATGTTTTAAAGCACAGGTCTTGTGGGTATGATAATGGATGCTCTCTTACAAGTCAAAATGTGTGGAGAGGAGAAACAGGTAAAAAATAACAAGTTTTCTGAAAGAAACACAAATGTTTTCTCATTTAACATTTTCTTGCAACTGCTTTCAAGCGAGGCGCTCTTGAGCATGGCCTGTTGATGGAAAGGTGGTGCTGCTTCCACTTTTAGATAATGGCCCGAACGGTACTAATGGGAATATTCAAGTGCTTTGATATAAGTCTGTAACCAGTTCCATTCTGATGATGAGCAACAGTCAGATTGCAAATGTCTTCAAAGAGCTCTTTACCTTGACCCATCATGAGATATGTCTTGTTTGATCTCTTAGTGACAAAACCACCTGTTTATAGGAACCATCAATTTGCTCTAACCCAGGTAATGTTGGTTTGTCATTATTTATGGACTCAAATGTTGCGATTGGAAATAACTGTAACGAGAAAACAATTGACACATTCAATACTTATTTTCCGCATTGTGTGTATATATTTTGAGTTGCTTATTAAAGTAAACGATGATTGACAGACAGTTAAGCTTTGTTCTTGCCAGAGACTCGACCTTCAAAGGGCCGCATGTGTCAATCTTCCTTTAGCTTGTTAAACAGTTGCTGTGGAAACTCATTGTGTGTAAGTGAGCAGTTGGAGCGGATTTGAGTGGACACTTTATAAAGCATTAAATAAAGACAAGCATTTTTTTTTAACCTTTTTAAAATGGATTGGGCGACTACTTTTTTTCTTGTTTAAAAATAATTCTGTGGGACAGTAATATGTGCAAAACTTGCCATAATTAACACATCAAAAGTGCTTAGAAAACATTTATTAAAATATATATACATAAAAGTTTTTTTTATACTTTGGTGGGAAAGGGTAAAGATGATAGATCTGGATAAATACATTGAATAAATTTTTTTGGGGGGGGGGGCGGTACTTCGTGGTTTTTCACATCGCGGCGGGCTCTGGTCCCCATTAACCACGAAAAATAAGGGATCCCTGTCAATATATACAGCTGTACCTCTACTTACGAACGTCTCTACAAATGTGATTTTCAGGTTACAACACGTAAAACAGGAAATTATTCCCTCTTGTTAAGAAAGAAATTTCAGGTTACGACAGGGAAAAAAAAACTATACAATCATGTAAAAGATACGTATGTACTTCCTACAGGTATTAACGGTTAGGTTAGCTATATGGAATGATTCAAATGTGTTTGGCCGTTTGTTTTATTCCGGTTTCACCCCGATTATAAAATTTAATGTGGCGTGTTAGAAGTGCTCGGAATGGATTAGGGCATATACCAGTACACGTAAAACACATTGCTGTGGAATCTTTGGGTTACAAGTCCACTTCCAGAACCAATTAATGTCATAAGTAGAGGTGCCACTATATACAGTATATATACAGTAGGGCAAATAAGTATTTAGTCAACCACTAATTGTGCAAGTTCTCCCACTTGAAAATATTAGAGAGGCCTGTAATTGTCAACATGGGTAAACCTCAACAAAAAACGCAGAAAATCACATTGTTTGATTTTTAAATAATGTATTTGCAGATCATGGTGGAAAAAAAGTATTTGGTCAATACCAAAGGTTCATCTCAATACTTTATCATGTACCCTTTGTTGGCAATAACGGAGGTCAAAAGTTTTCTGTAAATCTTCACAAGCTTTTCACACACTGTTGCTGGTATTTTGGCCCATTCCTCCATGCAGATCTCCTCTAGAGCAGTGATGTTTTGGGGCTGTCATTGGGCAACACGGACTTTCAACTCCCTCCACAGATTTTCAACGGGGTTGAGATCTGGAGACTGGCTAGGCCACTCCAGGACCTTGAAATGCTTCTTATGAAGCCACTCTTTTGTTGCCCTGGCTGTGTGTTTGGGATAATTGTCATGCTGAAAGACCCAGCCACGTCTCATCTTCAATGCCCTTGCTGATTGAAGGAGATTTTCATTCAAAATCTCTCGATACATGGTCCCATTCATACTTTCCTTTACACAGATCTGTCGTCCTGGTCCCTTTGCCGAAAAATAGCCCCAAAGCATGATGTTTCCACCCCCATGCATTCACAGTGGGTACGGTGTTCTTCGGATGCAATTCAGTATTCTTTCTCCTCCAAACACGAGAACCTGTGTTTCTACTAAAAAGTATTTTGGTTTCATCTGACCATAACACATTCTCCCAGTCCTCTTCTGGATCATCCAAATGCTCTCTAGCGAACCACAGACGGGCCTGGACGTGTACTTTCTTCAGTCCCTGGCGGCGCATTGTGTTACTGATAGTAGCCTTTGTTCCTGTGGTCCCAGCTCTCTGTAGGTAATTCACTAGGTCCCCCCGTGTGGTTCTGTGATTTTTGCTCACTGTTCTTGTTATCATTTTGATGCCACGGGGTGAGATCTTGCATGGAGCCCCAGATCGATTTTCTAATAATTGCTCCCACAGTTGATTTCTTTACACCAAGCGTTTTACCTATTGCAATTTCAGTCTTCCCAGCCTGGTGCAGGTCTACAATTTTGTCTCTGGTGTCCTTCGACAGCTCTTTGGTTTTGGCCATAGTGGAGTTTGGAGTGTGACTGACTGAGCTTGTGGACAGATGTCTTTTATACCGATAATGAGTTAAAACAAGTGCCATTAATACAGGTAACGAGTGGAGCCTCGTTGGACCTCGTTAGACCTCGTTAGAAGAAGTTAGACCTCTTTGACAGCCAGAAATCTTGCTTGTTTGTAGGTGACAAATACTTATTTTCCACTCTAATTTGGAAATTAATTCATTAAAAATCAAACAATGTGATTTTCTGTTTTTTTCCATAGTCTGTCTCTCATGGTTGAGGTTTACCCATGTTGACAATTACAGGCCTCTCTAATCTTTTCAAGTAGGAGAACTTGCACAATTGGTGGTTGACTAAATACTTATTTGCCCCACTGTATACAGCATATACTATATGCCTTTTAATTGTACTTAATTTATTCCACACTCAAAAAAATGCTTTTAAATAGGTGTTTTTCATTGTATATACACATTAGTTTTGTGTTTATACGCATTACTGAATCCATTGTTGTAAATATCACGAAAGAGAGTCAATTAAAATACTTATGAATAAGCATTGTTTAACATATACGTAGTGTGAATTTATGGTTTAAATAGGCGTTTTTCATTTTATATACACATTAGCTTTCTGTTTTTACACATTACTGAATCCTTTGCTGTCTTAATTATGTAAGGGAGTCGATTAAAACACTCATGAAAAAGCATTGCTTAATATATACAGTATGTGTAAGGTTTTGTGCTGGTTCCTTCCAAGTGTGTCCCTGTGATTGCCCATTGATTTCACCTGTTGTGCCTGCTCCTCGTGTATCCTCCAATCTGCAACCTCCTGTGTCATCACCTGTTCCTCGTTGTCTCGTTACCCCTTGTCTGTGTATGTATATAAACTCCAAGTTTCTGTCCACTTCTTGTTGCATCATTGTCCATGTCCACATTCTGTTCAACATTTATTCCCATCCATCCAAGCCCTCGTGTTCGAAGGAAGTTTTCTGAAAAACAGTCTTTTGTTAGTAACAGTTTTGTTTCCCTATGTGCTTTCTTTGGATCACCACAGCCTTTGTTTTGTACTTTGGTTTTTGTTTGCTTTAATTGAACCATTTTTGCATTGTCCATCTGTCTTGCCTCCCTTTCCCTGCATTTTGGTCCATACAACCCGGGAAACTTGACAATATGTAACGTGATTAAATTATTTTAAATAGGTGTTTTTCATTGTGTGTATAGTACATACTAGCTTTGTGTTTTACAAATTACTAAACCCATTGTTGTATTTATCATGTAAGCGAGTCAATTAAAACACTTATGAAAAAGCATTGCTCAATATATGTGACGTGATTGCACAAATTATGACTTTTGTCCCTCTGAGGTTGTCGTACACAGCAAAATCTGTGGAGTTTGGTGTCAGTTATTTTTGAGTTGATTGGTGTTGATTTGTTTTAACACTAGCAGTGTTATGATCGACATTGGCGCGGTGTCATTTAAGTGAGTTGAACACAGACACCCCTGGCAGAGTTAAATGTACTAGCAACTAATTAATCAGCCACACCACGTTTGAGTGCACGTGTCAGAAAACAAAGCAGGCGCAAAGACTTGTGGGTGAATTGACACCAGTGGCCTATACTACGAAGCTGGTTTTCTGGCTTGGCTTAGGGTAACTTTGAGAGTAACTTCATCACGTGCAGCATAATTTATCGGCTAAGCGGGACCACGAAAGGTGGATATGTTGAAACCTGGGAATCTTGCCATGGCAACACACCACATGTCAAACCTGGTCGTCTCAGAGTAAGATGTTGCTTAACCCCAGGATTCCAATTAACCACGCTCTATTTAAACAGCCCTCCTCTGCAGACGTGTCCTCTTGACAATAGCCACGTTTACATGCTGACTTTTATTCATACCGATTCAAATCATTCCGAATGGAAATTTCACATCAGCTGTTTACATGTCACTTCATCTATTCCGATCCAGCGTTTACATGTGACTGCCTTTATTCCGAAAGGACGTTTGACAACTGCCGTCTGACATGCGCAGATTAATCAAAACAAAGCGTCACGTTGCAAAACATGGAGATCGATCGTCAGATCAGCTGCTGTTTTAACTTTTCGAGAGGAAACAAAACTTCAGAATGATACGCCGTTCATTTAATAAGTTGTGTGGGTGCGCTGTGCGTGCGCTTGGAAGCCATGTTGCAAGTGACGTTACTTACGTCACCAAGTGACGTCACCACGTCAGTACGGAGCATGCGCAGAAAGAACGCAACCAGAAACCATTCCGCTTCCCTGTTTACATGATATAATTTTACTTCTAATCGGTTTGGGAAAAGGAATATTCCACCCCTGTGAATCGGAATGAAATTCCATTCGGTTTGGGCCTGTTCATTCCGAATGAGGTGTTTATATGGAACACATTTATTCGGTTTGAACAAATATTCCGATTGTAATTGGAATATTTGGCTCCATGTAAACGTGGCAAATGACAGCGCACCTGGACGACCCGTGCGACATTGGCGCGCGGATTGTGAGAGGCTCTGTTTGGAGGGCATGGGTTTTTGGAGACTGCCAGAATCCGCTGGCTTACCCGGACGATGTTTCCATGAAAGATATAGATTTTCAGCTGAGGGAATTTGTTACCTGTGCCAGCTGTTCGAGGCGGACATCACTAATGTAATCCGCCGAAGTCATGCCCTCATAAGATTGCAGACTATGTGACGGTCCTTGTGCTCTTTCGCCAGCGGTATTCCATCAGTGATGCTGAATATCTGAGTAAGAACACTGTATGCCATGCTATTCGGAAAGTTGTAGGAGTGGGATATGGAAACTTCAAATTGATTGTTGAAAATGCTTTTCAGAAACCTGTGCCGGCTTCGCTGAATGTAAACGAATGTGGAGCTTTGCTCTCATACAAGAAATATATTTAATAAACTTTTCCATTGTTATTTCGTTGTGTAAATGCCTTTATAATAATCATAAAAATATGTAGACTATTTAAACATTGAGAGAACTTGCGTTTTTTCTGCCAACTCGTAGAGATTAAAATAAATGTCAAATCCACCATCTGCCAAATAGAACAGACGCACAAATATAAAAGATATAAATGTTTATTGAATATGCATCTTACAGTCTTGTTTAACTGTGGGAATTTGTTAAATAAGACGGGCTTTAGTTTTTTCATTATGCAACAGGAATCGTCACAAATGTGATCAGTTTAGTTTAGTTTAGTTTAGTTTAGTTTAGTTTAGTTTAGTTTAGTTTATTCACACATCGTATCATGGTACACACATGAACATGGTCATATATACAAGCAATTCATCTGACAAGATGTATGAAAGGGACACTCCGAATAAGCTATTCAAAGCTTTTAGTAGGGGCCCAGTCAAACAACACACACATACACTCATTCATACACATACATGCAATTAACTATGGGAAATTTCAAAATTCTGATTACATCGGATTTGACATGTGATACCTTAGGAATGTTATTCAAAGACAGCATATTAAACATAAATAGCAAGGAGATGTGTTTTCAGTTTTTTCTTAAAAATAGAGATGGAGTGTGACATTTTAAGTATTTCGTCCAGTTCATTCCAGATCTGTGGTCCTCTGCATACAATCCCAAAGCTTGTAGACTTTAGACTTCTGGTTTTTCCTGTGATGTGATATTTTCTTCTAGTAGTATATGTGTGCTGAGGAGTACTGATTGGGATGAGATCACTTAATTTACGGTTTAGTTTATGGATGACCTGATACATTATGCAAGCATTTTGAAAGTAGTTGTGTTCTTTTAGCCTCAGAAGGTGGTGGTGGTGAAATATTAATTTAGTAGGAGCATTGAACCCAGACCATGTTATGGCACGTATGACTTTTTTCTGTAGGATTTCAAGCTTTTTTAGATAGGTTGGAAATGTGTTGCACCATATGATATTACAAAAAAAATATGAAACATGGAATTTATACAAGAACCTTATTTCAAGTTGTTCCACACAACGGCTTTAACTATTAAGTTATGTAGTTAATGAAAAATGCCTAAAGGATTTAAGACTTAATAAATTACTTGAACAAGTTAAGCAATTCCTATTTAAACCTTTTACATGGAAAGTGTAACCACACTCAAAAAATTAAACAGCATTGATGCAAGAACCTTATTTCAAGTGGTTACACACAACTGCTTTAAGTAACTATTAGGTTATGTTGTTAAATGAAAAATGCCTAAATGATTTAAGACTTAATAAACTACTTGAACAAATTAAGCAACCCCTATTCAAACCTTTTACATACAAATGTGTAACCACTTTTTGTTTTTTACAAAAGAAGTGTTAATTTCAAATATTCATTGTGATGTTGTTAGTATTCTGAATGAGTGTGTGACCCTAGTGCAGAACATTGGCCTACCTTACAATTGTACCCTACTGTTGCGCTCACAAGAAGTAACAGAGGGACTTTGCATCCCTTAAGCACAGAGGTTAGGCTCACTATTGTGTCTTTTCAACCGAACACACTCCAGCTACTTACAGACAACACTTCTTACAGTCCTGTGGCCTATACTACGAACGGCGTTCAACCTCCCCAGAAGTAATCCTGCTTACCAGCGGGTAACCGGAGTTGAAAAAACTTGGTTATCTAGTTTGTGGTCAATTGGTGCTACGACGCTGATTATGAGGTCGATTAGTCGAACCTGTGTCAACCCAGTCAGAGTTACTGCGCGTTCACATAAAAGGGGGCGGAGAGCAGAGTCAAACACTACTTGTGATGATGGCACGGGCACCTTACTTCACGGAGGAGGAATGCACGATAATCATGCGGCGTTATGAGTAATTAAAATCCACCCTCACCGCGAAATCCTGCCGGAACTCCCTAACATAAAGTTCGGCAGTTCAGTTTTTTTGTGTGTGTGTGTGTGGGGGGGGCCTTAAACCTCATAAAACCACCAAAATGCAAGAACTTTTGGCACAGTTAAAAATATAACACACAATAAAACACAAAAGGTTTCACAGTGGTTAGCACGTTCCCCGCACAGTTCTGATAACAAGGGTTCAATCCCAGGCTCCGGCCTTCCAGTGTGGAGTTTGCATGTTCTCACCATGCCTACGTTGGTTTTCTCCTGGTGTTTGTGAAAGCAGGGCTATAAACAGGGCAAGCTGGAAATGGCTAAATTAAACTGAAAACATAACGAAACTAAAATGTCAATCATTACGTTCAGGTCGCGCCGGGGTTCTCGCTAAATTTTTTAAATGAATATATATATTTATATACGTATACCAAAACGATGTATGGATGTTAAACAAAGGAATACTTGTTATCAAATAAATAATTTGGTTAAAAAAAAGACAAGGCGCTGTATGGTCACTGCAGAGCCAGAGCGTGCCATGCGCCCTCTTTTTACTCTTTCTCCTCTGCGATGCAAAACCGCATCTGTTTATTTACATTTAACAAACTTTTCCAGCGTTATTTCGTTGTGTAAATGCATTTAAAATGATCATAAAAATATGTAGACTATTTAAACATTAAGAAAAGTTGCGTTTTTTTTTCTGCCAACTGAGAATTCGTTACAAAAGACAGGCTTTAATGCACAGGCATTGTCACCAAATGTGATCACGCAAAACGCAACAAATCCGTTTTTCCAAGCGGCAAGCAGTGATCTGTTCAGGTCTGACTGGAGCATCCCTTCCCTCTCCTCCTCACAAATAATACATAGAATTTTGAGGGGTTTTTTCTCGGGCTTGGGCCTACAAATAAAATATAAAATTTCGTTTTTTTTCCGGGCTCGAGCCTACAATTAAAACATAACTTTTTGGGGGTTTTTCGGACCTGCAAATCAAGTTAATTGATCGGGCTCGGGCGGGTCGGGCTATAATACCAGCGGACCCGGGTCGGGTCGGGCTGGATTTTTTTAGGCCCGATCTTACCTCTTGATGACCTTAAATTGGTTGCAGTTACACGTCCGGGAACGCTCCCTCCGGAACAAAACACGGCAGGATTTGACCAACATTGTGACAATGCTGACCAAAAATGACGTAATGTCCAGTTTATAAAATCACCCAGCAGCCTTCCATGCCCAGAGAGCGCCAGTGGGCAACACAGGACAAGTCTGTGAAAGCATCCAACCAGCTTCATTCTCGGAATCTTTTCATGCATGAAAGAGTAAATCCTGCATCACCTTATACGGGAAATTCCCTGGTAATATGTGTGAAAAGGGCTACAGGCAATGCGACTTGTCAGATAGAGAGAGACGCTGGGGAGAACTACGTAGAATAAATGAATAATAAAAATCAGTGGAAACGGATGACGCTAAGCAAGCGCTTTATTAGGCTTGTATTGTTAACACATGTGTATGTAAATCTGACATTAGTAGATTGTTCTTATTGGAGATACGTGGGTAGCAGCGTGGCAGTTCTTTTTTTTGTTTTTTTTTTTTAAACATTTGGTTTTGACAGTTGCCGTCATATTTTCGGGATCAAAGCACCGTATGGCGGAACGGTGTTCCGCCACCGTATTTCATGGCCCACTTTCACCCCTGATTAAAATTGGGCCACATTTGGCTCGCTGGCCGTAGTTTAGACACCCCTGTTTTAGAGCGCCTTCCTCTCTGAGTTGCTCTAAGAGTAGTTACAAATAGTCATTTCTACACAGTAGCCTTTCCATCTCAGGTAAAAGACCAGAAAGAAATGTATCATTTTGCGAGCAAAGATGTGATGCTCCTGTGAAAGACAGAAGCAGAGTCACAAATGTAAAACACAAACAAAATTATCCACAGCTTGTCTGCTTCTCACTGACTAATGAAAGTGACACAAGTTTGTAACCCCGGGACTGGCTAAGAACACTTTGATCCAGCGGCAAAGCTTCTCACGCATCAACAACGGATACATATACTGTATGGCCCACCAGTTCCAGCCAAAGTGAAAACAAAGCCAGAAGCATTAGCATTTGTAGAGATATTTATTCCCATATACTGTATTTGTTCATTGAACTTGATATTTCATTTCTATATTGTTTAGTCTTTTTTCTGACTTTATTTGTTTAAGATAATAGTGCAGGTCTCAGCTTCTACTCTGAAGCAAGGTCAAAGCAGAGAACATAATGTAGCTGCTAGTAAAATTCTACATTCTTGTGAACCACTTCATGGGTTAACATGGGGGCCTGCCTATTCGCATTTGGAATAACAAACAGTTGCCACGTTTACATGGAGCCAAATATTCCAATTACTATCAGAATATTTGTTCAAACCGAATAAATGTGTTCCATATAAACACCTCATTCGGAATGAACAGGCCCAAACCGAATGGAATTTCATTCCGATTCACAGGGGTGGAATATTCCTTTTCCCAAACCGATTAGAAGTAAAATTATATAATGTAAACAGGGAAGCGGAATGGTGTCTGGTTGCGTTCTTTCTGCACATGCTCCGTACTGACGTGGTGACGTCACTTGGTGACGTAAGTACCGTCACTTGCAACATGGCTTCCAAGCACAGCGCACCTAATTGGAGTCCGGCGGAAAGATTGTATTTAATTCAAACTTTAAAAGAATTGAATATAATTGCTCGCTTAGACGGGCGTAAAACAAGGAACAGTGAACTATTTTAAAAAGTTCACGAGAGGTTACACGAAGCCGGAATAGACCGGAGCATTGACCAGATTAGAAACCGGTGGAAAACCGGCTACTACAAGGCAAAAGAGCAAAACAGCAGAAGCGGATACGACCCCACAAACACAACAAGTGGGTTAAAGTTAAAACAGCAGCACTCCGACGATCGATCTCAATGTTTTGCAACGTGACGCTTTGTTTTGATTAATCTTCGCATGTCAGACGGCAGTTGTCAAACGTCCTTTCGGAATAAAGGCAGTCACATGTAAACGCTGGATCGGAATAGATGAAGTGACATGTAAACAGCTGATCCGAAATTTCCATTCGGAATGATTTGAATCAGTATGAATAAAAGTCAGCATGTAAACGTGGCTAGTGTATGCATTAGAAGGTTGAGGTGGAATCTTCTCAAAGGCACCTAAGACACTCTAGGGCAGTTTTTTTTCATACACCGTGCCGCGGCACACGCGTAGTGTCTTGTGTGCCGTGGAAAGTCCTCCACTTTTCCTAATTGATGTGAAAATGTTTTTGGAAAATGAATCCGCAAATGCGCAAAATCTGTGCTGTCGGTTATGTACCCTTCCATATCAGAAGGTGTCAATAGGTAGCTAATGACTTTGTTTGGTGATGCTAAGAAGTAAAAATGGCATTAGGACTAGCTAGCAGCTAGCTAGCGAAACTATAACAGTGATGGCGATGGTAAAGCTTTTTAAAAAGGAAAGATGTTAACTCAGAACTGGACAAAAGGAAACAAAGGCCATATCCTCTCGGAGAGTCTCCGGAGTAAGGCAATGAGTAAAAGCTATCTTTCATTGGGATTTACACTAGAATGTAAAGAAGAACTGAATTTAGCATGATTAACTTGATTGGCTTCTTCTTCCTGCCTTCAACGGGGGCGAACGTGTTTCCTCCCTGCTCCTGCTATCTGCTGTCTTCGTCAGTCGAGTCTGCTTTTTTTTTTTTTTTTGTATTATTTCCTCTGTGGATCAACTGTTTTGGTCTCTCATACGAAAATGGATCTGATTAGTAGGTCTCTCAGCGCAATTGACAAGATTTTTTTCAACAAAAGACACAGAGCCCCAGGAGAGCAGTCTTGCCCGGATGAGACTAAGGATGGGATGTGGGCTACGTGAGAGATTCATGGGATTACTGGAAGCCCGCCAGCCTCACTGTCCTATCTGTGGAAGATATCGAGGATATTTGGCTGTTCGGTGTGACGGTCGTGGGGTTTCTTCTGCTGGGCTTGGGAGGTGCCCTCCTGTAATGGAAAGTTTCCAAGATGGCAGCTTTCAAGGAAATCGACAAATTCTCCACGGATAAAACTGTGCACTTCAAGGCTTTGGAGGACCGAGTTTGTTCCCCGGACTGTAGACTCACTCTTTGGACACGCGGCTCAGTCCAACCAAGGATGGAAAAAGGTGGATGCAATCTGGCGCCAAATGGTGGAACTGTTGAGGTAGACCGCGACTGTTGGCAATGACTTAGGGGGCCTGCGATCTCGCCTTCGCCTTGAGGAGCGCGATTTAGTCTGAAGACCCACTGTATTTGAACATATTAAATTAGTTATTCGGCTTAATTCGATTGTAATTTTCCTTTCCCTTCCTGAATCACCCTTATCCCACCCCTCCCTTCTGGAGAGAGCCCATAGGCGGAGTTTGACTTTTGGGGCGGGGGGGGGGGGGGGGGGGGGGGTCAAAACACATTGATGACCCCGAAACACAGTGTCACCAATAAAATTTACTTACAAGAAGATTTATAATAATAAGTTGACAATGAGCGTTTTTTGTTTCCCATCATTCTAGAGGGGAATTCTAAATCAGCGTGCTTAGGCAATACTTTTCACCAAGATCGTCATCCACTGAAAAAGGTACGCCCGCCGGTGTCGTGCCAATGTAGTTACTCCAGTCAAAAATTGTATCCTCTGGACGGAGCCATATGGAGGTAGATTTGTGTCTTTATTATTCAATCAAAAAAAGTTGCTTCAATCATAATATATATTTTCAACCAAAAAAAATCGCTTTAAAAAAAAAAAAAAATGTTTGAATGCGAAAGTAAATTTAAAACTAAAAAAAATTTTTCTTTGATTTTTTATTTATTTATTTATTTATTTATTTTTTTTGATTGATGCAACTTTTATGATTGAAGTAATGTTGATTTGAGTTTGGGCCGCATTTTGGCTAGGACATATTTGTCTTTTTTATTGAATCAAAAAATAAGTAATAAATATATTTTCAAAAAGAAAAATCACTTCAATCAACAAAAAAAAATGTAATCATGGAAAAAGTTTTTGAATGCAAAAAAATATTTGAGATTGAAAAACTTGCATTTGAACACTTAATTTTTCATTGAAAATGTTTTCTTTGATTGAAGCAATCCTTTTTGTGTTTGGGCCATATTATAAGTAGGACATTTGTGTCTAAATCATTTAATCCCAAAAAGTTGCTTCAATCAAAAAAAATATTTTCAATCAAAGTAAAAAATCATTTGAAAAATAAAATTGCCCTTCCCTATTTTTTTTTTTAATTATATGCAAAGCAAATGACTGTCTAAGTAGCTAGTCACATGATCTGTTCGAAAAAATAATTTTGACCCATTATAACAATTTTTTTTGGTTCATTTCATTCATTTTTGTTGCAGTTTTATTGCTTTACAACTTATATATATATATACATATATACACACACATATATATTAAGCCTGAACGATATATCGTTTAAACATCGCCATCGCGATGTGCGTGTGCGCAATAGTCCCATCGCAAGCACGTGCGATAGTTTTTCTTTTTTTTTGATCCACATACGCCTCACTTTCTGGTCTGCGCACAGCCTCCTACCCTCCCTCTCCCAGCCTTTTGATCCTCTCAGTCACTGCGGCACAACAATGGCTTTGATCTGGCCAAAGAAGCAGACTTCACACGGGCATCTGTCAATCATCGTTGAACTTGTTAAACAGTTGCAAGGAAGCCGCGCTGGAATGAATGTGTGTACTGTGGGGACGTTGGAGACATTTAAATGCCAGAAGTGATCATGAGGAGTTTGAAATTTCTACATGTCACTTCAACGATCACAGCTAAAGTAGATAAACAGAAGCATTTAATAAAGCCAAGCATTTATCTGCTACAGTACTTTATTCTTGTTCAAAAATGATTTGGTTGGACAGTTATGTTTAAAAGTTATCATAATTATGAAATTTGAAGTGCTTAAAAACCATTTATTTTTATACATTTTTTTTAAATCACTTTGGGGGGGGGTTTGGGGGGGTGAGAAAAAAACATGTCTTATACACGGTGACCCCAAAAAAAGTTTACACTGCCATAATACAACTTAAATGCCATGTTTATTCATTTTAGAATTAGAATTGAATCACAAATTATACATTATTGTAAAGAACATGTACAGTACACTCTATTTTTCAATGTGTCCTCCCTTAAGTGTCACAACAGCCTCCAGGCGCCTGCGGAACGCTTCTTTATGTAGGATGCTGTCATCTTTTCCCAAGATCTAACAATGGACCTCTCCAAGGCTGCCACAGCAGTTTGTGGCTTCTTACAGGCACTGTCCTCCACAGTTGCCCATATGCTATAATCCAGGGGATTGAGATCTGGACTCTGGGGTGGCCACATATCACCTTGTCGATCAACTTTTTGGTCGGCACAGATCGGCACTTCCAGACCCAGGTTTTCGTGAGGCTGTTCCAATATCTTTCAGCTTCTTTTTAACTTTGTAGACTGCACATCTGGATATTCTCAGATTTGCTGTAATCTCAGTAGGTGTCAGACCGGCACGCAGCAATTCAGGTACAGCTAAAGTTTTCTTCATTTTCAGCAGAAGCACAGGAATTGTAGAGACGAGAGATTACCAGCTGCATTGAGTGACCTTAATGAATCACTTAAGCATGACAACCTATTTAGATATGTTTCAATGGCTTTTAAACAAGCAGTCAACTGAGTGTAAACTTTTTTTTGGGTCAACCTGTATGTATCTCTTTCCAATGCTAAATCTGAATAAATACATTGGGCACAAAAAACGCACACACAAAAAAAAAAATTAAAATGGGGGGGGTGGGCTACTTCGCGGTCTTTCACTTATCACGGCGGGTTCTGGTCCCCGTTAACCGCAAAAAACAAGGGATGACTGTACACTGTGGTGATCTAAAGTCTTTCCAAACAGCTATTTAAGTCATCTTGTGAAAATATCTTGAAAAAAATATATATAAATGTTTTTAAATATCGCAATATAATATCGCAATATATCGCAAACCCCCAAAAAAATCGCAGCGCAGCAATAGTTTTTCCCAATATCGTTCAGGCCTAATATATATACATATATACACACACACATATATATATATATATATATCTATAGGAAAGTCAATTACATGCAATCACCTTAAAATCCGCTTATGAGAGAGCCGTACAGATGACCCTATCTGTTACCCTTGATTGTCTTCCCAAGACCGGTCACAGGGCCCTGCGACTCTTATTTTGTCTACAGACACGCACAAATACTGATACACTCGGGCACACACATCCTCCGCCCCTCCAGTCCACTAACACCTTTCTTACTATCTCTGCCCCCCTTCCTCCACCCATGACTGGTAGTTTTCCTTTTTTTTCGTACAAAAAAATCCCTTCACGTGACCTGTGCGTCTTGTCATATACCTGCTATGTTGTATGATATACAGTATGTGTGTCTACTTGTAACCTGCTCTCTAATTTCGGAAGAGAGAGAAGTGGTGGCGCGGAACAAAGTCTGCAGCGGCCTGATGCTCACTCATGGAATGGAATTTCGTTGCATCTGTTGTCATCTTGTAAGAGCTGGTGTCAATGAACAATAAATCTCTGAATCTAACTATCAATGCGGATGCAGTGATACCTACGCCAATACAGAAGCCACACAGAGTGTGTATAAATACGATTCTAAAAGGTATTTTTCTTTGTGTTTGTTTGATTCCTATTCATAGTCTACAGAAATTCATTTTTACATTTTTTTGCTGGTGGCATGCCTTGGGATTTTTTTTCAATGGAAAAAAGTGTGCCGAGGCTCAAAATAGGTTGAAAACCACTGCTCTAGGGGACAGCTTTCCCTGGTGAAAAATAAATGTGTTAAGTGTACCAAAACTTTGCATACTTTTTTGTACTTGAAGCCGCACTAATCATCAGTATAGTTCAGGTGTGTTTATGGATAACTTAAAGCAGACATGTCCAAAGTCTGGCCCGGGGGCCAAATGCGGCCCCTGGTCAAATTTCATCCGGCCCCCAGCCTGTCATAAAATCAATAACATCTGGCCCGCACATAGACTTGATAAATTGGTCAGCAGTCCTGCTACCATCATATGAAGTAGCTTACACACTAAATGCTGCTCCTCATTTACCCACCAAAAGGCAGCAGCACTCTAAGCAACATTACCCCATGTGACCCTTAACTCCCAATTTTCTAAAATGGTGACAATCAACACAAAAAAGAACGTTGACTGTGACGGCTGACGCTTCTGGGATAGGTGGAAATTGGAGTATTTCTTCACTAAAATACGCAACAACTGTGTCTGCCTCATTTGCAAAGAGACAGTCGCTGTTTTTAAAGAGTTCAATGTGAGGCGATACTAACAAACAAGAGACGCTGACATGTGCAACAAGATTAAAGGGAAGATACGTAGCAAGAAATTAAAGTAACTTGAAGCTAGTTTAATTTCACAGCAGCAGTATTTCGCAAGAACCCAAGAATCGAAAGAGAAGGCCACAAAGCCTAATTGCGAGATTGTTGATATTATTAATTAAAATAATAATAATGAAGCAAATGTGACACACAGAATGACCACAGGGTCATAACATTGCTAAAATTTGCTTAAATATATTGTTCTACATAAAGGACGTCAACCAAGGTCGGCCCCCCACATTTTTACCACACCAAATCTGGCCCCCTTTGCAAAAAGTTTGGACACCCCTGACCTAAAGCATGACATTTTGGAACAGCTAATTTTATATTATATATATTTCACTTGTGATTAAATTGTGAAAAAGCTCAACTTGAAGTTTACTTAATGTACTTTTACGTGCTGAAGTGGAAGAACTACAAGTATATTTTGTACACTTTAAGTATATTAGTTTATATTGTATATACTAATATGTGCTTACGTAGTAAAATTGAAGTGTACTTTATTTTCATTATGAGTTTATTATAAATGAATTATTAGTGTCTTGAATGGTGACACAAACTGGCTGCCTCAAAGATTCTTTGAGTGTCCTCAAATGAATCCAATGCATTATATTAGCTTCATTATTAAAATACAGCACGCCTTTTGTTTAGATGAGTCTTCAAAATAGAGTCATAGTAGTCAGCAAAAAAATATATATATATATATACATATATACAGTGGGGAGAACAAGTATTTGATACACCGCCGATTTTGCTGGTTTTCCCACTTGCAAAGCATGTAGAGGTCTGTAATTTGTATCATAAGTTCTCTTCAACTGTGAGGGACGGAATCTAATACAAAAAAACAGAAAATCACATTGTATGATTTTTAAATAATAAATTTGCATTTAATTGCATGAAATAAGTATTTGATACATCAGAAAAATCAAACTTAATATTTGGTACAGAAACCTTTGTTTGCTATTGCAGATACCAAACGTTTCCTGTAGTCCTTGACAAGGTTTGCACACACTGCAGCAGGGATTTTGGCCCACTCCTGCATGCAGATCTTCTCCAGAGCCTTCAGGTTTCGGGGCTGCTGCTGGGCATCACGGATTTTCAGCTCCCTCCATAGATTTTCTATCGGGTTCAGATCTGGTGACTGGCTAGGCCACTCCAGGACCTTAAGATGCTTCTTACGGAGCCACTCTTTAGTTGCCTTGGCTGTGTGCTTTGGGTCGTTGTCATGCTGGAAGACCCAGCCACGACCCATCTTCAGGGCTCTCACTGAAGGAAGGAGGTTGTCAGCCAAGATATGGCGATACATAGCCCCATCCATCGTCCCCTCAATACGGTGCAGTCGTCTGTACCCTTGGCAGAGAAGCAGCCCAAAAAAATCATGTTTCCTCCTCCATTTTTCACAGTTGAGATGGTGTTCTTGGGGTTGCACTCATCCTTCTTTTTCCTCCAAACACGACGAGCCGAGTTTAGACCAAAAAGTTCAATTTTGGTCTCATCCGACCACATGATCTTCTCCCATTGCTCCTCTGGATCATTCAGATGGTCAGTGGCAAACTTCAGACGTGTCTGGACATGCAATGGCTTCAGCTGCGGGACCTTGTGTGCGCTGTAGGATTTTAATCCATGACGGCGTAATGTGTTTCCGATGGTTTTCTTCGAGACTGTGGTTCCAGCTCTCTTCAGGTATTTGACCAGGTCCTGGCGTGTAGTTCTGGGCTGATCCCTCACCTTTCTCATGATCAGTGATGTCCCACGAGGTGAGATCTTGCATTGAGCCCCAGAACTAGGCAGATTGACCGTCAACTTGAACTTCTTCCATTTTTTAATAATCGCTCCAACAGTTGTTACCTTCTCACCAAGCTGCCTGCTTATTTTCCAGTAGCCCATCCCAGCCTTGTGCAGGTCTATTATTTTATCCCTGATGTCCTTACACAGCTCTTTGGTCTTGGCCAATGTGGAGAGGTTGGAGTTTGTTTGTTTGAGCATTTGAACAGGTGTCTTTTATACAGGTAACAAGTTCAAACAGGTGCAGTTAACAGGGGTCAAACAGGTGTTCTTAAAAAAAGAACTTAGAGCCGAAATATTTTCTAGTTGGTAATGTATCAAATACTTATTTCATCCAGTTCAATACAAATTTATTATTTAAAAATTATACAATGCGATTTTCTGGATTTTTGTATTAGATTCCGTCCCTCACAGTTGAAGAGAACTTATGATACAAATTGCAGACGTCTACATGGCTTGCAAGTGGGAAAACCAGCAAAATCGGTAGTGTATCAAATACTTGTTCTCCCCACTGTATATATATATATATATACATATATATATATATATATATAAATATATTTAAAAATCAAGTGTCTTCTGGCATGCTGTTCACACTGTCAATAAGCCATTTGGTGCTGGTGTCAAGTAATTGACAACACATTGAGTGGGACTTTATGCCCCAATTTTACACATACAGCAAAGTGCATGTTTTATGAGACAGGAAACGCATGTCAGAGTCAAAGCAAATGCATGTCACCTTATAACACATCCATAGATTTCACTATTAGTTGACAGGAAACGGGGTGCTGAGCCTCTCCGTAGGTGGCCTATTTTCAATAACTTAAAATGCAAATGTTTTCAAAACCAAAGCCGCAAGCAGCCTAAAACTTAAACAGGCACCTCCCTTAGGCATATATGAGTCTCCATGAGCAGCGGCATCAAAATAAAATACTGATTATTATTTATATAAGTGTAAAAAACTTGAATAGAATGGCTATAAAATTCTCAGATTTTACACTAGATGCAAAAAAATCACCAAATGCAGAGGTAAGATAAATTCAGGATTAATAGAAATATTTAACATATAAGTTTGGGCCTGAAATAGCAACTTAAATTTTTCAACAGCTCATAAATGACTCAATTTTCACATCAGAAACTTAATACTTGAGGAAAGCATGTAGAATCATCTTAATTTTACTCAACAAAGGCAAATTTTGCATTTTTCTACATACAATCCCAACTTATTTAGTTTGAATTCAATGTCACTATTGCTTCAGCATGTCTTGCCGGCTATCTGGCCCTCATTGTTTTTAGATTAAAATGTTACTTTTTTTTTTTTTTAATTTTGTATGGACACAGAAATGTCTAAATTACTAGTTTTTTTGCCATAAAATGGACAGTTGGCCGGAAATTACCTGATTATTTGAAGGTAAAGTTATGCTATTGTGTATGGATACAAACTGGCGGCCGTCACAAAACAAAGAGGTTTTTAAGTTGAAAATTCTTGTATATTATTGCGTAAATCCCAGAATTTATATAGATATGAATGTAAACCAGTTTAGATTCTTGGTTGAAAGCAAAAAAAAAAAAAAAAAAAAAAAAACAGGCAGTTATCAATAATTTTACGTATATGTTTTAAGCTAAAGTTACGCAAATTTTTTCCATTCATTTAATTTTTTTCAGAACGTTTCAAAGTGCATACATAGTGCCATTTTATATAATAATTACCTTGAATCTTTGACCAAATCACTGTTGAAACACTCCTGCCTGCCCGTATGCACTAAAACATTCGTCCGGTTTCCACCTAAATCCAGAGCTGGAACGCAGCGTGTGTTTGAGTTTATCGCAGTGAAAGCTGCCACAACGCTCTGCCTGGCCCGGCGCCCTACAGGAAGCCATGGCGCAGTGTCTATGGGAGCTGTCTCGTCAACTGATACGGAAGTCTATGATACATCTCTCCCTAACAATTACAGGCATACATAAGATAAGTTCAAAATCAACTAAGACCACCTGGGTCTACTAGATAACTCGATATCTACAGACAACAATAGGTCAGCAGTTAAATACAGTGGTACCTCTACATACAAAGTTAATTCATTCCAGGACCTTGTTTGTAAGTCAAAATGGACGTACAGTATGTCGAGCAGGATTTTGCTATAAGAATACATTATAATTCCATTAATTCATTCCACAGCCCAAAAAGCTACACTAAATCTTTAATAAATACTGCTGTTACTATTGCAAATAATAATTACAATGAGCAAAACAAATAAATTATGAATAAAAACCAGAATGATAATAATAGTAATAATAATAATACCTGTAATAATGTGGCGGACTGTTTTTTGCTGTACCTGAACGCACCGCGGGGCTGACGTGACGGTGAGCAAGAGTGCGCGGCTTATTACTTTCTGTTTTGATGCTGGCGTTGTGTTGCAGACATTGATGGAATAAATGATTAGAAACCTGACGAAGCTGGCAATTTCTTTGGGGATGTTATTACAAAAAGAATTGTCACCTTAACTTATGATAAAGACTGGCGAATGGAGGAGGACTGCCGGCAGGAATTGACATTCTACGGCCCCATTGTTTTTGGATCCAGTGGTGTTTTCTCTCACAAGAAAATCAGTCATGCGTCTGTCTTCCGGCAAAACAAAGAAACTGCGGTGTTGTCAAATTAATTATAGTTACAAATTACTTCTCCCAAAAGTAATTGCGTTAGTAACTCAGTTACCTAAATGTAAGAGTAATTAGTTACTTGGCAAAGTAACTGGTGATGATTTTCATGTTTTATTTTTTTTCCTCAAAAAAAAAAAGGTCAAATTATGTGAAGTTTAAAAGGTTTTTGGGACAATTGGCCCTAGCCCAATTCTTTACCATAATTTACCCTTTACCCTGAAACAACCATTAAAAGTTGTTAAAATTGCTCCCATTATCGCATTAGTTCCCTTCTGTCTACTTTTGACATGTGTAAGATTTAAAATTCTTTCATTATTTAAAGATAGATTCAAGTCAAGATTTTGCCGATTTAGGAGTATTTTAGATAAAAAGTTACTTAGGTTCGCTAGGAAGGTTCTCTACAACAGAGCCTTCCTAAGAAGTTTACTGCTTTAAGATGGCGGCTGTTTACTAACGCATCTAGTTCCTATACTGTACATGTTGCTAACGCTGCCGTGTCTGTCATTTCGCATCTAGTTACAGTGGTACCTCTACATACGATCGCTTCGACACACGAACTTTTCGACATCCGACGTAAAATTTGACTCGCCATTTGTTTCTACATCCGACGACATGCTCGAAATACGACGACAATGGCAGCACCGCAGACGAATGCACGGCGGATTTTCTTGTGTGACAAATCAACACAGGTTTCAGAAAAGGTTGGTACAGGTGGTGAAACAAGGAAAAAGTTGATGCTTACCTTCGAAATGAAGATGCAAATGACAGAAAAATATGAGCGTTGGGTGGGCATCCATGAAATGGCTCAACAATACATCTCCACGGTCCTCCTCCGACCATCGTTCTCCAGTCTTTATAAATTAAGCTGACAATTCTTATTGTCTCCAAAGAAATCGCCAGCTTCGCCACGTTTTCATCATTTCTTTTACAACTTATTCAACACAAAACGCCTGCTGTCTGCCGCAATTGATGGTGTTCTCAAGAGAACATTCAAAGTGAAAGTGAAACTCAAGCTCACCGGTCTGTCTCTGGCACGTGAGCCCCGCGGTGCGTTCAGGTACACAAAAAAACGTCCGCCTTATTAGAACCCGAGTCGTTACACTATTACAGGAATTATTATTATTCTTTTTATTACATTATTCCAATTTTGATTTATAATTTATTTGTTTTGCTACGTGTAATTGCCATTTGTAATAGCACCAGCAGTATTTTTTAAGTATTTAGTGCAGGTTTTTGGGCTGTGGAACGAATTAATGGAATTATAATGTATTCCTATGGGAAAATCCTGCTCGACATACGACCATTTCGACTTACAAACAAGGTCCTGGAACGGATTAACTTCGTATGTAGAGGTACCACTGTATATATATATTAGGGCTGTCAAAATTATCGCGTTAACGGACGGTAATTAATTTTTTAAATTAATTACGTTAAAACATTTGACGGAATTAACGCACTTGCCCAGCTCAGACAGATTTAAATGACAGTAGAGTGAAAGGCCCACTTGTTAATTGTGTTTTGCGGAGTTTTGCTGCCCTCTGCTGGCGCTTGGGTGCGACTGATTTTATAGGCTTCAGCATCCACGAGCATTGTGTAAGTAATTATTGACATCAACAATGGCGGGCTACTAGTTTATTTTTGGATTGAAAATTTTACCAATGTTATTAAAACGAAAACATTAAGAGGGGTTTTAATATAAAATTTCTATAACTTGTACTAACATTTTTCTTTTAAGAACTACAAGTCTTTCTATCCATGGATCGCTTTAACAGAACGTTAATAATGTTAATGCCATCTTGTTGATTTATTGTTATAATAAACAAATACAGTCCTTATGTACCGCATGTTGAATATATATATCCATCTTGTGTCTTATCTTTCAATTCCAACAATAAATTACAGAAAAATATGGCATATTATATAGATGGTTTGAATTGCGATTAATTGCGATTAATTACGATAAATTAATTTTTAGGCTGTAATTAACTCGATTAAAATTTTTAATCGTTTGACAGCCCTAATATATATATATACATATATAATACAGTGGGGAGAACAAGTATTATTGTATCAAATACTTGTTCTCCCCACTGCATATATGTGAGATCTACCATGTCTACCATATCTACCATATCATGTGGGCGTAGTTTGTAGGCTATCGGCTACAGTTAGGTATTATTGGAGCCACCTAGTATCTCGTTTTCTCAGCCTCACAACTTTTTTGCCTTCTCCCCACACCTGCTCTGCTCTGTCTTCTCGGTGAGTCCGTCTCCCTCAGACTTTTCTCGCGTCATTCAACCAATATAGTAACGCATAGTAACGCACGCCTTTCCATCCTCAGTAACAGTAATGGCGTTGCCAAGATGAGAAAAGTAATTAATTAGATTGCTCACTACTGAAAACAAAAATAACGCCGTTAGTAATGCTGTTATATTCTAACGCCGACATTAACAATACTGGTCGTCGGATGTAGAAACAAATGGCGAGTCAAATTTCACGTCGGATGTCGAAAGCATTGTGTGTTGAAGCGAACGTATGTTGAGGTAGCACTGTAATGTAATTAGGTCTAGAGGACGACCAATGAGGAGGTTTATGGATGTAGTTAAAAAGGACATGAAGGTAGTTGGCGTGAGAGCAGAGGACAGTGAACAGACTTAAATGGAGACAACTGATTCGCTGTGGTGACCCATAAAAGGAAAAGCCAAAAAGAAAAGAACAAAAATCAGCACTGTGACAAAACAAATTAGGCTCTGAGGATCGATGTGTATACCATACATCCCTAGAATATGCCCAAAAAATGTTATTAAAATTCTGATCCGTCCGCACATAACGGAAGAGTACCAATTTTAATATTTAAATATTCTAATTAATCAGCCCTGACTGAGACAGCTCTGAGGATCAATGCATACACAGGCTAGTAGAAAACCATCGGAAAGACGTAAGAACACGCCTACTGACTTTGATTTATCGTGTTACATTTCATGTTCCCTTGCTGTGCATTTGGGATGAAATGCACACTGCAAATAATGCTACTTCAATCTAACGTTATACTGGCAAGTGGGGTGGCCAATAAATTTATAGGGGCGGCCGTGGCCCCTCACTGGTGGTGCCATTGTGATCCATCCGCAAATAACTGGGATGTAGCAATTTTTTGTCCAAATAGGTGAGAACTCTAGATCTCCATCCGAGCAGTCTAAAAAAGTAATTGTTATTTAGGGAGGTTGATAAGAAAGAAGTGGTTTGAGAGAACAATGTATTCTGTAAAGCTTTTTCTTCATTTCTCAGCGAGCACCGTTGTGTCGTGTTTGTGGTTTTTTTCAAATCTGCAGTCTTGACAGACTCACTGCTCATTAACTTTTTTTTTTTCAGTTGTGCCGTCAACTGGCACATACTCACACTTTCTGTATTCAGAAAATCAGCCCGTCACCGCCTTTTTTAATTTTAAAATCCCATGCACGCATCACTGTTTACGCTGTGCATTTCTTTAAACAGCGCTGCTTCCCAAATACACCATCTACATCACCTGACACTACTCAATAATTCTCTGTCAAGTCCATCCCTCAGAAAAAAGATTTAGACATAGACTTCATAATAATATTGACGGGTCAACTTCCCTAGACACTGTACCACGCTATCAAGTAGGGGGGCATCCTACACTCTGCTTCAGTCGGTAGAAGTCAGTAGCAGTTATTCAACACATGCTGCGATCTCCGCCAGATTTAGGTTGAAAAAGTACAAAAGCTGTACCGGATACAAAACGGAAGAATTGTCTCAGGAGTGATTTGTTCGAGAAGTCAAGGTAATTATTATATTTTTCGTTCCGTGCCATGCATACATTTTCATAAACATTGTGAAAAAAATCAATGGGAGGAATTAACCGCTGCGGCATTGGCATCACAATTCGCAATATTTACAAAAAATAAATGCTAACTGCCCATTTTTTTTTCTTTTGCTTTTAACCAAGAATCGAGACTGTTTTACGTCCATATCCATAAAGAATTCGGGGATTTAAGCATTTATTCCCAAAAAAGACTAGCAGCACATTTGACATACTTACGTAAAATAAATACTAACTGTCCGTTTCTTTTTTTAATTTTTTTTATTTTTATGCTTTTAACCAAGAATCAAGACTGTTTTACATCCATATTTATAAAGAATTCAGGGATTTAAAGTGCGTATGACAGGATAAAAAACAGTCTTAAATTGCATTATTATATGAATTAGAATCATATTTTGAGACAATTGAACTATATACAACGAATTGGCAAAGTGCAGATGACGAGAAATTAGTCTTTTAATCTGCGGTTTAGCCACGCCTACCTTTATAGGGCTCTAGCGTCCCCAACAGGAGGATGACGTCAGCAGAAGAATGGTTTCATCTGATTTAGACCAGCCCATTGAGTGGGAATTATTCATAGCGAGGAAAATGCGACAAAGAGAGCAGCAAAATGTCATTTTTTTCAATCCAATATTTTGACAGAATATTCTTTTATCAAAGTTTCTCAGTTTCTTTTTTTCCCAATTGCTAAATAAATGGTATGGTCATGACAAATAGCAGTCTTGTGCTAAATAAAATATGAAATATAAAAAATGCAATTATTCAGTACGGAATGGCAAAATTACTCCATAATGGTCAAAACTGTCCACTTCTTGCACCCCCCAAACTATATTTTATGCCACCGGCTTTTGTCATTTCCCTGCCCGCCCCTGCTTCTGAGACGGAGGAAAGAGCGTGAACAACGGCGGGCTGGCAGTGCGTGTCACCGGGAATAAACGCCGAAAATAGCCCATTCTCGATGGAAAAAAACCTGCCGACATCGGAGCACAGAGTTGTGCCTAGCCAAGCTGAGGAAAGCACATTCTCGGCGGGCACGCGAGGAGGCCCGATCGGGCTGGGTCAGCAAACCCGTTGTTGTACTGGGGCCACGGCGGGCTGTCAGGGGTTGTCATCAAGCCGAGGAAAGCACATTCTCGTTGGGACCGGGCGAGCAAAATACAGCTCGCCGTTCTACTGGGGCCATGGCGGGCTGGCAGTGCTCGTCACCGGGAATGAACGCCGAAAATAGCCCATTCTCGGCCGACATCCGAGCACGGAGCTGCTCGTGGCCAAGATGAGGAAAGCGCATTCTCGGTGGGCACACATAGAGGACCAGGGGGGTGACAAGCAGCAGATCACCGGCCACAAAATGCAAGCCACTTCCTTATTAAAAACGTGTGCCATGATCCCAGTATTTGACATAATACAAAACACGATGTTTACTCACTTTCTCGTAAGTCCAATGGTCTCATAGCTGTCAGAATTGTTTATGCCAATCTAGGGGTGAACGGGAACTTTTTGAAACCCAAAAAGGCTCATACGCATTCTCTTGGTGCAGCAATTTTTCTCCAGCACATTTAGCTGGCGTGATGCAAAAAATAAACAAATTAATCCGCAAAATCAACTGCATCCGCAGTCGTTCTGCATGCTGTAGTATGGATGTATACTGAAGATGACTATCCCGCTGACGTCACATTCGAAATCCTTGTCAATCCAGGAAGTCGCTCATTTTCATGGCACGGGATTCATAAACTAAATAAAAAATACATTCCATCGCTTCCACCACACACATCCAAGCGGTTCATTTCATTCAGGAGCATAAAATAGCGCGGAAAATATGAGATAAACATGCTTTTTGCTGTCATACGTGCTTTAAGCATTTATTCACAAGAATTTTCAATGTAATGTCAGTGTCAGCTTTGATGGAGATAGGCCCCCTATTAATCAGTCCCGCACCCCGTGTCCTGTCAATATCATTATGAAGTTTATGATTTATATTAGACAAAATTCGATTTTTGTTATTTTGATTTTGAAAAAAATGCTTATAAAAACTTCAATTTGCCTTGAAGCATAAAGATTGGACTTTGGAGCAAAGAACGAACATCATGTGGTCTGATGAGTACAGATTTACCCTCTTCCAGAGCGATGGCGCATCAGGGTAAGGAGAGGCAGATGAATTGATGCACCCATCATGCCTAGTGACTACTGTACAAGGCTGTGAGGGCAGTGTTATTATTGGGGGTTGCCTAGGTTATGTACTGAGTACCCTGAGTACACTGAATGACCAGGTTATTCCATCAATGGATTTTTTTTCTTCCCTGGTGGCAAGGACATACTTTAAGATGACAATGCCATGATTCATTGAGCTCAAATTGTGAAAGACTGGTTTAGGGAGCATGAATCATTTTCACAAATGGATTGGCCACCACAGAGTCCAGACCTTAATCCCATTGAGAATAATTAAGATAAACTGGAGATGGCTTTGCGCAGCAGTCCGACTCTACAATCATCAATGTAAGATCTTGGTGAAAAATTAATACAATACCGGATGGAAAAAAATCTTGTGACATTGCAGAAGCTTATCTGCCACAGTTTTTTTTTTTTTTTTTTTTTTTTTGTAGTGACTTTTTTTGGCCAGGCATTGTATGTCAATAGCGTAAGGCACGAATGTTATTTTTAGACCGTGACGTCGCCATCGTAACCCGGAAGTGGTTCAACATAGACACGCCCTCGCATACAGTACATGTTATTACTGCTTGTTTTCTGCCCGTAATCTTTCAAAAAAGAACATGCCGAGTAAACACTGCTGCTATGGAACTTGTAGAAACGACTCTAGACATTACGACATATAAAGGATGTTGTCTTCATACGTTTCCCGAAGCCAAAAACTCGGAGGAAAAAATGTGAACTATGGATCAACTTGTACGGACGTCCAAAAGACCAGTTTAATGCCAGGAAGGTGAAACCATTCACCTTCATATGCAGTAAAAATTTCGTTGGTGGCTATGGTCTTACAGAGGAGGAAGCGGTAAGCCGTTTTGATATTTTTAATTATTTTTAGCGTGGCGTTTTGCCGTGCTGCTTCTGTCTGACAATGAATGACCTGAAAAAAATTAAAATGGTATCTGGTTGCCACTGTTGTTACCTTTTCTGTTGTAAAAAAAAAAAAAAGAACTTTAGTAAGGGTGAAGTGTAAATAAGTTATAGAATTAAGATTTGTTATTAATGAAAAAATTAAAAGTGTTCGTTGGCTGTCACTGAGTAGCATTTGCGATCGCTACACAAAAATAGCTATGTAAATTACCCCCAAGAACGGTCAGAGACGTAAGACAAGACAACCAGAGGATATAAGAAAGACAGGGCATATAGTGGTAAATGATAGATTGTTCAAACAGGAGAATGTCATTGTCAGTGGCGTAAGGCAATGCACACAAATAAAAGGTCTCAATAAAACAGCTACCTCTGGATCAGGTCGGCTCTATTTCCCGTCTTTTTCAGCCCTCCACATTAAAGCCATCTCTTTAACGCAACATTTGTATGTTCTTCCACATCTTTACCACTGAATTTGGCAACAGGGACATCATTTTTGGACAGAATTGGTAGGGTTAGCTCAGTAAATATCTCGTATTTCCATGCATTTAGCATTAGGGGCACGAGCTTGACCCGCCTAGCAACAATTGCTAACATCATGATTATTAACTTATTCACTCCCAGCCATTTTCACCGGAGCAACCCCCTTCGATCCCGGCTGTTTTACTGGATTTTGACTGACTTCGCAAGGCCCACAGAAAATTCTGTTCTATTGCTTTTTAAACATAGCACACCACACCAGAGGAAAGATTAGACTCTCTTCTTTCAGCAGGAAAAAAATGTTAGTTCATATCTTTTTCCATTCTTTAGAAATCAGCATTAGAAAATATCTTAGTTTGAGCAATTTTCCAATTTCTGATGAAAAAACAGAGAAATTGAGCTTTTTGTAAAAACATACATTTCAAACATAACTTTGACTTTGACACATCTATTTTTTGCTTTTGTGACATCCCGAACATCTGAATAATGTTTTCCTTTTACAAAATAACATAAACAACAAGACAAATAGAGCTTTTGATAGCAAAGTAACAATTTATTTACACATAATTAAAGTACTGAACTGTTGAACTATTTGCGCACATAACAATTTACTTGAACATAACATTCGGGGAAGGCTATCGGCTTCTCCCGGTTGAATGAGGTGGCTCCCAGTAATCTGATGAGTCAGGATCAAGACTGGTCTCACTTTTTTCATCATCATCGTTGGTATCAACCTCAGCCTCAGGAGTGACGCGACGTGAGCTCCGCAGAACGCGTGTGGAACCTGACGCTTTTGTGGCCGCCTCGGCAGACGGGGTAAACCTCTCTCATCATCGTCTGTCTCATCAAGATTTTTTTTAATCCTTCTTTGACGATGGTTTCGTTTTCTTTTCAAAACACTCATTCAGTGTCGCTGGCCTTTTTTTCCCGATCGTTCTCCACATTATTCTCACTCATCTTAACAAGATCCCTCCAACTTCTGTTTCCTGACTATTTTTCTTCACATCCTTTCTTGGCCCAAGATGAGTTCTTACCAAATGTGCTACTGCCCTCCAGTGGCCAGTTTTATTGCTTAAAAATGGGTTTTGAGCTTTGTGCATTGCAGCTTAGTTGCATCAGACCTAGAGATGCCTCTTGTCAAAAAAAACGTAAAAGATGTATAAATACATTTTTGGGACACTGAAACAATTAAAAATAGAACATATTTATGCGTTTTAAGGAGCAAATGAGTTAATAAGCAAAAGTGACGTGTTCCATGCGGAACGCCATTGAAATGTACAGTATATGTAAGGCGTAAGATATCAGCATTAACTCAAATTGGGACCTGCAGTATAAATCCAGTCTTTAGTTCTTATAGAATACCCATCTACTGAAATAGTATTTGACGAGGTCCCATTGCAGCTTCTGCTGCAATACCTAAGGCTCCTATTTTTAGAAGTGATGCAGGAATTCAAGGATGGTTGGATTCTGGTCTCTCGCCACTTGAGAAAGAAGACATCAATCTTCTTCTAGAGGAAACAACTGTTTCCACAGCCTGGGGTTTCATTTACTAGTGTTTGCTCTAGTTGCAGGGGAAGATGGACTCAAATGCAAGAAATGCAGTTGTGCAGACAAATCTTCATCCATCCCATAATACCTACACTGCCTGTCTAGAAAAAACTCAAAACATTTAGAAAAGAAAGAAACAAAGAGACACTCACTCATAGGGGCAGACTAACAGACATACAGTAAATGAGGAACCACCTGCACACGAGCTGATTTGAGGCGACACAAGAGCAGGGAAAACACAGGGGGCCTGTGACTGAACACCGGTGAAACTAATAGAAAGAAACAGGGAAAGCATGCACTGTGCTACAGTATGCTACAGTATAAATGTCATCACAATACAAAAAAAGTTAGCAATGTAACACTACCACCACTACACGAGAGAGAGAGAGAGAGAGAGAGAGAGAGAGAGAGAGAGAGAGAGAGAGAGAGAGAGAGAGAGAGAGAGAGAGAGAGAGAGAGAGAGAATGTGAACAGTGCCTGGGTGCAAACATGATAAACGGGCCCCTTAAAACCGGTAATACAGCTTTAAGCTTTATCACACCTTATTTTTAGAACCTACCCTCGCCCAACCGGGAGCCAGGGCGCGCCCACACAAAGACAAAAAAATTAGGACACCCCATTAAATATTCAGTTCTCTATTAAGAAATGCTCACATATCAATGTCTGATCTTGTTTTTCTTTATCCCTGGAAAAGTGATTTAATTGCAGGTAAACAACAAAAATTAACATTGTTTTACTCATTAAACCTTAATATATGAACAAAAATGCATATTCTAACTGCAGAAAAAGTTAGGAAACCCTACCACCTAATAGCTACTGTTAAGCCCTTTGGCTGAATAACACTTTTTTTAAGCCATCTACCAGTCTTTGACATTGGTCTGAAGAAAGTTTATTGCATGTACAGCTCATTTCAAGTCACACCACTTAAGATCTCGGCTTTGACTCAGCCATTCGACGACTCTCCATTTCTTTTCAGCCAGTCCTTGGTGGATTTACTGCTATGTTTTGGGTCATTGTCATGTTGCAGGGTCCAGAAATTTTTAGTTTTTATTTTCTTTCATTTTGTGAGGGGGAGGGGGGGGGGGGGGTCAAACCTGATAAACTACTGAGATGCAAAGAAAACTGTTTTAGCACAGTTATTTCTACAACAAAAACGGATTTTCATTCAAAATTGTATTTTTTCAATGATTTGCAAAATAAAAGTTAACAAAAACAGCAATAACCCCAAACTCCATCTCCTATTTTTTATTTTCCCTCATTTCCTCACATACTAAATGCCAAATCTCAATTTTAACTACTTAAGACCATAGGATGTATAATAAAATTGAGGGTAATGTAAACATATACTTTTTTTTGTATAATAAAGATATATACGTAACATACATTCAGAAAAATAAGTACAAATGACTTATATTATGCAGAGTGAAATGGAATATATTTTGAAGATTGCGCAAACATTGACTTTTTTTAAATCATAAGGAAATGAATAAGTAGCCTAACATAAAAGAACAAATATAAGTCCAAAGTGCACATTGACAGCTAACATGTTCTGAACCTCCACATCAGAGCAAATAAAACTAAATATGATAAATATGCCCCCTCAACTCTTTCGTTGCTCTTAAAGATTTGATCCATTTTATGTTGCAATGCCCTTTTTCCCTTTTATTTATTTTTTTGCTGTTCCAGAAAACATGCACATTTGAACCAATCAGAGCTAACTATCTGTGCTGATCACATGTCAATATGTCAGCCAATTCAACGAATAAATGAGTCCAGGCGTTTTGCTTTGCTGCGTGCATTCACACATTGACGTGACTCATCATCGTCAGACTAAGATAAGTGCAGCAGCTGGGGAAACTGCTGCCGTCCATGGAATAAAATAAATAATAAATATTGGTGGAAACGGATTACGCTACACAAGCACTTTATTATGCTTGTTGTTAACACTTGTGTATGCAAATCTGATGTTGGTAGATTGTTTTCTTCTTGGAGATGAAATGCATGTGTGGCAGCTTAGCATCTTTTTTTTTTTTTTTTTTTTTTTTTTTTTTTTTTACATAGCGTATTGACAGTTGCCGTCATGTTTTCGGAATCAAAGCAACGTGTACCGGAACATCATTCCGGCCCTGAATCTTATACCGGAACTGCGTTCTGGCCCTGAATCTTATACCGGAACTGCGTTCCTGACCGTTCCCGCCCACTTTCACCCCCGACCTAGGCATGTTGGCAGTTGTTTTGAATGTCCTCCACTTGTAGACTATTTTCCGGACAGTGGAATGGCGGATTTTATATTCTTTTGAGATCTTTTGAAATCCCTTTCCAGATTCATAAGCGTCTACAATCTTCTTTCCCAAGGCCTCAGACAGCTCCTTTGATTTCACCATGCTGTTTTCTCTCACTTCGACAGTCAGTCACTGTTAAAAGTATTCTGCTTTGAGGAGTGGGGCAAACTTTCTTCAGACCGATGTCAAAGACTGGTAGATGGCTACAAAAAGTGTCTCACTGAAGTTATTTCAGCCAAAGGGTAACACTAGATATTAGGTGGTAGGGTTTTATAACTTTTTCCTCGTTAGAATATGCATTTTTGTTGATATATTTGGTTTAATGAGTAAAACCATGTTAATTTTTGTTGTTTACCTGCAATGAAATCACTTTCTTTTCCAGAGATCCAAGATCAGACATTTATTTGTGAACATTTCTTAATAAAGAACTGAATATTAAATGGGGTGTCCTAATTTTTTCACATGACTGTATAATGAGGGATGTACCAAAAGCAACAACACAAATATTGGAAACACTTGCAAAGCCGAAAACTGAAAGGCTGACAAATACACATGCATATATTTCATTTTTCGTTTCTTTCCTTTTTTTTGTTTGTTTTAATTATCGTCAAGTGTCGATATTCACGAAAGTATCCATTCGATTTTATCCATACAACCGTCAATCCTCCCCCTGCATTTTATTCCAACACATTGTCGTGGACAGCAAGGTGGCTGATGGCTAGAAATCCGAGCAGTTCTTGAACGCAACACGAGCAATAACTCGCTCGCCTGCAACTACTCCTTCCTTCCTACTGCTGAGTGTCCTTCAAAATACCACCAGGAGCCACTCTGTCATAGATTATTAAAAAAAACAAAAAAAAACAACAACAACAAAAAAGAAATTTTGGATAATTTCTCGCGGCACACCTGACGATCTTTATGTTGTGCTGCAGTTTTTACAATCTCATCTTCAATATACTCTACACTAGTGTTGCACCGATACCATTTTTTGGCCCCGATACCGATACCTGGCTGTGCAGTATCGGCCAATACCGATACCATACCAATACCACCCCGATTATATATATATATATATATATATATATATATATATATATATATATATATATATATATATATATATATATATATATATATATATATAATTTTTTTTTTTTCTTTCTTTATTTTTTTTTTTTCTCAAAGAGCTACATAATTGGATGTGAAATCATTGCTATCAAGGCTTTGTCAGGCTGTTGCTTACCTTTGCAAAATAGGAAAAAGTACACTAAACCCTAGTAGACAATAGTTGAATAAACCTTCCGCTCTCAAAGGCCAAAATAGTGCTAAATTTGTGAAATTAATAAAACATGTATAATACTAGCCCAACAGTAAGAAAGTAAAAATAAATTCATAATAATAAACTCTGAATGAACTGAATAAACTTTTTTAAACCTCTCAAAGTCCAAACAGTGCAACTTTCATGAAATTATTGTCACATTCTGCTGCTGGTTAGATTGTGTTTTGTTGCTGGTTGTGGGGGCTCATCAACGCAGCATTTAAGCACGGGTGATCTCAGAGAAGGCTGCCGAGATATTTGCCTTGCTGATCGCTATTTGACATCTGGCACAATAATCTCGCTACAATTGCTTGTTATGCCCCTGCATTGGGTTTTTCTGTTAGTGTGCTGCTCTCGTTTGTACCCGCTGCCTATCGTCTTAGTTTGTCCGTCGACCTGCTGTCACGGACTTCTTTTGTTATTTCTACTGTCCCGCGATCGCGTGTTAATTTTTGTTTGCAATCATTAAACCCTTTTATGTATCCCCCGCTTGTCTGCTTCGAGGTTCAACCTTGTTTCCGCATTTGCGGACGCTAACAATTATAAGTAATAATAATTGACCACAGCATCCCGTCTCTCCTTTTTTTTCGGGAGGTGGGAGTCCCTTATTTCTATTTCTGAAAGGTGGCAACAATACTTTGGAAACACTTCCCAAATTACTGCGGCATTTCTTTCAGTAAAAGACAATAAAAGTAAAGTAGACGAAGTGAACTGACCAGAGATTGTTGCTCCGGTCCAGCGGCCTTCTTCCTCTGGATAGCAGTCCTGCTCTTGCAGGCTCAAACTCGTTGTGTCCATTCACGTTTCGTCTTCAAATATTTTATCAAGTTCGAGGTATTGAAACTGACCGATTTAACTCCACATCTCCAAACTTTCAGGCCGCAAATCTTGCATGCAGCCATTGATTTTAATCGACGGGATTTCTATTTGGAAATATTTCCCGACCGCCGCGGCGCCGCCATATTTCCTGGTTTGTTTTTCGTCCATATGAAAAAGCCACCTTTTAATTGGTCAGGAGTGGCTATTGGCCCGCTCTCATTGGTCTGGAGCAGGCCAATAGCGATAGCTGCTTGGTGTTCACGTGTCATCACACAACACAGAGACAGAGTGTAGTGAGCGCCAGGAGGAGAAAAAGGCTGTGGTCAAATGTTATAATAATGGACCGGTAAATGGTATCGGCGCCGTCTTTGTTGGTACTCGCCGATACCGATACCACCATTTCGGGCCGGATCGGCGCCCCCTGTCGATACTAGTATCGGTATCGGTGCATCTTTACTCTACGCTAATATATAATATACTCTCTTTTTTATTATCACGAGATGTGATCTCAGAAAAGTGCTCATCACCACCTTGAAATTCATTTGAAATTTGACTCCCTGACTCCTTTTGTCACATTCTTGTGCACCAGTATTAGAAACTTACACATATAGCCAATACAATATAGTCATGGCCAATTACATAAGTCTGCATTTATTGTCAAACTGAATTCTTAAACTATTTAAAGAAATAAGGTGACCCTGTTTTAGTTGATTTTGGAGATTATTCCACTTGTGAAGGACATAGAACTAAACGGCAGTTTTCCCCAGCTCTGTCCTCAAGGCCGGCCCAGCCAATACGCAGACTATGCAGCTGCTTAGGGCCACCACTAGGGGGCACCCAATCTGGCAACCTCATTTTATAAATTGTTAATAGAGCATCGTGAATAATGTGGTGCGCATTGCCATTTATCTATGCAAACATCCATTTTCTTGTCATTACAATCTGGCAACCTGGGGAGTGATGTTAAACCTGCTTTGCCATGATTGGTGCTCAAACTTGCTTGGAAAATAGATGCACAAATATGTCGAAGAGAATTTATCCTTCTAAAGCAGAGAAACGAAAGAAGACGAAAATTGGAGAACAAAAGAAACAACAGTATCAAGGTAATAGAGTATGTTGTTGATGTTGTTGTTGTTGTTGTGCAAGACACTCCGACTTGAACGTTGTTGTCAGCTGAGCTTGTCAATATGTCGTACTGGTAATTGCCATTAGCCGCAGGGTGAAGGCCCTGGGCTAATCAAGTAAAGTTGTCACCAGTCGGCAACGGCAAATGTACGGCTTCCGCTGATTGTAGTCAAACGAAATATTGGTAAAATATGCATTTCGACTAGAGAGCGTAGATATAGGCTTCGTCTCCACTAGGACGGATAATGGCCTATTCACTTGGACTATACTATAATTACTTGGACTATACCACATGTCGGCTACACTGGTATGGATTAGTTGTTAGACGGTTAATGTAGGCGGGTAGCGGTTACCCGCTGCCTACACGCCGCCTGATATGGACTGCTGTCACCGTCCAACATTCGGATACTCAGCAAGGGACATCATGCCGTAGCTGTTTTATAGTGCGGCATGACAGCATCGTAAACAATGTAGGCGCACGATCACGACGAAAATTAACTGTCCTAGTGTAGTCATTTCATTTATATCGGACATTATTATCAAGTAGTATGTCACAGCCTATGGTGAATCTACTTAATTAGTTACACACTCCCCACAGTGCACGTTTTTGTTGACGAATATTTTCCTGGGCTAAATTTTGTTCCATGTAATCATATTTTGTACTTTGGATGATTCAAAGGAGCTATTGAGAAGTATCTTGGAATTGGAGGTGGAGTGCCGTCCTCTTCACATGATGATGATTTCCCCAAATGTACAGTTCAAGGTAATGCTTGGCAATGTCGTGAACATAGTTATGAGATCAAGAATCAAGAAAGATGCACATTAGTTACAATTTTAATACATTTTTACAGAAATATGGGCCCTTTTGGCATTATTTTCCTTAGCGCCCCCAGATGGCCTGGGCCGGCCCTGTCTGTCCTAACACTGAGAATGTTTAAAACCAATAGATCTTGTAAGCAGGTATACAGGTTACAATAATGCTATAGCAGCATTACACACTGATAATATTGGCTACTTTTTTCTGTTTCATTTTCATCAGAGGTGGGTAGAGTAGCCATTTTACATAATGGCTTTTTTACTCAAGTAAGAGTAGCTTTACTTCAAAATAATATTACTTAAGTAAAAGTAAAATAAGTCATCCATCAAATGTACTTAAGTAAAGTAATAAAGTATCCAGTGAAAAGAATACTCAAGCAATATTGTGAGTAACTGCCTATTTCTGTTTGATTTTTTTTAAACAATGGCATTATTAATATTTTGTCTCAGTACAAACTTATTTACAGTATATGAACTGATGTTATAATTGTACTGTACAATAATGCATTACAATACCAAATTAAGTCAAAGAAATACAAAAAAAATGTTAAATACTGGCAAGAAAGAAAGAAAAAGAGTGAAATGAAGCATTATTTGTCTAAAGAGCATGAGTGCCCTCTAGTGAAGAAAATAGTTCCTAGTTTGAATAATGAACACTTTAGTTCCTTCATAGTTGCTATTATAAAATTAGAAGGATCATCGGTTTTCCATGGTCAATCGGAGACAAATAAAAACAGAGAGGTTTAAATCTGCACTTTCGAGTCATGTTGTGGGCTGCGCTCTTTGTCAAATGCTTCATTTTTTACGGTGCCTTAAAGACGCCACGTGATTGAACAGGCTGGCGTGATCATAGAACGGCAAGATTGCATCTGATTGGTGTAATGGATGGAAACAATGTGATTATTGTTGTGACGTCTCATTGGTAAAATTAGTAGAGCGACTCTTGACATCGCTGGCAAAAAAATTATAAATCTAATATGAGAGGAAAAATGTAACGACTCTTGTGTAGCTCAAAGTAGCGGATTAAGAGTAGCATTTTTTTTTCTTCACAATTGCAAACCTTTCAGGGAGCAAGCAGTTACCATTTTGGGGCTGGGTGTCTGTGATTCTGACTGATTCTCAGCTACACTTGACTGCAGTGGCTGCTAAACAAGGACGGGAGGGAGGGCAAAGGCCATGTTGTAACTGCTGATGTCATCAAGATGTGCTCCAAGAAGACCATCCATTGGTAGGTTTCAGAAGATTCTTGTTAAACGGAAGACAGAAAAAGGAAGTGAAGTGGACACAAATAGCCTGCACGGAGAGCAAATGATATGCTCATAATTTAAGACGTGTGTTTTATCTCAGTCATAGCACAACACTATTTTCTATGTGATTCATCTTCTAGATTATTATGCTCTGTTTATTTAATGCATGCTGGAGCTTATGAATTTGAGGCAGTCCATTTCAACCGACCCCCCTTTCTCTCTTATTCTCATTGTCATGCAAAGTAATGGTTCCTTCACAAGGTCGGCTCTTCCCTGTGATGTACAACATTAGCTACAGTTCACCATTGCCATTCTGCAGGCCAAATAAAGTCGACTGCATCAAAAAAGGAAGTGGCTCTCAGTTGGAGGAGACGTGACACAGGAAAGAGAATGCATCTGAAAAGTATTCAAAGTGGTTCACATTTTTAGCACTGTTTCACAATTTGTCTTGATACAGCCGTACTCCAAAATTGAATACATTAAATTATTTCCGTATGTCGTTATGTTGCGGTAGTGTAAAATATTCTAGTTAAAAATAAACAAAATAATTTCAATCACGTTGGGAATACAACTCTAAATATAACAAAACCTGGAAATAGTGAAGCGCTGGAAATCCTTTCTGTACTGTTAAGTGAAGAAGTTTAGAAAAAATGGAGGGAAGGAGATTAATTTTAGAGAAGGGAAAATTCTAAACAAACCTGGATATACAGTATTTATATACAAATATTATATATTAATACTGTTCTTCTACATTGCAGCAATTCTTTGGAAATATGTTCTGATTATTTCTCTAAAAGCAGTGAGGTCTCTTAAAATATTCAACATAACCTTTGTAATGTGTGTCAACCCCGTTAATAAATGATCTTAAGCACCATTCTACAAAAGAGCAATGACAACACAAAATATAGTAATACGCACAATGCATGTGAATAACTTGAAATTAGTTAAACAAGCCTTCGATATATCCTGGTTCATTTTAATTTTTATGTACAAAGAACACCGGTATGGCAGTTCATAGCATTCCAGGAAGACAGCTGTGATAGTCACACTGCGAATGTATATGCAGACCTTTGAAATATTTGAATTGGTGAACAAGCATAGAAAAAGCCATAGCAACACACCATACAGTACCTGCATGGCTGGTTTCGTTACCATGGAAACCTGTGATTGATCCCTTGAGTTATGCAGCGAGAGAAACAATATTAATGACTGAGAGGCAGCGCTGAAGGATGGAAAGTGACGACATGGTTGGAGCTACACAGCTCATCGACTAGTATGTATGCAAACAAACCACACGAAATATATAAGAAAGACTCAATGAAAACAGCATGCAGAATACTTAGTACAGTGGCATGAAAAAGTATCTGAACCTTTTGGAATTTCTCACATTTCTGCATAAAATCCCCATCAAATGTGATCTGATCTTTGTCATAATCACACCGATGTAAAAACAGTGTCTGCTTTAACTAAAACCACCCAAATATTTGTAGGTTTTCATATTTTAATGAGGATAGCATGCAAACAGTGACAGAAGGGAGGAAATAAGTAAGTGAACCCTCTGCCTCAGGAGACTTAAAGAGCAATTGAAACCAATTTTTACCAAACAATTTAAGTCAGGTGTGTGCCCAATCACTGATGAGTGATTTAAAGCCGCCCTGCCCACTATAAAACACACACCTGGTAAGAATTGTCTTGATGAGAAGCATTGTCTGATGTGCATCATGGCTCGGTCAAAAGAGCTGTCTGAAGACCTTCGATCAAGGATTCTTGATTTGTATAAAGATGGGAAAGGATACAAAACCATCCCTAAAAGTCTGGATGTCTACAAATGGAGAGAGTTTGGCACTGTTGCTTCTCTCCCAAGGAGTGGCCGTCTACCAAAGATGACGCCAAGCTTCAGCGTAGAATACTCAAAGATGTAAAAAAGAACCCTAGAGTGTCTTCTAAAGACTTACAGAAATCACTGGCACAGCCCAATATCTCTGTGCACACGTCAACTATATGTACTGTAAAACTATAGCCAAGAATGGTGTTCATGGGAGGACTCCACAGAGGAAGCCATTGCTGTCTTAAAAAAAAGCGTTGTTGCTTGTTTAATGTTCGCAAAAAGGCACTTGGACACTCCACAGACGTTTTGGCAAAATATTTTGTGGACTGCTGAAACTAATGTTAAATTGTTGGGCGCAACTCACAACATCAACACCTCATCCCCACCATGAAGCATGGTGGAGGGAGCATCATAATTTGGGGCTCTTTTGCAGCCCCATGGCCTGGGCAACTTGCAATCATTAATGTAAGAATGAATTCAAATATTTATCAGGATGTTTTGCAGGTAAACCTGAGGCTGTTTGACAGAAAGTAGAAGCTAAAAAGAGGATGGATGCTGCAACAAGACAATGATCCAAAACACAGAAGTAAATCAATTTTTTTCAGAAGAACAAAATACACGTTCTGAAGTGGCCAAGTCAAAATCCAGACTTGAACCCCATTGAGATGCTCTGGCATTATCTGAAGACAGTGATTCATGCCAGCCATCCCAGGAATTTCACTAAACTACAGCAGTTTTGTAAAGAACAATGGGCCAAGATTAGCCCTGATCGATGTGCCAGACTGATCTTCAGCTACAGGAAGCACCTGGTTTAAGAAATTATGATGGTTCACTTACTTATTTTCCCCCCTTCTGTCATTGTTTGCATACTATCCTCATTAAAATATTAAAATTTATAAATGTATGGGTTGTTTTAGTTAAAGCAGACACTGTTTTTTCATCTGTGTAATTTTGGCAAAGATCACATCAAATTTGATGATTTTATGCAGAAATATGAGAAATTCCAAAAGGTTCAGATACTTTTTCATACCACTGTAGCAATGAAGGGATATACAAACTGTCAAACGGCAGCGAGTCAATATCTCGGCAACCTGCCTAGGATCAGTTTAAATACACTGCTGATGAGCTGGAATTGGATGCAGGTACGACGCCGGGAACTCAGCCAACAGCTCTGCAACAAAACAATATGACCAGCAGCAGAAATCACGCCAGTCGTCATATTAGCTTCACTAGTAAAGAGCAGCTATTCTTCTAGTACAGCCCTACCACGTCATCACCCCCAGCGTGCATTCGGTGCATAAAACATGGCGCCCTTCGTAGGTCAAAACATGTGCTAAACATTATAGATTTTTAAATCAATAGCAATATTTTATGTGTTTCTAATAATATATTTTAGTCAAATAGAACAATTGTGGCTTTTTCGAGTCTTTAAGTCTGTGGTACCCTTAAAGGTGCTGCTATTGTTTACCTGGATACGAATGTGCAATACTGTAAACCTTTAAAGCGCTATTAAGAAATTTGATGATGACTTAATATGTCGAATAAATAAATCTGAAAATAACATTCATTCATTCATTCATTCATTTTTCATGCCGCTTTTTCCTCATTTTAATGAAAAAAACAGACCTTACAAACAGCCTTAGATATAGGTCAAGCATGTGGCACCATTGGCGTAAAAGCCTATTGTGCACTGATAGTTTGTGCCTTCTTATTTTCTAGTTTCAGTTTCTTCCTGTTTTCTTAAGCCATTTTTCTGTTGACTATCGTGCTATGGACACCCTGGTTGATTCTTGAATAAAGATATATTTAAATTAGGGCTGTCAAAATTATGCGTTAACGCGCGGTAATTAATTTTTTTAATTAATCACGTTAAAATATTTGACGCAATTAACGCACATGTCCCGCTCAGACAGTATTCTGCCTTTTGGTAAGTTTTACAGCAAGGCTTTTTGTGCTGTCTAACAGCGAACTCTTGTGGTCGCTTTGCGACATGGTTTATTGTTTTCTTGCCAGTTCAATATGGCTGCACGACGTCTCAGGCTGACGCCTACGTTGTAATGTTGTGCTTATATGATCCTTGGACGAGATTTGTCCGTAAGTATGGTTGTTGTAAAGAATGTACATATTATGTTAGTAAGCGAAATGTTATATTTTTTGTATGAGACGCTTTTTGTTTATGTTTAGTGAACCTGCATAGCATGCTAAGCTAACGTTGTTGCTAATGCAATGCTTGTGTACTTTTTTTTTTGTAGTTTTACGACGGTCTAAAGAGGACAATGGTTTAAGGCCATTTTATTAATAAATCAGATGAAAAAGGAAGAAGTCTGATTATTAAGGCATCGTTCACTAGCTGTCTAACTTTGGAAAAAGTAGACGCTATGGAGTGAGGACAGCATAGACAGATTTAAATGACAGTAGAGTGAAATGCCCACTACAGTCCTTATGTACCGTATGTTGAATGTATATATCCATCTTGTGTCTTATCTTTCCATTCCAACAATTTATTTTACAGAATATATATATAATTTACAGAAAAATATGTCATATTTTATAGATTGGTTTGAATTGCGATTAATTGCGATTAATTATGATTAATTAATTTTCAAGCTGTAATTAACTCGATTAAAATTTTTAATCGTTTGACAGCCCTAATATAAATATATTCGTTAGTTGTGTTTCTTTGTATGTCAGTAATTTTGAATGCAATTGACTGTTCCAATTAAGAGTGCTTGTATCTCTCTGAGACCAATATTGCTTCAACATCATTATCTGACTGAGCCAAAAGCAATGTAACACTGCAACCTCAGCCATCTTATTTTTGTCTGCCTCGGTGCTATCTCACAAAGATTATTGGGCCTCTGATAAAATGTTTATTGTAGCTCCTGCTGTAGTTTTTAAAAAAAAATCCTGTTGAACACTAGTAGTTTGCTCTGGGGCCTCTGAAGGCAGCTGATAAAACTATACACTGGGCAAATTATTTATTTTTATTTTTTCAGAAAATACATGAGAAGTAGAGAGTGGGGTTCAAGATGAATGGCTATCTGCCACAGCCAACAGGACAACAGCAGTGATTGCTGCACCCAGCAACAGTAAATTTACTTATCTACCTTACCTACAGCACCTCAGGGGTCGAGGATTATTAGCGATAAAAACAACATCAGATACAGCTGCTCACTGCATAAACCATTTTCCCCCCTTTTTGATAATGCAAACTGACTACTACTTAGGACTGGCAGGATTAAATCAAAGAAGATGCGAAACATTCAGGTATTGTTTAAATAATTGGGGAATGATTTTGAGTTATCAATTACTTGTTTGTTAGTTTATGAATGAATTCATTGTCCGTTTGGGTGCAGGAGCCTTTCTCAGCTGATGGGCCTGAGGGAGGGTACATTAAGAACTGGTTGCCAGCCAGCCGGGCATGAGAAGACATCAACATTTCACACTCACGATCATACCTATGGAGAATTTGGAATCTCCAATCAACATGCTATACATGTTTTGGGGATGTGGGAGGAAACTGGGGTACCTGGGTAAAACCCACGCTGGAGAATATGCAAACTGCACACAGGAAAACTGGAGTCAAACCCCTATTCTCAGAACTGTGAGGCGGATGTGCTAACCAGTCATCCACTGTGCTGAACATAATTATTTTTATAATGGTAATTACTATTGTCATTATTTGTGTTATAAATTAATAATTTTTTTTTCATTGTTTTAAAACCTTACGAACCTGACAAAGGATCATGATGTGCTACAGATCGCTGTATTGATATAGTACAATGAAGCAATTCTGCCCTCTTGTGTACAAAAATAAAAATTGCATACATCACTGTATAAACTAAATCCCACATCACAGTTGCATTGACTCATGATTTAATTGATGAGAAAAAACTTAAATGCAATTCTTGTTGTCTCTGAAGTGAAAAAAAAAGGGATTCACGACCCTTGAGGAAAAAAATGTGTTGCTTTCGGCCCTTACAGTTAAAATACTATTTGAAGCCCTGTCTTGGGCCCTGAGAATAAATATGTATTTATTTAAACCTTTAAGGCCTGGGCCCATTTTGTCCGGTTTTGCATGCCTTTAATGTTGCCTTTATATTTCAAAGAAAAAATGTTCACAATGGCCTGGTTTGGTCCCCTTTTTTCAGGACACCATAACCTTCATGTCCAAACTGTTGTTTTTGTTTTGGACCCAAAAAGACAGAAAAATCCAAAACATTTTTGTCAGAATTTGTAATATTGATGTCCTATTGACAACCAAATATGCTCAATGAACCGTTTTGACACTTGATAATATTTATTCCACTTGTTAGGATAAATATTCAACAGAAAAAAAATAAGACTGAATAGTTTTATATTTGATAGTTTAACAGAAACAGCAGGCAAGGTCATAGGCATTTTTGGCCTTTATAGTATGTATAAAGTTTTATAGTATGAATAATTCACTACAGCCTATTTGAAATATAAATTGTAAAACGCCCTCGTCATTTGAATTTGCAACCAAGAGGGAAGTATGTCTCCATTTACATGAATTTATGACTACTGTACCTTTTTTAATGAGATACAACGGCCCATGCTTGATTAAAAAGGTATTTCACCAGTCAAGTCCCTTTCACATATCACAGTGCTGTTAACTTTATTCGTTGGCCACCAGACTACACAGATCAGCGGAAGTAGAGTTTAGTGAGTGTTTCCGCCTCTTCCCTGGGGCCATTTTATTTGCCATCCTGTATCAAGATCCCAAGGATTACTGTGCTCAAGAAGCTGTGAAATCTCCTCTGACACCTTGAGCCTCCGAAACAAGTGGTGTCCACTTCTCCAATCACAGAAACACATGCTGACTAGTGCCCACACTGAATATAAAGAAGATCGACCCAAAACCCTTGCACAAACAACAGCACACACGCGTGTGCATGTCCAAATGTTAACCTGACATGCCACCAATGCAATTTGTGCCACCTGCGGTCTACCCACACGCCCCTTCAACAAAAGCAGCAATTGATGTTGACAGCAGGAAGGAGAAACTAACTTGACACATTGTCGTAACCTTCCCTAAAACAAATGTCACCGTCAAGAGCATAGGCTTTTCTCAGCTGACACAAGCCATGTCCAATCTATCAAATGAGACGCTGAAAAACTAAAGCTGACTCATGGCAAAGAGAGTCGCCTGGGAGTCTGGGACCCATTTAAAACAAAACAAACCAGAGTGCCCATTTGAAATGTCCACGTTCCAAGCTTTTGATTCATTGCAGCAAGCTGCCATCAGCTTCTTGCAGTGGCATTTATTTTCAAACAGCACACACTGACCCTCGAATTCATGACACCAGTCACAAAAGATCCAAATCATTTTTTACAGGCTGCGGTTGAGAGTCCAGTCAATATGAAATACGTACCATACATTACCTTGTCACAGCACTACACATAATTAACAGAAGTCATTGCTATGCTGGCGATTGTCGTTTCTCTTTTTCTTTGTTCAGAATAAAATAAAGTGTCAAAGCATTCATTCTTCCATTTTCAACACAGCTCATATTATTCAGGGTCGCAGGGTAATGGAGCCTATTCTAGCTGACACAGTGCAAGAACAGGGCAACCATTCACTCTCACATCGCAAGTGAGTGGAAAATTAATATCGACAAAATACATGGTATGCATGATATGAAATGCAAGACAGGCGAAGCAAAAAACAAGATACGTTGATGGGAAGTGCAAATACTGTCTTCCTGTGCTTTATCGGGTATCTGTAATCAACATTGGTTTGTTTGTCGACTTGTTAGTTTTATATCGGACTATACATATGCAGGTATCTTACATTCAGCTGCTTAGTTCGTTGTATGACTATCAGTGTTGTTTTCGTCAACGATGACTATAACAAAAACATTTCGTCAACAAAAAATTTTTTCATGACGATGAAGAAACAATAACGAGTTAAAAACGTGTTTTGGGAGACTAAAACATAACAAGACTAATGCCAGTTTCGTCTGATGAGACGACGAGATGAAAATGCGCCATCGTTTCCATCACATGTTCACAATGTGTTTACATTTTATGTGTAGTTAGCCTGCAACATAGCAGTGTCTGGTTGTGTCACTCATGTGACGTGCTTCTCTTCGCCAATCTCCAGGCTTGCACACACGGTAAAATTTGTTTCCTTATCTTTCCCAGAGAGAATGTGCAATGTCGCTTGAGCCTTTAAAGGTCTATGCTGTCTGATCATTACACACTAAATGTAACTCGTAGCGTTAGCATAGCATTCGCGTTCAACCCTATGCCATACTCACGTTCAAATTAGGCTAATGCTAATGGTAAGCATCGTCTTAAACTCTGACATTTTTGTTTTACATACAGTTCGTGGCGTCCAGGTGGGTATAATTCAAAATAATATACTGTTTTCCTGCCAAGTGTGTATTATCACCAAGTTGGAGTTGTCCTTGTAGACGCTACAATATGTACTCGTATGTCAATGTTCATTCGAAATAGTTAGAAACCTATATTTTGTAAAGAGTAATTTTTAAAAAAATTTACAGACGAAAACATTTTTAGTTAACCTCGAATACAACTAGACGAAATTAGTCTTGAGTTTTCGTCAACAAAAACTAGATGAAGACAAACACATTTTGAAACGACTAAAAAAATATAGATATAGATGGGTATTATCGTCCGAAAGACTAAGATTTAAGAAAAAAAAAAAATTAAAAGGGCTGCCAAAAACAACACTGGTATGAATGGATGTATTCAGTGCAGTGATATGAAAAAGTATGAGAATCTTTTGGAATTCATCACATTCCTGCATAAAATCACCATCAAATGTGATCTGATCTTTGTTAAAAAAAAAAAAAAAAAAAAAAAAAAATCACACAGATGGAAAAAACCATCTGCTTTAACTAAAACCACCCAAACATTTATAGGTTTTCATATTTTAATGAGGATAGAATGCAAACAATGACAGAAGGTGGAAAAATAAGTAAGTGAACCATCACATTTAATATTCAGTGGCCCCACTTTGGCAGCAATAACTTCAACCAGACGCTTCCTGTAGCTGCAGATCAGTTTGGCACATGGATCAGGACTAATCTTGGCCCATCCCTCTCTGCAAAACTGCTGTAGTTCAGTCAGATTCCTGGGATGTCTGGCATGAATTATGTCTCTAGATCATGCCACAGCATCTCAATGGGGTTCAAGTCAGGACTTTGACTTGACCACTCCAGAACATGTATTTTGTTCTTCTGAAACCATTCTGAAGTTGACTTACTTCTGTGTTTTGGATCATTGTCTTGTTGCAGCATCCATCCTCTTTTTAGCTTCAACTGTCTGACAGACGACCTCAGGTTTTCCTGCAAAACATCCTGATAAACTTTTGAATTAATTCTTCCATCAATGATTGCAAGTTTTCTATGATCTGAAGCAGCAAAACATCTACAAATTATGATGCTCTCTCCACCAAGCATCACGGTGGGGATGAGGTGTTGATGTTGGTGAGCTGTTCCATTTTTCCTCCACACATGTGTGTTACTCCCAAACAATTCAACTTTGGTTTCATCAGTCCACAAAATATTTTGCGAAAACATCTGTGAAGTGTCCAAGTGCCTTTTTGCGAACATTAAATGAGCAACGTTTTTTTTTTTAGACAGCAGTTGCTTCCTCCGTGGAGTCCTCCCATGAACACCATTCTTGGCCATAGTTTTACATAAACAGTGGGGAGAACAAGTATTTGATACACTGCCAATGAGAAAACCCATTGGCAGTGTATCAAATACTTGTTCTCCCCACTGTAGTTGCTGTGTGCACAAAGATACTGGATTGTGCCTGTTAGGATACGGGGAGTCGTATAATATGGATCCAAATACAGACTTTGAAATTAGAAGTATTTATTACAAAAACGAGAACAAAGGGAGCACGCAAAAACACGCGAGAGAAAAATGCAACGCAAAATGGGCACGAACCGAGTCGGCGAGAGAACTAAGGGGAAGGCAATAATGGCCAGAAAAAGCTGAATCAAATGACAGCAAAGTCCAACAAAAATTACTACTAACAGCAATGTGATAACAAAAGATACAACCGTAACAGGCAAGAGATCTCCAGAAGACGCACACAGTGGTAAGCAAGCATGTAGAATGTAATAGTCCGACACTTGCAGGTGGTGACAGGCTTCCTTAAATATTGCGCTTTCCTAATCAAGCACAGGTGTGTCGCATTACCCTGCCAATCTGGCTCAATCAGGTGCTGCATAAAGAAAGAAGAACTGAGAACACACTCAAACATGACAGTGCCGGTGATTTCAGCAAGTCTGTAGTAGACACTCTAGGGTTGTTTTTAACCTCTTTGAGTATTTTTTGCTAAACTCTTGGCGTCATCTTTGGTGGACGGCCACTCTTTGGGAGAGAAGCATTAGTGCCAAACTCTCTCCATTTGTAGACAACTTCTCTGACTGTCTATTGATGAACATCCACACTTTTAGAGATGGTTTTGTATCCTTTCCCAGTCACAATCCTTGATCGCACGTCTTCATACAGCTCTTTTGACCAAGCCATGATGCACATCAGACAATGCTTCTCATCAAGACAATTCTTGCCAGGTGTGTGTTTTATAGTGTACAGGCAGCTTTAAACCATTCATCAGTGATTGGGCACACACCTGACTTTATTTTTTTGGTAAACATTGGTTTCAATTGCTCTTCAAGTCTCCTTAGGCAGTGGGTTCACTTACCCCCCCCCCCTTCTGTTATTGTTTGCATGCTATCCTCATTAAAATATTAAACCTATACATTTTTGGGTGGTTTTAGTTAAAGCAGACACTGTTTTTTCATCTGTGTGATTTCAACAAAGATCAGATCACATTTGATTGAATTTTATGCAGAAATGTGAGAAATTCCAAATGGTTCAGATACTTTTTCATACTACTGTATGTATGTACAACCCCTGGCAAAAATTGGGATCATCAGTCTCAGAAAGCGTTTACGCAGTTGTTTGTAGAAAAAAAAGCAGATCACAGACATGACACAAAACTAAAGTCATTTTAAATGGCAACTTTCTGGCTTCAAGAAACACTAAGAAATCAAGAAAAAAATTTAGTTAAGTAAGGGTAGTTACCTTTTTAGACTAAGCCAAAGGGAAAATAATAATATAATTTTAATAATAATTTTTCCTTTGTCTTGTTATCGGGTTTTTTTTTTTTTAAAATCTGTACCGGGACATCCTTAGCTCTTATCTAGCCTAGTGGTGGGCCTCCAGTTCCGTAAAGTTTATTTTTAAATTCACCTCATGCAACCATTTGAGTGGTTCACTTTAGACTCTTGCTGCAGTTCCACCCTTTTCATGTCCTTCCAGCACCACAGGTTGAAAATTAGGTACAAGGGCACACTGATTAATTTAACAATTTGCGACACAATCTCTTCTACAAAAGCGCACAAACCATCATTTACCTAAACATATTAGTCAATATTGGATTAATTCTACATCAAATGACACGTGCAGATTGTATGCAGACTAGTAAGTGGTTAGTCACTTAGAACTAGGCAAGTTAAAGCAGTCCATCACCACTGATCTATAACTGCGTGTCCCAAATCAACAAACAGTGACACTGAAATAACATGAAATCAACAGGGAGTTAATCTGAAATGCCTCAAAATCGATAACAGGTAACCTGTAAATGCTCCAAGACCAACAGAAAGTGACCCGGAGCTGCCCCAAAATAAAAAGGAAGTGACTCAAAACAATCAGAAATTTGCCCCCAAAACCACGGAAAGTGACCCAAAATCAACAGGTAAAAATATGAAACAACACATTCACATCTGGACACCTTCAATTTTAGGCTTATTTCAACAAATGAGCCACAATACATCATGGAAAATAATTACTACGTTCCATTTTATTATATCTTTTCCAAAAGGTGTAAGTTCGCTAATAGGTTTCAGGGTTTCCCTCATTGTTTTATAAGGCCAGGCTTTTCTTAGAGCCTTTCCAGGTTAAAACAGTGCTAATAAAGAAAGTATAACAAGGATAATAATTTAATTGCATTTTAACCTCTTCTGGTGCAGGGGCGTCGCTAGCTTTTAAGAATTAGGGGGAGAGGAGATGACCAGGATGTAAGTAAACGTAGCGGAATATATATATAACTAGCTCATAACTATCGCTTAATTGTATTTTTTTGTTTTTTGTTACTGTCGCATTTTCTGATGATAAATAATCGATCCAAACAAATAAAAAAAGAAAAAAAAATGTTTAAAAGGGTAAATATATGAAAGAGAAAATCTAGATCACTCCTTGATGTCTGCAATTTCTGCATCGTAACCCTTGTTATTTTATCATATTTAACCCATAAAATCCCAAATAAATCCAGTTGTGGCCATTCACAGCTATGTGTTGACACTCAGTGATACATGCTACATGGAGTTTTTGGATCGAAACAAAGTAAGTACACGATAATATCTCGTTAAAGTCATGGCGTCTGTAATTCTGCTCTCGCGTGCTATATACATATATATATATGCATATCTATATACATTTATTTATATATATATATATATATATATATATATATATATATATATATATATATATATATATATATATATATATATATATATATTAGGGCTGTCAAAATTATCACGTTAACGGGCGTTAATTAATTTTTTTAATTAATCCCGTTAAAATATTTGACGCAATTAACGCACTATGCCCGCTCAGACAGATTTAAATGTCAGTACAGTGAAAGGCCAACTTGTTAATTGTGTTTTATGGAGTTTTTCCGCCCTCTGCTGGCGCTTGGGTGTGACTTGCATATGTTATGTGGCGTAATGTCGCCCTCTGCTGGCGATTCAGTGCAGCGGATTATTTGGGTTTCGGCGCGCTTTTCTGACGTGATTATATGTCGACGTGAACTCACACTAATAGACAGTGCTATTCAGACCAGCTAGCGTCCGCATCCAGTATTCAGTGGCAGTTCTCATAGCCCCATCACACTGTTTGTGTCTAATACATGCATCGCTTGTGAGTTATATTCCTCCTTTGTTTATATTCATGAGCATTAGATAGTTATTGATGATGGGTATTTGAATTTGTTCACATATATGGTGAAATGCAGTTACATTGTTAGATGCTTGTGAGCTAATTGGCTAGTGCTACTGCTCAAATGGACACGTGTGTGTACATTTTATGTTATTTTGTGATTTATGCAAGTTATTGACACATTGCCTTGTTATTTTCAGTTTTACAAAAATACAAGAAACGTGCTCCTGTCAAAAAGAGATGACTTCAGTAAAGCCCATGCAACTTTGCCACACCGTCTGATTTCTTTTTGGAACTTATGTTCGCTATCTGTCAATTTGTGTACTCACACACATTGAGGACAGAATTGGGCTACTAGTTTATTTTTTGATTGAAATTTTTACAAATTTTATTAAAACGAAAACATTAAGAGGCGTTTTAATATAACATTTTATCCATGGATCACTTTAACAGAATGTTAATAATGTTAATGCCATCTTGTTGATTAATTGTTATAATAAACAAATACAGTCCTTATGTACCGTATGTTGAATGTATATATCCATCTTGCCTTATCTTTCCATTCCAACAATAATTTACAGAAAAATATGGCATATTTTATAGATAGTTTGAATTGCGATTAATTGCGATTAATTACGATTAATTAATTTTTAAGCTGTAATTAACTCGATTAAAAATTGTAATCGTTTGACAGCCCTAATATATATATATAGATATATATATATAGATATACAGTATATATAGTGCCTTGCAAAAGTATCCGCCCCCCTTGAATCTTGCAACCTTTCGCCACATTTCAGGCTTCAAACATAGAGATATGAAATTTTATTTTTTTTTGTCAAGAATCAACAACAAGTGGGACACACTCATGAAGTGGAACAACATTTATTGGATAATTTAAACTTTTTTAACGAATAAAAAACTGAAAAGTGGGGCGTGCAATATTATTCGGCCCCTTTACTTTCAGTGCAGCAAACTCACTCCAGAAGTTCAGTGAGGATCTCTGAATGATCCAATGTTGTCCTAAATGACCGATGATGATAAATAGAATCCACCTATGTGTAATCAAGTCTCCGTATAAATGCACCTGCTCTGTGATGGTCTCAGGGTTCTGTTTAAAGTGCAGAGAGCATTATGAAAACCAAGGAACACACCAGGCAGGTCCGAGATACTGTTGTGGAGAAGTTTAAAGCCGGATTTGGATACTAAAAGATTTCCCAAGCTTTAAACATCTCAAGGAGCACTGTGCAAGCCATCATATTGAAATGGAAGGAGCATCAGACCACTGCAAATCTACCAATACCCGGCCGTCCTTCCAAACTTTCTTCTCAAACAAGGAGAAAACTGATCAGAGATGCAGCCAAGAGGCCCATGATCACTCTGGATGAACTGTAGAGATCTACAGCTGAGGTGGGAGAGTCTGTCCATAGGACAACAATCAGTCGTACACTGCACAAATCTGGCCTTTATGGAAGAGTGGCAAGAAGAAAGCCATTTCTCAAAGATATCCATAAAAAGTCTCGTTTAAAGTTTGCCACAAGCCACCTGGGAGACACACCAAACATGTGGAAGAAGGCGCTCTGGTCAGATGAAACCAAAATTGAACTTTTTGGCCACAATGCAAAACGATATGTTTGGCGTAAAAGCAACACAGCTCATCACCCTGAACACACCATCCCCGCTGTCAAACATGGTGGTGGCAGCATCATGGTTTGGGCCTGCTTTTCTTCAGCAGGGACAGGGAAGATGGTTAAAATTGACGGGAAGATGGATGCAGCCAAATACAGGAACATTCTGGCAGAAAACCTGTTGGTATCTGCACAAGACCTGAGACTGGGACGGAGATTTATCTTCCAACAGGACAATGATCCAAAACATAAAGCCAAATCTACAATGGAATGGTTCAAAAATAAACGTATCCAGGTGTTAGAATGGCCAAGTCAAAGTCCAGACCTGAATCCAATCGAGAATCTGTGGAAAGAGCTGAAGACTGCTGTTCACAAACACTCTCCATCCAACCTCACTGAGCTCGAGCTGTTTTGCAAGGAAGAATGGGCAAGAATGTCAGTCTCTCGATGTGCAAAACTGATAGAAACATACACCAAGCGACTTGCAGCTGTAACTGGAGCAAAAGGTGGCGCTACAAAGTATTAACGCAAGGGGGCCGAATAATATTGCACGCCCCACTTTTCAGTTTTTTATTTGTTAAAAAAGTTTAAATTATCCAATAAATTTTGTTCCACTTCACGATTGTGTCCCACTTGTTGTTGATTCTTGACAAAAAAATTAAAATTTTATATCTTTATGTTTGAAGCCTGAAATGTGGCGAAAGGTTGCAAGGTTCAAGGGGGCCGAATACTTTTGCAAGGCACTGTATATATACAGTGGGGAGAACAAGTATTTGATACACAGTCAATGGGAAAACCCATTGGCAGTGTATCAAATACTTGTTCTCCCCACTGTGTAGATAGATAGACAGACAGACAGACAGACAGACAGACAGACAGACAGACAGAAATCGTTGTCTCGGGTGGTATGGTCTCCCCTTTCAAGCTCGGGTCCTCTACCAGAGGCCTGGGAGCTTGAGGGTTCTGCGCAGGATCTTAGCCCTCAAACGTTGTTCCTGGTATCGGTTGGAGCCATGCACCCAGCTTGGGGGTTACTGCCAAGAGTGTCCCGATCACTACTGGCACCACTGTTGCCTTCGCTCCCCACATTTTCTCCAACTCTTCCTTCAACCCTTGATATTTCTCCAGCTTTTCGTGTTCTTTTTTCCTGATGTTGCTATCGCTCGGGATGCACCCAACCCCCCACACAAATATATGCTATATATAATCATCTTCTTGGCTTTCTCTACTTTCTAATCATTACTCTCCCACTCACATTTACAATAGACCCTACCCACCGACGTCACAAAACCACGTGCTCGCTGTATGGTTCCGCCCACTTGTCCGTCATTTTGTCTGTGTATTAGCATTGGTTTCAATTGATCGAGGAATTTAAAATGCATTTCATGGAAGACCCGGTGCTTTCTGATGCCGTAAACTCACTGGATGTGTTGCATAAAAGGCGTTATGTGGAAAAGCTTCGTTCTATACAGTCGCCAGATCCATATTTGATGCCCAAATCGATGTTTTTCGACCCACTGTCTTCGCCCTGTCTGCCTGACATCTGCTACGCTGATATTTACAATTATCTTGTCCACACAAAATCAGCCTATTCTCACGAAAATTTCAAAAACTTCAAGAGAAGTGAATGAGGTGTGTCCAAACTTTTGGCCTGTACTGTACGTGAATGAGCTCAGCTCCTCTACTCATCTATGTGTAAAGTGAGAAACAGCTTATGCTCCAGATTTGAAGGAAGTCACCCCAAAAATAGTTGTAAAAAAGACTTAAAGGGGAACTGAAGAGCTTTTCAGATTTCGCTCTTAAGTGTTTTACTCAGTTGAATTGTATTAAATGCGTCATTCGCTCTCTCAAAAAGTCACTTAAAAAAAAAATAATAATAATTGACCGCGTAGTTTTTGAGGTATGGCCATAGCAACACCATAGCAACGAGGGACGCGCCGTCCTGCCGACCCCTACCTCGTGACGTAACTTCCAGGAAGCCTCGCCACCACTCTGAACACGGAAATATAGCACCACGCTATCCTCGCCATATATTGCAAACATTTTCTGGGTTTTACTCGCGGGATTCGTCATGCCATCTCGATGTCAAGCGATATGAATTACTCACAGGAAGACTCGAGACTCTAGGAGTGGTCCAAAAAAAAACTTCTCCTGCAAAGGTTTGGACCGTTTTTGTTAGCATGCATACAGGTCCCCAATCGGCTCATTGTTTTCATCATTTCAGCCACGACAGCTTTGAAAACCTATACAACAATGCAACCTTGGTTTTCCAAAGACGTAAGTAGAACATTAATGGCTTTTTTTTGATAAACGAGGGGGACTCCTACTGCCAGTTTGTTGAAGTGCGACATTTTTTTTTTTTTTTTTGCTGTTGGCCTGTCATAAGTAGATAGGTTGACTGACATGTCGTCTACTCATGTGATTTTATTACTATATCAATAGGTGTTCTGTGAATTCAAATGTCCCCAGCACCAAATAGGTCCTTGGCTCGTTGTTTTTTATATTTCAACATCAAGGTCTGCCGATTTGAAGAGGGAACAATAGCATCAAATAGATGCTGCTATGACTGGGGCATTATTATTTGATCACCAAGAAATTATTATTAAATTAAAATTAGGATTCATCCAATATTTTCATGCTGCTGTGATTGGAAGCCAAACATAAAAAATTAAGTGGCGGAAACCCTCAACACGATGAAAAAAGCATTGCAAGTCAGTTGCCACCCAGTTTCCCAAAATCAAGAGAGAGTGGGTCGAGTCATATGATGACCCAAGTGATGCGGTGTCCAGCGATGACGACTGAAGAGATCCTATGAGGCCTGCCAGATGCTGAATTTCTTCCGTCTGCGACATCAGATGACGATGATTTAGGAGAAATAAATGTAGCAAATTTTGATGACATGAAATCATAAACTAGTCATATATACAGTACACATTTTTTAAAAGAAAAATCAAGTTACCTTCATATTTTAATGATAATGCATTATCTTTGTATAGAGAACACTTCATGCTACAGAAAAGAGTAAATACATATTTCCCACTGCCATTATCATTTTTCAATGTTGCGCTAGTCCGTTGCTATCCTAACTTTGTGTTGCTTACTAAAATTATGCTCTTTGATGTGTGCCGTTGTGTGCTTGGTATAACATGTTGTGTCACAATCTGACAACGAAAGCTAATGCTGATTCAACATAAACCTGGTATCATTTATTATTGCGGCCTATTGAATATTTTTTCAGAATGTAATATAATTACAATATATTATATACCAATAGAATACATTAAACAGTCAACAAAAGTGTGTCAATGTTGTTAACAATTTATGGTTTTATTTTTTTAATGAAATTCATGCCCCTTTCAGTGCTTCAGCCTCCGCAAGTTTGGCTCTCACGTCTGGGATCTCCTGATGACACAGGCATACTCTTGGAAGGGTAATTACTTGACGGTTTACAGCAACACCTGGAAAATAAAATGGTTTTGTCATTTATTTTGAAATATCAATAACATATCATTCATTTAGCCACATTTGGGCTAGCTTTATCATATTTAGATCGGTAGGAGCTGTCCCATTACCTAAAATCCAGTTTTAGGTATGTGTAGAGCATTCATTTAGCCACATTTGGGCTAGCTTTATCATATTTAGATCGGTAGGAGCTGTCCCATTACCTAATATCCAGTTTTAGCTATGTGTAGAGCATTCATTTAGCCACATTTGGGCTAGCTTTATCATATTTAGGTCGGTAGGAGCTGTCCCATTACCTAATATCCCGTTTTAGCTATGTGTAGAGCATGGAAAAATATACAACCATGTAATCGCATTCTAATAAAAAAAATCACGATGCTGGACTTACCACTCACTCTCCCGTTCGTGAAGTGTCGAGCTGTCAATTGGCGTCATGACGCCATCTGCTGTGTCAAGTAAATCGCCGTCGTCTGACGCCTCAGGTTCAAACATGTAGGGATTAATTGTAGTTCATCTTTCCTGGGAGCCTTTGCCATCGGTAGCGTCACGAAAGAGCGATCCTGAATGGTTACCTTTGGTGGAAATATCACTGACATCATTGTTGCTGCTATGTTAGCTGTGGGTAGTCTTCTGTTGCCTACGTCACACTTCCGGGTTTGCGAAGGGACCATTAACGGAGTGCAAAAAAAATAAAAAAACGCAAATTATCCTTACAATTACGTGTTGATAATGTCATGGTTGTTTTGACGAACTTGTCCCAAGTTTATATTCATAAAATTACACCAAAATCCGGAAAGGTCTTCAGTTGCCCTTTAACTCTATAAACAACCTGGACCTTCACGATGCATTTCAGACAAACTAGCTTGCAGTAAAGTGGAAGCAATATTTTAGTGCTGGGATTTAACTTTTGACCGCAAAACAAAGATGATAAACCATGCGCAGAGATTGTCTGTAGTGTGGAAAGGCAGGTTTTTAAAATGTCAAACATTTGGTTTATTAATTACATGGAACTTTTTGCTTTTAGCTGGGGCTTGGGTCTAACTAACTGTTACTCCCAGCCAGGGCCGGCGCTAGCTGTTTTGGTGCCCTAGGCATAAATGCTTTGTGGTGCCCCCCCCCCCCCCCCCCCCCCAGCCACCCCATCCCCCCCCCAACGATAGAAATGAACAATATCTGACATAATGTGGAAACAATGAATATGAAAGGGGAAATCCACATAGCTTTAAGATTGTTTTTTTTCTCTAATTAGTTTCACCAGTAGATGTCACTCTTGGCCTCTGAACCTCTCGAAAATGACTACGGCTTTTTACTAATGGAAATTTTTCGGTATCAACATAGTCGTTGCATAAAACCACTCGTCTCGTAACATTCCATTTAATTTTCATTGTGCAATGAATTTGCAAGTCACATCATTTCCACCACAGCGTTTTGGAGTGTTTTTTTTTTTTTTGGTTGTGCACACTAATAAACCGATCATAACCCGATTTCTGGAGTTACCAGATTATTCAAGTGGTCATGTAAAGAGCATGATCCGCTATCCTTTATCTGATAAACACCGCTATTTTACATCTCTGAGCATCTGTACAAATGGAAAAACGGATGTCGCTAGAGAGGCCTTAGGGACGCCAAACTGATTCGCTTTCAGCCTATGGGCCTACTCTGCAGTTAGTGAGCTTGTGTAACGCAATCGCCACACTCGCATTTGAAGAGGTTCAGTGGGACAACTTCAAGCAAGCATGGGTTTTTGGTAGACATGGAGGAAGGCTGAGACCAAGAGTTTTACGTCATGTACTTGGAAAGAAATCGAACTATTGACTTAACATGTAAACCAGGTTTTTTCCTGATTATCACATCACTGAAGTGCACGTAAATGCGTCAAATCTAACTATTGTCATTACCTGGTTATTCCCAGTTATCAGATTATTGTAGTCATGTAAACGTAGCTGATAATAAACAATTGTTTAAAAAAAAAAAACATTCTTACCTGCAAGTGATGCGCGGGCATCATCTCTCTGCTTTTTCCTCTTCCTTTTTTCCGCCCCTGACTCTTGTTGTCTTTTCGATTACATTTCCTTTCAAGAATAAACTTCTGCCAAATTTGCGACTGAAGCATAATGGCGCAAGCCACTAGGGAATTGGGGGGGGAACCAAAGGTAGACTGACGAGAGGGCCGCACAGGAGATTCTTTTTTTGTGTAAATAATGAGCCTATGATACTTATATTTGTATTACTTGCATTTATCAGGCTTTACAAAGTTTTTTTTTTTTAAATACTATATATTGTTGTTATTATTACAATTACTATTTTTTAGGATTTTTTTACAAACTTGATTTTTTTTGGTGCCCCTTCAGGCAGAGTTGGTGCCCTATGCGCAGTGCGTGTTATGCGTATGCGGAGCGCCGTGTCTGCGAATATTCACCCACATAGATTGCTAAAACATTATAAATATATGCCTAGTCATGTTATAGGATATAGGACACTGTCCAGTGACGTGCGGAGAGCTCCATGACGTGTGAGGCACGAGCAGCCCAACATGAGACACGAACTTAACTCAACGAGTGACGAGACTTACCAAAATCATCCGCTACAATACATATACTGTATACTGTATATATTTCCAATTTAACTTATTTCAAGCCAAAATAAATAACTTTTAAAATTTCTATTTTTTTAAGTAATCCATCTTGTTGTCATTCAGTTTTAAATATCATTCTGGTTTAATGAAGATCATTGCCTGGGATGAAAGTCGCCCTTGACTAGTTCTCTTCCAACTGTGTTTTTTTATTTTATTTTTTTATCATGCTGAGAGGGAATGTTTTCAGCGCTGACAAATGTGCTATATTCTATAATTACATTTTTATTTTTTCCATGACTGACATGTGAGGCTCTGCCTGCCCTGAATGCATGTCACTGACACTGTCACACATGAGAAATAAGTACAGTGATCCCTTGCTACTTCACGCTTTAACGTTTGCACCCTCAGTCCATTACGGATTTTTTTCAATGAAAAAAATATATATGGTTGAAAACACAGACAAGGCTGAAAAAGCTGTTTCTGCTCTTGCACCCCTTTTTAAAATCAACTGCTGTATTTTAAGCCAAAAGAACTGTTGTGTTTGGCAGAACAATATGTTTCTATGCTGCCATAGCAGATTCATGGCACAATAAGCCACCGAACTATTTTTAATTAGTCCATTTTACCCTGGAAACCCCTGTTTACAGACGTCGTGCAACCACTTTTGTTTCATCCTAGCCATAAAAATAAAGTAAGTAATCATATTTATTATTCGAAATGTCTGTCATTTTTAGCTTAGAATCATTAATTGATGTCTAATATTTAGTATTAAAAAAAAAGACTTTAAAAAATTATTCACTCGCATATATTAAAGTTTTAAACAAATTACATCACAATGAAAAAATTGGCATCCGTAAAAAAGTCATGGATATCTACCTCATAAATATCGCTCAATTGTTTTTCATTAGTCGCATTTTCCCCAATATTTTAGATGATAAATAATTGATCCAAACAAAGAAAAATTGAAAAAAAAAAAAACGTTTAAAAGGGTGAATATATGAAAATCTCAATTACTCCTTGATGCCTGTGATTTCTGCATCGTGACCCTTGTTATATCCAGTGTTGTTAATAACGGCGTTACAATATAACGGCGTTACTAACGGCGTTATTTTTTTCAGTAGTGGGTAATCTAATTAATTACTTTTCTCATCTTGGCAACGCTGTTACCGTTACTAAGGACGGAAAGGCATGCGTTACTATGCGTTACTATATTGGTCGAAAAGTCTGAGGGAGACGGACTCACCGAGACGACAGAGCAGAGCAGGAGCGGGGAGGAGGCAAGAAAGTTGTGACGCCGAGCAAACGCGATGCTAGGTAGCTCCAATAATACATGTTGTAGCCGATAGCCGGACAAACTACGCCCGCATGTTATGGTAGTTAGGGTAGACATGGTAGATATCACATATACTGTATATAGATATAACTAGATGCAAAATGACAGCCGCCATCTTAAAGCAGTAGGCTTTTTAGGACGGCTCTGTTGTAGAGAACCTTCCTCGCGAACCTAAGTAACTTTTTATCTAAAATACTTCTAAATCGGCAAAATCTTGACTTGAATCTATCTTTAAATGATGAAACAGTTTTAAAACTTTCATATGTCGAAAGTAGAGAGAAGGGAACTAATGCAATAATGGGAGCAATTTTAACAACTTTTAACAGTTGATTCAGGGTGAAGGGTAAATTAGGGTAAAGAATTGGGCTCGGGCCAATTGTACCAAAAACCTCCACAAAAAACTTCACATAGTGTGGCCAATGTGTTTTTTTTTTTTTTTTTTTTTGAGGGGAAAAAAAAAAAAGTAATTATCACCAATTACTTTGCCAAGTAACTGATTACTCTTACGTTCAGGTAATTGAGTTAGTAACGCAATTACTTTTTGGGAGAAGTAATTTGTAACTATAATTAATTACTTTTTTTCAGTAAGATTAACAACACTGGTTATATCACCATGTTTCACCCATAAAATCCCCCAAAAATCTAGCTGTGGCCATTCACAGCTGTGTCCTGACACTCGGTGATAAATGCTACTTGGAGTTTTTTGATCGAAAAGAGGTATGTACACAATAATATCTCGTTAAAATCATGGCGTCTTTATTTATGCTCTCGCGTGCTCTCACATCCAGTTAGGGTTTTGCTGTTTAATTTTTTTTTTTTTAAATGCCCTCGTGTTCAAATTTTTTCTTCCCCCAGAAAATTGAGATTTTAAGTTTTCCAACAACGTATTACACGTGCATATCGGACAATTTTGAAATTTGGCCAAATTGGGGGTCTCAGGGAGGAATGTTTTCCGCCATGTATATAAAGATGAGCTGACCCGAGCCGGTCAAGTTTTTCTCACTCTCGCTCCCTCCCTCCCTATTCCTGCTCTTTGTTCGTCAGGCACTGCACTGCAGTTGCTCATTAAAGTTAACGACGTTGACAGATGTTTGTGTTTGATCTTGCCAGAGTCACGGACTTCAAAAGCGCCACATGCGTTAATCATCGTTTAACTTGTTAAACAGTTGCTGTAGCCACTCATTGTGTGTAAGTGAACAGCTTGAGAGGATTTGAGTAGACTCACTATGATGCCAAGCATTTTCCAACTACTTCAAAATAATTTGGTGGGACAGTAACATGTTTAAAACTTATCATAGTTATTACATTTGAAGTGCTTAAAAACCTTTTATTAAAAAAAAAAAATATATATATATATATATATATATATATATTTTTTTTTTTATTTTTTTTTTTAAATTACACTTTGGGGAAAAAAGTGAAAAAACATGTCTTATATGTATCTCTTTCCAATGGTGAATCTGAATAGATACATTTAACACGTACAAAAAATGAATAAATTATTAAATTATATATATATATATATATATATATATATATATATATATATATATATATATTTTTTTTTTTTTTTTTTTTTTTTTTTTTTTGGTGGAGGGGTTACTACTTCGGGGTTTTTCACTTATCGCAGCGGGTTCTTGTCCCCATTAACCGTAAAAAAACAAAAAATCCCTGTACTTCTATGGAAAATGGCTTGATTGAGTGTCTGTAGAAGAGAGAAAATGCCATAAATATTGTATATTCATAACTAGATGTCTTAAAATACTTTGAGACCACGACGGAACTAACTGTTGGCCATCTTGCACCGGAAACCTTTACGAATGGATGTCTGGTGAGCGACCTAAAATAGTCTTGAAGTACCCTTCAATCGGAACATTTTTGACAGATTTACAAACAGTTCATTACTTAACAAACCATATTAACATGGCTATGATTCAGATTGGATGTTGACTTTTTAAATGTTATAATTATTTTCATTTATCATTCATTTAAATTACTGAATTACTGTCGCTTAAGAAAAACTAAGCTGTTTAAAATTCAGGCAAAAATTGAGCAATATTCATCTCAAATTACACCATCGAGGTAATGCGGCTCGAATCGTTCTGTTTCTAAGATGGCGGACAACTGATGACGTCGAACCCTGTTGCCACACAGTGCAAATGAGACATCTTACCTTATAACTTCGACATAATGTTGTCTTCTACGTACACATGTCTGTGGCAGACATTCGATTGTTACTTCCGGTATTCATGTAAGGTAGGCTAGAAGTTAACATATTACAAATACAATATATGAACCAAGGACGTAACAGCATGTACTTTTTAATTACGAGTAGTTGTTAAGCACAACTGCATGTTTCATCCAGTAAAGACGTTAAATATTTTTTTGTTTGTTTTTGTAATTTTTTATCGATGATTTCTCGAGCTGGATGTTTTCCTCAGGCGGCATGGGCAGTTTACCGAAGGTCATTAGCAATATTCAGTCGTTTTCAAAATTATTTCATACAACATATCCTTACATACATTTGAGAATATAGAATTATATCAAATGTCGCATAACCGTACGTTATGAACATATTAACTCCGCTGAAAAGCCTTATTACGTAGGACAGTGCCACTAAAAGTAAAATCTTGATGTTAGTCAGATGTTAAGGTGTTCACTACGTCACCCACTTTGGGGTTCTAATCCTGGATTAACCACATGTATTAACTGAGTGCAAAGCAGTTGCTCACGGCATGAAACAACACGCATTTAAACGTGTGAGCTACATAACAAGTTATGGACATAAAGTTCAGAACAGCAATTCTGTACTTGCCTTTTGTACTTAATTTAATGTCTTCTTGTGATATAGTGCCATTTTCAAGGTGATAAGAAAAACCGCCCCACCCCCTTTTTTTCATTACTTTAATTTGAATTTGTACTCAAGTAACTGCATTTCTTTCGTCTTCTTTCAGGATGGGGAATTTTGCTTCTTCCACCACGGGTGGATCAGCAAGTGTAAAGCTTGTTCATGTAAGTAGACCCACTTTTATTTTAATAATAATATATTTTTTTATAATCTTATATAATAGTATTTGTTCAACTCAATGTTATTGTGTCGTTACACTTTTATTCTAGAACACACAACACTGGCTTTAACTTTGACAGACAGTTATAATGTGGGCTCATTTTGCGATATTGTATTTTCTCACTTGGATCTTTTTATTACAATAACACTCTCCACAATTCCACAATACTTTGTAATTATTATTATTTTTTTGCTGTATAGTATTTGTTAGGGGTGTAACAAAATATCAAAATGGTGATATGTCGTGATACTTTGTATCCCAAAAGGTTATCGATATGCTCCTGTCAAGAATTGAGATATCATTTTAAAAAGGTGTCAATAAATAAAAGGCTCCCATTCACGGTGCTCGACGCCCAATCCATTTAGACTGGGAACGTTCGTTCATTCAAAACCAGAGCATTCACAGTCACTCGGTCCGATTTTCGGGGCATTTACAGTTCACTTTTTGTTCATTTTAGGGCATTTACAGGTCATTTCCTGTTGAGTTTGAGTCACTGCCTATTCATTTGGGCAATTCTCAGGTCACTTCCTGTTCTGTAACGCAAAAGAAACAGCAAATGACCCATAAAATACCCCAAAATCAACAGGAAGTAACTGAAAATCAACAGGTAAACTACCTTAAATGGCCCAAAATTACTCATTGCCTGGCACTGGCTGCCACTGACGGCCATAGACGTTCAATCCGTTTGAAGTGGGAGTTCAAATGGATTGCACATCTACTAGTGATAAACTTATTCAAATTCACAGCAGAAGCTTGTTTTTCTGTTTATTAGTTTTTTGTAGAATATCCTAGAATGATTTCCTGACCAATGTATTGATTATCGTTGTATCGCTATATCGTCAGATCATCGTTATCATGAGCTTTGTATCGCAAATCGTATCGTATCGTGAGGTACCAAGATGTACCACTCCTAATATTTGTATTAACAGATTCGGGATAGCTGCGTTTGTTAAATAAACTTGTCCGTTTATAATGTTGACAGACAGTATGTCTGGCAATAATTTAGGGTAGACGTAATCAAGAGCCATTATCACACTGGATTCCCAGTAAAATGTCATATAAAGATTTATGCAACTTGGATCATATACATGGCGATGCTAAAACAACAATTATATACTGTTTAAGATATGACATTAATTATAAGTTACAACTGCAGTTGCTACGTTTATGATCGGGGATCTACGAAGATGACAATTCTTGGCCAAAACCGAAAATGAGGACACAAGGTTGAAAACTGAAGCATGGAAAATTTATGTTTTGGCGTATTTCAATTAATCATGTACAGAAAATGCAGCACAAAATGCTTTACATCTGTTTCCCGACCTTTATTGAACCAAGGCACTGGTTAACCTTGAAAAAAAAGCTTATGCTGTCACAACACATGCATAGTGGATACACAGGTCTATTTGGTACCTTCTCCAATGTGGTGGAGTATTTAATTTTTGTGCCCTTAGCATTGATATTAGGGGTGGGAACCTCTTATTAACTCACGATACGATATGATTTGCAATACAAAGCTCAAGATAACCATGATCTCACGATACAGCGATCCGCCGATTATTGATACATTGGTGCGGAAATCATTCTCATAAACTGAAAAACAAGCTATTCGCATCCTTCTTCTGTGAATTGGAATTAGTTTATCTGTTACGTGCCAAAGACGGCTCGCGAAGGGCGTAACATAAAACAAGCCACACAAATGTACGAGTGGACCCAAATTTATTTACACAACAATCAAACTCGCAATGAACATATACAGTGCCGACGAAGCGTGACTTCAGGGTAAGCCCAGGCCAAAACAACAAACAAAAGGAGCTACACTGAAAACCCCACCCGCTAACTAAACCCTGATCATGTAAAAGGAACAAAGAAAAGACAGCGTCTAACCTAACTTCCTACTCTATACAAAACAGGAGAAAACGGGTTGAACAGAAATGGCGACTTACCCTTACTTGCTTCAGTGCTCTTATTTACAGTGGTGAACAAAAACCATCCAATAACGAATAAACACAAAAGACCTCACCGAAAAAGCGGGAGTGTATCAAACTAGCGATCAAATGCAAATGTTTAAGAAGCTTGGCGCCTTTTTCCGTGGCCAATCAGCGGCGGTGACGTCATCGGTCCGCCCTGCGTCGATCAGCTGTCGTCACAGTGGGAGGGGAAACAGTCAGCTGGTGGAGGCGACAATCAGCTGACTGAAAGAACCTCAGAAAATTAACTATTAAACGGCCAGGGGCCGTCACATTATCTCTTTTAGATGTCCAGTCTATTTGAGCTGGGAGGGTGGCAGTGAAGGAACATTCCCTGCCGTCCCTCCCACTTCTAACGGATTGACCGTCTTTGGTGGTCAATGGCTACCAATGGGTTTAATTTGGGTGCATTTAGGGCCATTTGCTGTTGATTTTTAGTCACGTCCTGCTGATTTTGGGGAATTATGGGTTATTTCGGGTTTATTTTAGGTTACAGAACAGGAAGTGACCCAAGAATCTACCCAAATTAGTAGGCAATGACTCAAACTCAATAAAAGATGACCTGTAGGCACCCCAATGATACATCGATTTTTGGCATGAGCATATCGATAACCTTTTGGGATACAATGTATCACGATATATCACCCTTTCAATATTTTGTCACACCCCTAATTTATATTGGTGGATTGGAAAAAAAAAAAAGGGGTTTATTTATTTTGTCCAAATGAATGAGATTGAATAATTTACTTTGCTACACTAATGTGCCACTGCACGCTGATAGAGAATCACTGCTTCACAAAATAAAGCAGCCGCAAAATCAGAAAGGATAACCCATAGACATAGAGTACACATACATTTTCTTACTTTTTCTAATTGCGTATACATATTTTAGAACTGAAATGAAATAGATTTTCTCCCCCTAAAGTCTAAAATAAATACTTTAAAACTCTTATTTAAAGCCTTTTAGTTCTGACTGGGAAGACTGGGGAAACATAACCCAAAAACGTCAGCGTGTCAATTTCTGCTCATCTCCATGTGAGCACAAAATTTGCGTCACAGCCAAGCAAATGCTCTGGACAGGTGATCTGTTGCCTGGAAAAAGGTTGAATGCTTGTTCAAGTGGTTTTCACGTGGTCCTGTTTTGAAGATATTTTGGTGAAAAAAAGTATTTTGGACGGAATCAGAAACACACTTTTAGTCACGTTTCAGCAGTACGATATATTGCCCAAATGTTTTATGCATTACTACTTATGAGACCAGATCAGAAACCATTAAATTCCCAATATCCGAATTCTTATCTTGTATCGGTAAATTGTGCACTTGACACTAAGCCAAGAAAAGACTCTTATATTTTCATTGCAAAAGATTATTCCTTCCAAAGTATACCGACAATTTGAAACCGCAATGAAAATGCACAGGGAAAGGAAAAGTTTTTTTTTTTGTTTGGGCTGAAGCATGATCTTTTTCCATTGACATTTTTGTTTTTACTTTTCAGGAATTGGTGTCACAGAACTGTGTTGTGATATTTTCTAAGACCACTTGTCCATACTGCAAAATGGCGAAAAACGTGTTCAATGAAATCGGTGCCTCTTACAAAGTAATTGAACTTGATGAACACAACGATGGGAGGAGGCTACAAGAGGCCTTAGCTCAAATGACTGGTGCCAGGACGGTAAGAACCCTATTTTTCTGTTTTATTTTTTTTAAGTGTTTTTTTTCTTTTTGCCTTATCCTTTTTTTCAGTTTTATTTTTTAATGTGTTTTTTGCCTTATCATTTTTTCTGTATAACAGAAATGTCTGATGTAGTCCTTTATTTCGTTCATTTGCGTAAAGATTTGTTTAATGAGAATGTCAAAAGTTGTAAAGTTTGAGAGGTGACAGATTGCAACAGACTTGATTTTTAAGTCACTGATAATGTAGTGGTTTTCATCTGAGGACTTGTTACTGATTGCAGCTAATAGATCAATAAACAATACACATACAATCGATGCAGAAGAATAATAACATGGTCCTGTTGTGTGAAATTTCCGATTCTTAGATTCCGATTCAGCAATGGAAGATTCGAGAACAATTCACAAACATCCAAATTCCGATTACCGTAATTTTCGCACTATGAGGCGCCACCCACCAAATTTGACACGAAAACGACATGTGTCCATAAATAAGCCGCACTAGACTATAAGCCGCAGCTGTCCTCACTGTATTAAGGGATGATTACACCAAAAGATATTAACCGGAATCACTTTATTTAACAGCGCATCATACAACTGTCATAAGACCAAAAGAACCACCATTCATTGCTTCAAGAAGCTTCATTTGGTCATCACTGCTCCCTTGGGGGAGACAGTCAACCTCTGCTCCCACCTGCTGTCAACAATGTTGTTGTCCAACATGCCTCCTAGCATGCATTGCAGCGCTACAGATGTAAATTACAATCACAATTCATGTTATGTGCTAATTGTTTCTTCAGTTACTGTTCCAGTTGTTTCATTAACTGCTAGTTATGCAGGCATGAAAATCTCTCACCTTTCGGCGAAATTCGCCGTTTTGAAGTAAAAAAGGATGACCTACGTGAATCGTGTAGATCCGAGGAGAAAATTTTTAAGAGGGGTGGGTTGGGGGGTGTATGGGGTCGGGTGTAGGCATGTGCCAGTTACCTTCACGGTTTACCATGCTACGAAAACGTCGCGGTTACAAAACCACAAAAATTTTCCGTCAGACAGTAGTACGTATTCGTTATTTTTCATGTGTCAAAAATGCAGCCAGAAGTGGCTTGGCTTGGCAGCGCTTACCCCTTCCCCTTTTGATGCTGCGTGTGTCAGTGACGCTATTCCAGCAAACCCAAAAACAAACACTCCAAACACAAGGCGTACTTTTCTTCAATTTTTTGATCTCTCAAATCGTGGTAACTAAAATATACCAAATGAATACATTTGAAACGTTGTGCAATCGTATTTTTCCGCGTGAGTAGCTTCAACAGTTTAGCTTCATGAAAAAGTTCGCCAAAAACAAAACACACATTTTCCTTTCAAATTCAATACACAAAGTTACTAAAAACTTAAAAAGACGAATGATAGGCAAGGCTTACCTAGGAGAGCAACTACACTGAGGTTAATCACAGCCGCTGAGAGAGAAACAAGTTTGAATGCAGGGGGAGAAAAAGAGAGCATCACAGATCGCTAATAGCGACAGATGATCTTGTCCTAAGCACAAATTCACGTTCGATGGACGAGGAGAGGTCTCACTCCCATTTTTTTTTTTTTTTAGATGAATGCATTTGCCAGCATATTGAATATGGTGAGTAATGGTTTCAATCGTTTTCATATTTTGCGCTAGACAAAGTTACTGCCGTTCATTGCAGCTTGCGTTGAACACTGCCAGAGCTAGCCAAATCTCCGGTGAAAAAATAGCTCCCGTTAAGTTGGCGTCAAGCTTGTGTATTTAACGGTAATATAAAAGCAGTGTTGTCAGTTACGTGTTATGTGAGTAATGCGTAGCTGTAATCTGATTACTTTCTTTCAGTAAAGAGCTATCTAACGCGTTCATTTTTCTAAATCAGTAATCTGATTAAAGTTACTTTCCTTGATGCCTGTGCGTTACTATTTTGTTATTGCCCCATAATGTATGTAGAATGAAGAATACTGTAGTCATGGGAGTGACATCACATGTCACATTTTCTAATCAGGGATGGGGAAAAAAACAGGTTACGTGTATTACTATGATGCGTGAGCCGTGAGCACTGGGAGTTTGCGGCCAAAACAACATTGCCTTGCTACCTCGCCAGGATGCAATGAAATAGGCAAGAGATATGCAAAAATGGCTGCATTTGCACACTGGAAACACAGACATTACTTCACATTTTTGTCCAGTAAAGAGGACAAAAATATCTCCGTGCGCTGCGAACTTTGCGCTGGCTCAAAAAGACTGTCGACCGCTAAAAGCATCCAATTCAAGCATCACTTGGAATTACAGCACAACAGGTAACAAGACAGCCAGGACTTTTTGATACTGCTCGTGCCCAATCCTCGGTTCAAGCTCAGTTGTTGTTGAAGGTTTTGAAAGCTTAGGTTTAAGGAAATTCTAAATATCCATTTTGCCTCCTCAGCTGTAGTTTTAGCTAAGCAAAGCAAACGGCTGTCTCTAAGGTGCTATAGTCACATGATCTGTTTGAAAAATAATTTGGACCCATTATGAAATACTTTGAAGGATTCTTGTTCATTTCATTCATTTTTGTTGTTTGTTTTATTGCTCTAAAACATTTATAGACAACATTTTAGTGGCCATATTCAATGGTCTTTATTTTAAAGGGGAAGTTTAGAATTTTTTACATTAAGCTTAATTGTTGAGTTAGCCGTGGTTTAATTAGTCGTTGGAGTTGATTTGAACAAATTCTGTGCAGTTTGCCAGTTATTTGTTAGTTTCAGGGCTCCTGAGTGGCTAAGCTAGCGCGAGTCAATGGTGGTTGAAATCAACTGTTTCAACTATTAAACCCCCGCTAACTCTAGTGAAAAATTAAAATTGTCAAATTCGCCTCATGTAGGCAGAATTTTGGCAGAACGCCGGAACATATTTCCTCCACACCCTTCTCACCTTTTTAACCCCTGACCCATTTTCATGCCTGGTTATGGTATGTGGTAACACTTTATTTGACAGCCATAGGACTGTCATTAGACAATCATAATTATGATATGACACTGTAATGAGCATTAATGAATGCTCATACCGGATGTCATTTAGTCTTATCCAGAAAATGATCTCACTTTTGAATGGATGTAAAAGAACCGAGCTGGACATAAATGGAGTTAGAGACATAATTTGCCGGATGACACTTAATGAAATCTGTCATAAGCATTCAGTAATGCCCATTATGGGGTCATATCATAATTGTAACGGTCTTATGACGCCGCTTTCAAATAAAGTGTTACCTAATAACCCAAATAAATCAACAAATAAACTGGACTAGACTATAAACCCCAGGATTCAAAATGAAGGAAAAAAGTAGCAGCTTATAGCCCGAAAGTTATGGTAGTTAAATATGCCAAGTATAGCGGAACTAAAACGCAGTCAGTGCGGTCTTCCAGACGCTATGGGGAATGGACCAAGAGTAAACATGCACAAGTCACGCGTTCTAGATACAAAACAGCAATAAGAATGGCTGAACTAACCAACCAACTTCTCCGTGAGATCAGACTGCTCCCAAAAATTTAAAAGCAGACGTGGGCAATTATTTTGGATTCGACTAGATAATCATCTTCTAGAAAATAAGGGATTTCAAAGAATGTTGAAAGCAATAAGAGTGGCTGAACTAACCAACCAACTTCTCTGTGAGATCAGACTGCTCCCAAACATTTAAAAGCAGACATGGGAAATTATTTTGGATTCGACTAGATAATCATCTTCCAGAAAATAAGGGATTTCAAAGAATGTTGAAAGCAATAGAGCCAAGGTACGTCATCCCATCCCGACGCTATTTCACTGACACGGCACACCGGCTCTCTACAAGCAGACAAAAGTAGAAATCATGCCACCGCTAAGCTGTGCTGTAAATGAATGGAACATCGCCAAAAAAAACAAAAAAAACAAAAAAAAACGTTTTTGTTGTTACAGACAACGTAATTGAAATGGTTGTCGCTGCCCTGCTGGGTAACTTTAGCCATCTGACATGCTACGCCTACACGCAGAACCTTGTTTTTTCGACTTTTCGGTTGGGTTGTGCATCAATAATCGATTTATAATCAAATCATTGTCTCTGAATCGTAATCGCAATCGAATCGTGAGGTCACGTTGCGTATTTAAACCACTCTAATTTGATACTATTACTACGTTTAAGTATTTTGTTAAGTCATTTTAGTATGTTCTGTCTGTATGCAGCTAAACAAAACAAGCTGAAAGCGCACGGTAGTACTATAGTTGTCAAATTTGCTTTGCGTAGGACATTTTGGCAGAACACCGATTTTGTTTTCTCTCATTCTGTCTTTCCTGTTCATTTTGCTTTTGCTGCTCATTTTGTGAAATATCAACAGTGCTGTCCTGCTCATTAACGTTCCTCTCAGGTTCAAATTGAAAGGGCTGAACAGATGACATGTTTATGTCACTAGATTCATACTCTATGGCGTCATAAAAGGCCGGCAGCACCGCCAGTTCACATCACCGCCCACAATGCATTGCGGGGTCAACAACAATGGCGACCTACCCGTAATTTCCCGAATATAAGGCGCACCCGTGTATAATGCGCACCCCAAATTTACTTGTAAAATCTAGGGAAAATTATTGTACCCGTTTATAACGCGCACCCTAATTTTAGCACCAATAAATAGAAGAATACAAGAAAACAGAGCTTGTGTACAGATACAGAGATGTCATTTTACTGACTGGTGAAACACAGCTCAAGCATAGCACATTGGTAGTTCAAAACATTAACGTGAACTGACAATATTTACGGTAGTAATATGATTTGACAACTTCTCCAACTTACCAGAATCTAGGAGAAAACAAAACAGATGTGACTTTTCTTATAAAGGCTGCTGTATAACTTGCTCGTTTCCTCATGATGAATAAATGTTTCTTCCATGGATTGATACGGTAAAATGAAAGTGAGAACGTAAGTCGGAAATCCGTGAGAGCTCATCGCTATGACCACGACAGTAATAGGAACTATTGTTATTTGGGATTGAGTTTCCCGAGGGACAGATATAGTTGACGGACACAGAAAGTGTGTGTCCTTACATTTGTTATTGTCCGAATTGCGGAGCTGCAATAAACGTCGACTCAAATGAGTTCAAGAAACTAAATTCTGTGCTTTATGAAGAGTGAAAAAAGCAAAATTTAACACAGACGAAATCATTCGGCCGATTAGAGTGACGTATTACCGAAACAAAACGGTGACGTCACGTACCGTAATGGTCGGCAACGGGTGGCCGCATATGTTTCTTCAACACAACGTGGCCGTGTCAATGAAAAAAAATTGGTTTATATATATATGTAATACATATATATTTCTGTCTCCATCCATGTACCCGTTTATAATGCGCACCATGAGTTTACCAGTTGATTTTGGGGGAAAAAAGTGCGCGTTATATTCGGGAAATTACGGTAGTTAAGCTAATTTTACAAATTTTATAAAAACTAAAACATTAAGACGGGGTTTAATAGCAAATTATTATAACGCATACTAACATTTATATTTTAAGAAGTACAAGTCTTTCTATCTGTGGTTCCCTTTAAAACTACCTACTACATTTACAGCCCAAAAAAAGTGAAAAGAATTGATATAGACAATAATGAGAAAATTGTTATCGTTTTTTTGGCCAGATTGCCCAACTTTACCAACAGTTTTTTTTTTTGTGTGTGTGTTCAGGTGCCAAGAGTCTTCATTAATGGAAACTGTATCGGAGGTGGCTCGGATACCAAACAGCTCCATCAGCAGGGCAAGTTAGTGCCCCTGATCAATCAGTGTGCTCCCTGTGGTGATCCCATCTCTGAAAGCTCAGGGAGTGGACAGTTTGAATCTGCCAAGTGACTAACCGTTCTTCTAATTTCTTGCATTCATTTATTTTTAAATGTTTGCTAAGTCTTGTGCTTCAAGTTGTATATTCCTTGAATTATTTATTTATAAAAGTGCACTGAGTAAATTGTCATGTAACACGATTTCCTCTATTCACATCTTTTTAGGAACGTCATCACAGTGTTATTTTTATTAGTCATTGAATACGAATAAGTGTTCTACTTTTTTGTTTCTGGTTTTAATTGTTTTAGGGGATTATCGCCATCCTCTAATTATCAGTGTCTAACAAATGGGAAAAATACTTCTCCTAAATGATGTACTGCATTTCACGTGGCCTATTATGCAAATAAAACATTGAATTGAGAAATGAAATGACTGTGTAAAGATTTGTTTTAACTCATTTTAGTAGGATTTTCAGAAACTGTTTGGGCACAGAATTAATTCATGTACAGTAATCATCATTTACTTCGGTTGGTGACTACTTTTAGTTGATTAGTATTATTTTGAAGTATCGCTACTCTTACTTGAGTACAATTTTTGGCTACCCACCTCTGCGTCCAACTAATCAAATACTATTGGCATAAACATATCAAATACTTAAGATTATTTCAATGTGTCACAGATTGGTGTGTTCAAATGTTTACTGCACAAATGTATTCACATATTGTAGCTAAATTGTGGGAAGTTAGCAGAGTGACTTAGTGATTAGCATGTATGCCTCACAGTTTGTTAAATGTTACAGATTTGAGTTTAAGCGAGTTTGAGTGAGTTGAGCCAGTTTAATGTTCTCTGCCAGTGCTGGTGTGGATGTTTTTCCCCTGACTATTCCCGATACCACTAGTGTTATATAACATGCTTATCAGTTTAATTGAAGTGGTCCATCTGCAGTGGTGGAATGTAACAACATATAAAATACTTCGTTACTGTACTTAAATACGTTTTACATGAGTACAAATATGAATTGGTACTTTTACTCCACTACTTTTCAAATTGTTGACTGCATTACATGTAACTTCCCCAAAATGATTTGATTGATTGATTTGATAGTTTCGTTTTCAGGCCTCCGGCGCAATTGATAAGCCACGTACAACTGATAGCAGCGCGCCTTCAGATGGGTGCTGCACACTCTTGTGCAGTAGGTAGCGGTATGCCCCTGATAGTTGCTTGCAATCCGCCATTAAACTAAGTTTTGGTGTTATTGAGCTTGTTCAGCTTCTTTTTACAGTGCAGTCAATTTGTATTGCTTGTTTTTTATATTCTGCAAAATTTTAAATAAAAACGAGCAGTCAATGATTTTTTTTCTGGTTCTTTGAAAATTGACTCAGATCTCTGAGTGTATGTATGCATGTATGAAATATACTGTATATACAGTGGGGCAAATAAGTATTTAGTCAACCACTAATTGTGCAAGTTCTCCCACTTGAAGATATTAGAGAGGTCTGTAATTGTCAACATGGGTAAACCTCAACCATGAGAGACAGAATGTGAAACCCCCCCCCCCAGAAAATCACATTGTTTGATTTTTAAAGAATTTATTTGCAAATCATGGTGGAAAATAAGTATTTGGTCAATACCAAAAGTTCATCTCTATACTTTGTTATGTACCCTCTGTTGGCAATAACGGAGCCCAAACGTTTTTTGTAACTCTGCACAAGCTTTTCACACACTGTTGCTGGTATTTTGACCCATTCCTTCATGCAGATCTCCTCTAGAGCAGTGATGTTTTGGGGCTGTCGTTAGCATAACATTAAACTGTGTGAAGTCTTAACCTGCAAAACTTGAGTAGGAATCTGCTTAGAAAGAAGTGTCCTCCTATATGTTTTTTCTATTGTTAATGTTAATTCAACTGTAAGAAAAGTGAACCGAGGTTTATCCCTTTCTCCCCAATTTTCATTTTTATTTTATTTATGTGGTTTTAAAGCAGCCCAAAGGAGTTTTCATTTTTTTGTTGAGTTTGGCTGTGCTTGTGGACAAAAGCAGTAGTGTCTTACCTGAAGGAAGGCTGAATGTTTTATTTATTTTTATTTATCCCTGACTAAGAGGTTTGTTGTGTTATTTCTAGTGCTGTCAAATTTATCGCGTTAACGGGCGATAATTGATTTTACCGCATTTAACGTATGCGCGGAATGACCCGCTCACGCATTGCCTCAAACAGATTACAATGACGCCATTTTTTGCACATTGAGAGATAAGAGGCAGAGAAAGGCGAGTGGACACAGCCTTTCATTGGACCGCGCCGTTTATTGGCATAAGCTTCGGCAACTCCTTCACAACAAACATAAGTATCATGTAGTGAAAGCACAACAAAATATTCCTATCTCTCAAAAAAAATAATGTTCACAAAAAGAAAAGCTGGCATTCCCAGTCAAAATAGCTATGCAAAATACACATAAAACTTATTCAGACTTTGGTCAAACTCTATTCAAACATTTTGTTTAGCTCAACAAATACACTGGATGGCAACATTTAGTCACAAAATACAAACTATCAGAGGTATCGTACGTTGTGAAGCCAGCACTCAAATGACCGTGAAGTACAATGGATGGGAACTGCTGTGTCAGTCGAGGGACAAAACACACTCATTGGCTTGATTTCTAAGTAATTTAAAACTCGCCATTGACACCATGTGGTGTATTTCAATCACTATCTTACGTAGTTAAAGACACTGTGGAAGAATGGCAGGGAGCCAATGTGACGTCACCGCTCGGCAACAATATACAAATACAGTACTTATGTACAGTATGTTGAATGTATATATCCGTCTTGTGTCTTATCGTTCCTTTCCAACAATAATTCACAGAAGAATTTGGCATATTTTAGAGATGGTTTGAAATAGGAGTGGGAACCTCTTGGTACCTCGCGATACGATACGATTTGCGATACAAAGCTCACGATAACGATGATCTGACGATGTAGCAATTAAAGAGGCACCGATACCGCTACTAGTATCGGCAGGGGGCGCCGATCCGGCCCGAAATGGTGGTATCGGTATCGGCGAGTACCAACAAAGACAGCGCCGATACCATTTACCGGTCCATTATTTAACATTTGACCGCAGCCTTTTTTTTCCCCTCCTGGCGCTCACTACACTCTGTCTCCGTGTTGTGTGATGACACGTGAACACCAAGCAGCTATTGCTATTGGTCTGCTCCAGACCAATGAGAACGGGCCAATAGCCACTCCTGACCAATGACAAGGCCGCTTGGCGGCACCGACATAACGGCGGTCGGGAAATATTTCAAAATAGAAATCCCGTCAATTAAAATCAATGGCTGCATGCAAGATTTGCGGCCTGAAAGTTTCGAGATGTGGAGTTAAATCGGCCAGTTTCAATACCTCGAACATGATAAAACATTTGAAGATGAAGCGTGAACGAACACAACGAGTTTGAGCCTGCAGGACTGCTATGGAAGGGCGCTGGACCGGTGCAACAATCTCTGGTCAGTTCACTACGTCAACTTTACTTTGTCTTTTACTTAAATGCTGCAGTAATTTGGGAACTGTTTCCAAAGTAGGGTTGCCACCTTTCAGAAATAGAAATAAGGGACCCCCCCCTCCCGAAAAAAGGAGGCTAATAGAGAGACGGGATGCTGTGGTCAATTATTATTACTTATAATTGTTAGCGTCCGCAAATGCGGAAACAAGGTTGGACCTCGAAGCGGACAACAAGCGGGGGATTTGTACAAGGGTTTAATGATTGCAAACAAAAAAAATAACACGCGATCGCGGGATAGTAGAAATAACAAAAGGAGTCAGTGACAGCAGGTCGACGGAGCTCAATACTACAAACTCGAAGGTTAACTAAGACGATAGGCAGCGGGCCAAAAAGTCAAAATAAAAACACTCAAATACCTGCACAGGGTAGAGGTTACAAACGAGTGCAGCACACTAACAGAAAAAAACCAATGCAGGGGCGTAACAAGCAAATGTAGCGAGACTATAGTGTGAGATGTCAAATGGCAATCAGCAAAGCAAATATCTCTGCAGCCTTCTCTGAGCTCACCCGTGCTTAAATGCTGCGTTGATGAGCCTGCATTGGATTCAGGTGCGACGTCAGGAACTCCCCCACTAACAGCCCAGCAACAAAACGCAATCTAACCAGCAGCAGAATGTGACAATAATTTCATGAAAGTTGCACTGTTTGGCCTTTTGAGAGGTTTAAAAAAGTACTCAGTTCATTCAGAGTTTATTATTATGAACTTATTTTTACTTTCTTACTGTTGGGCTAGTATTATACTTTGTACAAATCCTTTTCCTATTTTGCAAAGGTAAGCAACAGCCTGACAAAGCCTTGATAGCAATGATTTCACATCCAATTATGTAGCTCTTTGGGGGAGGAAAAATTTATATATATATATATATATATATATAAATGGGATGGTATCGGTATCGGCCGATACTGCACAGCCAGGTATCGTATCGGTATCGGGGCCAAAAAATGGTATCGGTGCAACACTAATAGCGATACAACGATTATCGATACATTGGTCAGGAAATCATTCTATGATATTCTACAAACAACTAATAAACAGAAAAACAAGCTTCTGCTGTGAATTTGAATGAGTTTATCACTAGTAGAAGTGCAATCCATTTGAACTCCCACTTCAAACGGATTGAACGTCTATGGCCGTCAGTGGCAGCCAAGCCCAGGCAATGACATAATTTTAGGCCATTTAAGGTCATTTACCTGTTGATTTTCAGTTTCTTCCTGTTGATTTCGGGGTATTTTATGGGTCACTTCCTGTTTATTTTGAGTTACATAACAGGAAGTGACCTGGGAATCACCCAAATAAATAGGCAGTGACTCAAACTCAACAAGAAATGACCTGTAAATTCCCTAAAATGAACAGCAAGTGACCTGTAAAAGCCTTGAAAATAGGACAGAATGACTGAATGTTCTGGTTTCGAATGAACGAACGTTTCTAGGCTAAATAGATTGGGCGTCGAGCACCGTCAATGCAGCCTTAGAATTAACTGAGACACTATTATGGTGGAAGATTTTGGTAGAAACTTTTTGGTTCCTTTTTATGTATTTTTCTTAGAGATTGACACCTTTTTAAAACGATATCTTGATTCTTGGCAGGAGCATCTCGATAACCTTTGGGGATACAAAGTATCACGATATATCACAATTTCGATATTTTGTCACACCCCTAGTTTGAATTGCAATTAATTACTATTAATTATTTTTTAAACTGTGATTAACTCGATTAAAAAGTTTTAATCGTTTGACAGCCCTAGTTATTTCTAATGTATATTTTTATATATTATATATACTAGTATGTTTTATTAATTTCTTTACAATGTTGAGTGTTCTTAAGACAAATATTTATTTTATACATTCCTGGATAGTTAATAGATTATTAACACGTTTGTATTTATTGTGTATTTCAATATCATTTGAGTTATGTTCAAATATTGAAATATAAACGTGCTAATTAAATCCAGACATTTATTCTGGAAGTTTTCAAACTGTTTCTTTAGTAGTTTTTGAAAACAAAAGGTTTGAAGGGAACAGTGTATCACCTGAACCAATCCATATGGAAGATAGTTTACGTCAATACACATGTATTTTGCAGTGATAATTTAGCATATCAACTAATTAGGTTTATATTGGTGAGAAACGTAGCCCTGACCAATCTGTTTGGTCTTATTAATGTCCCGTCCCCAGCAAAAAGTTTGCATTCAACATTGAAACCAAACCTACGCCCTTGCCCTGATCACAAACAATCTATTGGTGATAAATAAATTTCTTTCACTGTTCTGATATTTGGTGGTGGAACCTGAATGAAACAGCCTCTGTTGGTTTGTGGATGCACGTGCTGTGACACTGAGCAGGCGCACCCACTTCACTTGCACGCGTAGCACGTTCACGGTGTCCATCCAGTGTTCAGTCAGTGACATTAGCTTGACTGCGTCTGCAAGCTCTCTTGCTAAGCTAGGTTTGCAACCAGTGCATGTGCTCTCGAGAGCTACTGAATAATATTCGCAATAATGGCTGGTAGTGCGGGTGAGTGGTGTCTTATGGAGAGTGACCCCGGGGTGTTTACGGAGCTGATAAAGGGTTTCGGTGAGTGATATTGACTTAGTGGCAAATTGAATCGTGTTGAATTATGTAGCTAACTATCCTAGCCTTCGACACTTCGGTAAATGGGAGCTGGAAACTTAGCTCGTTTTAAAACGACCGAGTCAATAAAACAAACCTGAGTCAAGAGCAATGCAGTCTAGCGCTAGATAAAGCAAAATTCGCTGCAATGTCGAACGTTATAAAATCTGAGCTCTGACAGCATTTTCTAACAGGCCGATTGGTTAGCATTACTCAGCGTTCAAAACTAAGGCGCGTAAAAAGCAGCCCTTGTTCATGAATGATGAACGCGTGTCTTGAACCATTTCTTAAATAGCTCAATTTAAGAGCAGTTCGGGGAAGTACTCAAGCTTCTGTGTCATTTTTAGGCTGTAAGGGTGCTCAAGTTGAAGAGATATGGAGTATGGAGCCAGAGAACTTCGACAACTTGAAGTATGTTGAATCATGGCACTCATCTTTCTCCCATACCTTGACTAAAGACATACATTTTAATTTACAAGATCTCTTTCAGGCCTGTGCATGGATTGATCTTCCTGTTTAAGTGGCAAGCAGGTGAAGAGCCAGCAGGATCTATTGTGCAGGACTCTAGACTTGATCATATCTTCTTTGCCAAACAGGTAGGATTTGTTCAACATGTTTTTTACACCTGTGGTCGTTTTGAGACTTTTTACCATTCAGATGAATGAGAAAGAGTCTCAAAACATTTTGACCAAAGGTGCACAGTAACCATTGAATGGTTGAAGAGTGACAAACGCTTAGTTCTGATATTTAACTTAATAGGCACACATTAGGCAAGTAACTTGCAGTTTGAGATCTCAAGCGATCATGCAATTGCACAGAATAAGCTCCAGTATGTTGAAAATGCATACTTAATTCAATTTAGTTCAGTTTATTTTTGTAGAGTGATCAAATCAATAATTCTAAAAAATGTAAGTTAACATGTAGATCTGCTCCTCTAAACGTTTTTTCATTGAATTAAATCAATTTTTATACTACAAAATAAAATCTGAATTTGTCAAAATGACATATGTACCGTAAATTCCGGACTATAAGCCGCTACTTTTTCCCCTCCCTCAGTATCCTGCGGTTTATAGTCCAGCGCGGCTTATTTGTTGATTTATTTGGGTTAATAGGTAACACTTTATTTGAGAGCGGCGTCATAAGACCGTCATAATTATAACACTATCAAGGGCGTTAATGAATGCTTATGACAGATGTCATTGTCATCCGGCAAACTATGTCACTAACTCCATTTATGTTCAGCTCGGATCTTTTAAATCTATTCAAAAGTGAGATAATTTGCAGATGACACAAAATGACATCTGTCATAAGGATTCATTAATGCTCATGGCAATGTCATGTCATAATTATGATAGTCTTATGGCACGACTGTCAAAAAAAATGTTACCAAATACCATAACTAGCAATTAATGAAACAACTGGAACAGCAACTGAAGAAATAATTGGCACATAACATGAATGTTGATTGTTATTTACATCTATAGCGCTGCAATGCATGCTAGAAGGCATGTTGGACAGCAACAGTGTTGACAGCAGGTGGCAGCAGAGGTTGACTGTCTCCCCAAGGGAGCAGTGATGTCCAAATGAAGCTTCTTGAAGCAATGGTGGTTCATTTGGTCTTATGACGGTCATAATTATGACATGACACTATCATGGGCATTACTGAATGCTTATGACAGACATGACAGATATGACAGATTAAGTGTCATCCGGCAAACTATGTCACTATCTCCATTTATGTTCAGCTCGGATCTTTTACATCCATTCAAAAGTGAGATCATTTGCCGGATAACACTAAATGACATCTGGTATATGCATTCAATAATTGTCATAATAGTGTCATGTCATAATTATGATTGTCTAATGACAGTTTTATGGGGCCACTTTCAAATCAAGAGTTACCAAATACCATCTCTAGCAATAAATGAAACTGAAACAGTAACTGAAGAAATAATTTGCAGAGAACATGAATTTTGATTGCTATTGCATTGAATGCCAGGAGGCATGTTGGACGACAGCAGTGTTGACAGTAGGTGGAGCACTGATGGGCAAATTAAGCTTCTCGAAGCAATGAAGCGTTTCAGCCCATTGGTTCAAAGCTTCATGGTGGTTCATTTGGTCTTAATGCAACAGTCTTACGGTGCCGCTGTCAAATAAAGTGTTACCGGTTACTATCTTTTGGTGTAAATATTCCATAATACTGTGAGGAGTGCTGCGGCATATAGTCCAGTGAGGCTTATCTGTGAACAAATGCTGTTTTTGTGTCAAATTTGGTGGGTGCGGCTTATAGTCAGGTGCGCCTTACAGTCCAAAAATTATGGTAGTAGGAAATTAAAAAAAAAAAAAAAAAAAAAAAAGCAGTTTTCTTGCCGCACTCTCGCAGCGACCCACTTTCTTCTCCGGTTTTCACGTGTCCGCCCGAGAAGTGCCATTTTCGGCTTCGGATCGTCACGACGACTGCCCTCACCTACGGTTCTCCCTCGGCCGCCGAGAAAGCGCTTTTTTCGGGCCGTTTGCCTTTTGGCTTTGACTTTTAATACAGTGGGAGATGAGGAAAGACCACCGGTTACTGTGTCTAAAAATGATTATACCGGACAGCCGGAAGCCAAATCAAATAAGACGCCACTTAAAGATATTAATCTCATTGATAAGCCGCTTGTTTTTCAGCGAAAACGTGCCGAATATTGCCAAGAATCGTCTCGCTTTGTCAGTGTTATATCAGTAAACCAGTGAGCACTGTTGGCATGCTCAGTGCAAAATAACCCCACACCATTGCAAAGGAGGTGATACTGTGACAGCAAAAATAAAAACTGTCCTTCTGTCCAAAGACACTTTTTTTTTTTCTTGTAATTTTTTTTTTTCGGTCAAATTTTTTGGTTAATGTTTCTAATCAGTTTGAATTCGTTATTTACTCATTTTATTTTTCAGTATCAAATGGTCAAAAATGTACCTTAAGTGTAATTTTACAGTTTGAACTTTTTTTTTTAGATTTAGGCAAATTTATGCTCGTTAAGTCTTTTCTGTTACAAACAAAACAATATTAATAAAGTTGTACTTTATTATAAGTTACTTTTTTTCTTTAATAGAAAAAAAAAGTACACGATGTTAGGCAGAGGCGTACTTAGTAATATTATAGACAAATGATACTATTTACAGTGGTGGCCGAGAGTTTGGGGGGGGGGGGGGGGCACGAAACATTTACGTCTTCCTTGGAGGGGCGTAACAGAAAAATTGAGAAGCACTGCTTTAGCCTTTAATGGCCTGTGCTGAGTGATGATCACACACTAAATGTAACTTGTAACATTAGCATAGCATCATGTTCAGGTTAGCATTAGGCTATATGTAACGGCGCGCATCCTCTTAAATTCTCGGGCAACTTTTTTTTTTACATACAGTTCCTTGCGTCCAGGTGGGTATAATTAATTCAAAATAATGGACTGTTTTCCTGCTGGGTGTGTATTATCAATTTATCACATGATAGATTTGTAGATGAAACATTACAGTATGTGTTCGTCTGTCAATGTTCATTCCAAATCCTTTTTTTATTTATTTTTTGTGTGACACTTTCGAATTTTACAGATGAAAATATTGAGTAATTGTCGACTAAAACTAGACGAAGGCACACATTTTGAAATGACTAAAATGTGACTAATAAGTATTATCGTCCAAAAGACTAAGACGAAAATTAAAAGGGCTGCTAAAAACAACACTGGTCTCAAAACCATTGACCACTGGTGTATTATAAGGTGTACTGTTGATTTTGGGGCGAAATAAATTATTTTAAATTTGCCTTATTCTCTGAAAAAGAAGCTATATTTGAAGAAATAATAGGAAAATGATTCGAAGAATACATTTTTGGTCACCTAAACTCATACACTCCTCTACTTTATCTAGGGAAAGGGAAAATGTCTCAATACCTTATTGAGATTTCGGTTGAAAATAACCAACTTTTAACAAATACTTTTTGTCAATAGAATGCCATTAATGACTGGGAGAGCATTCCATTAATTCAGTCCTATTTTAATTAGTTAATTAATGATCACCATACTGCGTAGAGACCGACAGCCCAGACCTCACTAGTTTTATTTACTTGTGTGATTTCAGGTCATCAACAACGCTTGTGCCACCCAGGCAATCGTCAGCGTTCTGCTCAACTGCTCTCATCCTGACATGTTGCTTGGACACACACTAACGGAGTTCCGAGAGTTTTCACAGAGTTTTGATGCCGCAGTATGTTTATTTATTTACTCTTATTTATATACAATATATCACTAAACTTAGTACTGTACACACCTCACATTTCACCTTTCATATCTCCTTCTGGCACAATACAGAAATTAAGCTTGGATGTAAGTTGCTTACTGCTTAGTGTGCCACGTTTGCTGTAGTGTTTATTTACTGCCCTCTGACAAAAATTTTGAGTAACATAGCCATTATTATCCATGCATGAATTTACCCTGGCACATTTCAAGTCGGGAACTCTAGTTACTGCATCCATGGTGGTGTACATCTAATTCAAACCGACTTTACATTCACTGAACACTCTAAACAACCCACATTGTACCAAATGCCTAAATTGTTCCAAAATTAGTGAACCAATAACAGGACACTGCAATTACATGGAAGTAAACAATTATATATAATTAATACAAGTATTTAATGATATGATTATTTGTCTTTTTGTACCCTGCAATTGGCTGACAACCAATTCAGGGTGTAACCCGTCTCCTGCCCTTTGTCACTGGCACCCCAGTGAGTAGGAATGGTACGGCTGATGAATGTATTAATTAGATGTTACACGTACTCTAACATGGCATTTCACTCTTTCTGGGAAAAAAAGCTTTGCAAAGCCATTTAGCAATTGTTTTTCTTTTTTAAACAGTCTGGGTCTAAGTCTCTCAAGTCCTCGCCTACTTTGTTCTTCTTCATGGGGACAACACCAACTTAAATTGCTACTCCTCCATTATTTGTGGACGAATCAGAAAGTAATTTGGTATATTCCAGGGATGTACAGTGGCAAGAACAAGTATTTGATACACTGCCAATGGGAAAACCCATTGACAGTGTATCAAATACTTGTTCTCCCCACTGTATATGCTAGGGATGTCCTGATAACGTATCTTTTTTATAAATGAGTCTGAGTTCGGGCCACCTGGTTTTTCGGGATCTGCTGATAACTGAGTCCTTATCTGATACCACGGAAATGCATTGAGGAGGGGAAAAAAGCACATCCAAATGTCCCCCCATTTCCCCCGATTTGAACAAAGCTATCGCAACATTATGGGGGAAAAAAAAAAAAAAAAAAAGAGTTATTAGTGCAGCAGTGGTTTCAAAGAAGTGGGGAAAAAAAATAGTAAATGAATTACGTTTACATATTTTGTTTACATGTATATACTTATTAAGCTATAAAGTATTAAGTTGTCATCCAGTTTGATAATGGAGCTATTTTGTTTTTTTGTATTTTATTTTGTCGGAAATGTTCTCTTTGTTCTGCCAAGTTTGTTTTAGTAAGGTAAATACAGTATATGTATATACAGTGAGGAGCAGAAATATTTGCATCCCTTGTGATTTTGGGTGTTCACCCACTTAGAAAATTAGGAAGAAGTCTGAAATATGCATTTCTACTTAGAGACATAAACTAAAAAAAATCCGGAACTCACATTGTATGATTTTTCAAAAATTTATTTGTAATTTACTGGGGTTCATATGTATTTGTACCCCTGAGAAAATGTGATATTTAGTGCAGAAGCCTTTGTTTGCAATTACAGAGGTCAGACGCTTTCTGTAGTTCTTCACCAGGTTTTCAATTATGGAAAAAGGGATTTTGGCACAATCCTCCACACAAATGTTCTCTAGATCTGTCAGGTTTCGGGGCTGTCGTTGAGAAACACGAAGTTTCAGCTCAATCCAAAGATTTTCTATTGGAATTGAGGTCTGGAGACTGGCTAGGCCACACAGACCTTGATATCCTTTTTGCGCAGTTACTCCTTGGTCATCTTGGCTTTGTGCTTCGGATCATTGTCATGTTGGAAGATCCAGCCACGACTCATTTTCAAGGCTGACTGAGGGAAGGAGGTTGTGGCTCAAAATCTGACGATAAATTTCACCATTCATCCTCTTCTTTATACAGCACAGTTGTCCTGTCCCCTATGCCGAAAAACAGCCCCAAAGCATGAGGTTTCAACCCCCATACTTCACAGTGGGGATGGTGTTTGAGCAGTGCATGATTTTAAACCTTTGCACCGTAGTGTTCTAGTCCGCAGACTATTTTTACGATTAGTCGACTAATCTAATATATATATATATATATATATATATATTTTTTTTTTTTTTTTTACCACTTTAATAATGAAATTTTTGTTGAAGCGTATTAATTCACAAAAAACATTTTGGAACACCTAAATTCTTTATTAACGTATAAATAAATAACATAAATCAATATAATAATAATAATTAATCAATAATAAATCACAAACAATGAGGTCAAACGATGCTGGCATTAAGTAGTGCAAAAAAAATGTAAACTGAAACACTGAGACTTCACCTCTTTAACAGGAGTCAAAACAATTCTTACTCTTTTTGTGGTATGTCATTGTCTATATTGTTCTAAATGTTAAAATGAATTGCAATGTCCCGGACAACCATTTTCAGAATACTTTGTGTGAGTTCAGATGCTTTTTCTGGCGTGCATTCCGCATTTTGAGGGGAGGGGAAAAACTGTTCAACTTTTGTTTGTTTTAACCTGAATATAGATAAAGTAGAGGGCATACTGAAATATTACCACAACTATTTTGAATTAGAGGCACACATACTCACAGTAACAAAAATTAAAAATATTGTATTAATTTTATAGTATACTACTATATGTATATACACAATGATACTTTATAATATGAAGTAACTAACATTAGTGCAGTCATGGATTACAGTAAGCAGGCCAGTGCTGTTTCCATATATATTTTTATTATATTATGTATATACAGGATGTATGTATATATTTTCCCCAAGTGGGAGCTTCCATGATCTTAATAAATTTAATAATAATAAAAAAATATATATATACAGTATATAATTATATTATATATACTTTAATTATTTTATTAAATAAAAATGCGCGTTGATACGACGCACATAATGGTAACTTCCATTTTAAAAAATCGTTAGAAAGTTGTATGGACTTACAATCCGCTGGCTTGTTGTTTCTTGTTGTCTTCGAAAATTATACTTGGGTGACGGCGTTTCAAGCGTTCATTCATCATAGCCGACGTGCTACCGTGGTATGCGAGCTCAGTTTAGCAAAGAGTACACACAGTGGCACCCTCCATATTTTCCTTGAAATTATTCCAAGCTCTGGCTATTCTGGTCCGCTTTTTTGGCTTTATGCCACTTTCACTGTCACCAATTCTGGCCTTTTGGTAATTGGCGGTGTTTTCAACTCCTCGCCGTAGTGAGGAGTGAACCGGCGATTCACTTGGCTCGTTGTCGTCGGTTCGGCCCATTTCCTCCTCAGGAAGGCGGCGGCGTGCATAAAAACACCGAGAGGCGTCGGATGGCTCTTTCTGGACACTTTTATTGACCAAAACAAAAACGTATGGGCTGCAGCCACTGAACTCCGCGCTACCCGCGCACTTTCTCAACTCACCGATCTCACTCCCGCTCTCTCGCTCGCCCACTTTCTTCCTCTTTGCTCAATCTGACAATGCCGGTCACATTGAAATAACAGCGGCCCCCTTGGGGGTGCCAGTAACAACCGCTTGCATCGCGAGCGCCCGCCATTCTAAACTTTATCCTCATGTAATTTTTTTAATTTAACCCCTCATTACCCGTCAACGGTATGTTTTGCCCGTCGACGCATTTACGTAATCGATGACGTCGACAACGTCGACTAGTCGGGACAGCTCTAATTGTAATGTAGCCTTTTACAACTTTGTGGAGCTTAACATTTTTTTTCTGGTGTCTTTTGGAAGCTCTCTGGTTTTGCCCATGGTAGCAGTTGGATTATGACTGACTGTGGGGTGCACAGGTGACAATATTGAGCTTAAACGGGTGGTGGGTGGGTGGCTACTCATGGGTGAAGGTCGACTTTTTCAAAGTAGACTGACAACTCTTTGAGTGTCATAATTATTGCTGATTATAGGTGGTACAAATACTTATGAACATTAATAAATTACAAATAAACTATTGTAAAAATCATACAATGTCATTTCTGGATTTTTTTTTTTTTAGATTATGTCTATAAGTGGAAATGCATCTGTGTTTCAAATTTCAGACCTCTATCTATTTTCTAAGTGAGTGAACTTGCAAAATAACAAGGGGTGCAAATACTTTAAAAGTCTTAAAATGTCTTAAATTTTAAACCAAGGTCTTAAATTGTCATAAATTTAGAGAAAAACACCAATGGTCAGTGGCAGCAGCTCTGTGTTTACACTTTACAGTGATATAAAAAAATTGTTTTTTTTTTTTTTCATCAGAAATTGTTGCGACTTGTTTTGGTCTTAAATGATATTTTTAAGGTCTTTAAAATGTCTTAAAAACAATAAATTAAACTCTTAAATTTGTGTAAGAACCCTGAATGATATGTACACACATTTATATTTTTGATATAAATATAATATAAAAATATAAAATATAATAATATAATATTTTTAAATATCGTTGTGACTCTGGATTATTTTCTTTGTTGCCCTTAACTCATTCACTGCCATTGATGATTATAAACATCAAATACATTTCGAATGGGAAGACTGCCATTGAGTGATCATGTTTCACTGCTATTGACTGGCGATCACAGACAAAATAGATTGGAAGTCTGTTGACGCCAATGGCAGCCAATGAGTAAACCCTTAAAATGAATACATTTCAAAAACCCGACCCTTTTACCTGATTGGGAACCTCTGGAAATGACTGATAGGGCCCAATTTGTGATCACGTGATCGGATTGGGGACACCCCCAGTGTACACATTGATCCGCTGAACCTGATTTTTTTTGTCTCTGTACTGATTAAATGGATTATTTGCAAAACTAAAATTGCAACACCTCCGTTATTGCTGGACGGAGTAGAATTGGATTTTGTTTTGGTAGGTATAATCTATGGATTCATATGCAAAGATAAGCGCTCTTTTTGCATTTTGGTTTGTCTCGGGGATAATGACAGTAATTACATTATTTAATTGCAGACTTATTGTGTCCTGTATGTCATAAATACGCCAGGAGAGGGAGCCGGGCAGTTGTCGTTCATTTTGAACTTATTTAAACTTTTTGTTTCTTGCCTGTGATTGAGACAAGCTGTTTGTCATGTTTACAGGGACACAGTGCAGCAAATTTTCAAACTAAAACTCCTGTAATTGAGTTTTGCATTCAAGGATGCAAAGGCATGAACATTATGGTCCGGAGGACAGGTTGCTTTGCTTGTTTAAATGGCATTTATACGACTAGAGATGTACTCACTAAAACTGGAGCCTGTTCGAATAATATTAGCAGTGTCTTACATGTTCAGTCGATAATAAATTATCAGGAGAACATAAAGTCATCGGGGTTTGGGCTTTAATGCTATTTTGTTATACAATCATGTCTCATAGTAATGAATGGTTATTTAATAAAATGTGCTCAATGCTCTTTATCTAAAACTAGTGGTGAAACATACATATTTAGTACTGAGAGAAATTTAAAAAATACTGTTTGTTCTGTAATTTAGAATTATTTTCATGTAAAGTATATTCATACACAATTTTTTGTTTGTCCTCCCATGAAACAACAACGATGTAGTAAATGTACAGTAAGAAACAGTCAATTGTCTTATTCTGCTACCTGTACACACTTGTTTGTCCCTCAGATGAAAGGTTTGGCTCTGAGCAACTCTGAGGTTATCAGACAAGTTCACAACGGATTTGCCAGGTAAATTCATGCTTGGGTTTTATACGAAAGACATTATTTTTCAGGTTAAAATGGCTAATAGAAGGTCAATGTGTAATCACGTTTCATTTAAATTTTTAACTGATTTAGAACTCCTTTTTATTTGCAGACAGCAAATGTTTGAGTTCGATGCAAAGTCATCTGCAAAGGATGAGGATGCCTTTCACTTTGTGAGTTATGTTCCTGTAAATGGTCGACTTTACGAATTGGATGGACTAAGGGAAGGACCAATTGACTTAGGTAAGCATGTACGGACAGCATAAAGCGTGTCATTACCAGGTTAGTAGCATTGCTAGAAAGTCACACTCTTCAAATTTTGATGAATAGTGATCATTGACAAAGTAAAAGTGTTATGATAATGGCATGGTTTTCTATCAACCAGCCACTTAACCTAACCTCGCAGTTAGTTCAACAACCAGCAGAACCGTATTTTTCGGGCTATAAGTCGTTTTTTTTTTTTCATAATTTGGAAGAGGGTGTGTCTTATACTCTGGAGCGACAAATGTGTGAAATTATTAACCCACTATTATATCATTGTTGCTTGTTAGCAATAACGTATGTCACATTAAGATACCAGGCACGTTCTCAGTTCGTTGTTTGTACGTCATGTAATGTTAGCATACCGTCCACTTACTCAGCCTGTTGTTCTCTATTTTTTTTTTTTTTTAATTGCCTTTCAAGATGACATGTCTGTCATGCTGGATCCTATCAAATAAATTCCCCCCAAAAATGCGACTTATACTCCGGTGCGACCTATATGTTTTTTTTTCCTTTTCATTGCGCATTTTTTTGGCTGGTGTGACTTATAGTCCAAAGAATATGGTACTTTCAAAACATGCATTACATGAAAATAACAATTAGTTAATTTGGAATGATTTCAATATTTAAATGAAAAATTTGATATGGAATTTGATTTATGAGGGCCGTTAAATTCTGCATTCAGTGTTGTTTTTGGTAGCCCTTTTCATTTTTGTCTTAGTCTTTTGGACGAAAATACTCATCAGTCTTAGTAGGCATGTGTCGGTTACCGGTTTCACGGATTACCGTGGTGTGGTGTGTGGTCGCGATTTCAAAACCACTAAAATTTTCCGTCATACTGTTAAACTGTATTCGCTATTTTTCGTGTGCCAAAAATTCAGCCAGAAGTGGCTTGGCGCGGCAGCGCTCACCCCTTCCCCTGTTTGTTGCTGTTTGTTTCAGTGATGCTATTCTGCCAAACAGCTAGCGAACCCAAAAACAAACACTCAAAACACAAGGCGTACTTTGCGTCACTTTATTGAGCTCTCAAATCGTGGTAAGTGAAATATACAAAATGAATACATTTAAAACGTTGTACAATTGTATTTTTCCACGTGTGAGTAGGTTCAACAGGTTAGCACCATGAAAAAGTTTGCCAAAAACAAAACACATTTTCCTTTCAAATTCAGTATAATAATAATAATACATTTTATTTGTAAAGCGCTTTTACCAATGCTCAAAGATGCTTTACAGTTGGGAAAAAAAACCCAGGAAACAATGTGAACAGAACAAAACTATAAAGAAAAATAATTTATAAGTTCAAAGCTAGTTTAAAAAGGTGAGTTTTTAAGTTTTTTTGAATGTGGGAAGGTCTGAACAGGTATGGATGGGTTTAGGGAGTGAGTTACAAAGGGAGACGACAAAAATGGAGAAGGCTCTGTGCCCCCAAGTTCGGTGTGTTCTTTGTTGGGGCGGTGCAAGAATGTTTCCATTAGAAGAGCGGAGGTGACGGGAGGGGGTGTGGGGACAAACTAACTAAAAACTTAGACGAATGTTAGCCTAGGCTTACCTGGGAGAGCAACTTCGTCGAGGTTTTAAGGCTCAAGCCACCGAGTAAGAAACAAACTTGAAGGGGAAAAAAGGATAGCGTCAAAGATTGCTAATTGCGAAAGATGATCTTGCCCTAAGCACAAATCCACGTTCGCTGGACGAGGAGAGGTCTCACTCCCAGTGTTTTTTTTTTTTTTTTTTTAAAGACAATATTTACATTTTAACTTGTACTGTACGTTTTTAACTACCGTAATTTCCCGAATGTAACGCACACTTTTTTCCCCCAAAATCAACTTGTAAACTCATGGTGCGCATTATAAACGGGTACATGGATGGAGACAGAAATATATATGTATTACATATATATACAGTGCCTTGCAAAAGTATTCGGCCCCCTTGAATCTTGCAACCTTTCGCCACATTTCAGGCTTCAAACATAAAGATATGAAATTTAATTTTTTTGTCAAGAATCAACAACAAGTGGGACACAATCGTGAAGTGGAACAACATTTATTGGATAATTTAAACTTTTTTAACAAATAAAAAACTGAAAAGTGGGGCATGCAATATTATTCGGCCCCTTTACTTTCAGTGCAGCAAACTCACTCCAGAAGTTCAGTGAGGATCTCTGAATGATCCAGTGTTGTCCTAAATGACCGATGATGATAAATAGAATCCAAATGTGTGTAATCAAGTCTCCGTATAAATGCACCTGCTCTGTGATAGTCTCAGGGTTCTGTTTAAAGTGCAGAGAGCATTTTGAAAACCAAGGAACACACCAGGCAGGTCCGGGATACTGTTGTGGAGAAGTTTAAAGCCGGATTTGGATACAAAAAGATTTCCCAAGCTTTAAACATCTCAAGGAGCACTGTGCAAGCCATCATATTGAAATGGAAGGAGCATCAGACCACTGCAAATCTACCAAGACCCGGCCGTCCTTCCAAACTTTCTTCTCAAACAAGGAGAAAACTGATCAGAGATGCAGCCAAGAGGCCCATGATCACTCTGGATGAACTGCAGACATCTACAGCTGAGGTGGGAGAGTCTGTCCATAGGACAACAATCAGTCGTACACTGCACAAATCTGGCCTTTATGGAAGAGTGGCAAGAAGAAAGCCATTTCTCAAAGATATCCATAAAAAGTCTCGTTTAAAGTTTGCCACAAGCCACCTGGGAGACACACCAAACATGTGGAAGAAGGTGCTCTGGTCAGATGAAACCAAAATTGAACTTTTTGGCCTCAATGCAAAACGATATGTTTGGCGTAAAAGCAACACAGCTCATCACCCTGAACACACCATTCCCACTGTCAAACATGGTGGTGGCAGCATCATGGTTTGGGCCTGCTTTTCTTCAGCAGGGACAGGGAAGATGGTTAAAATTGACGGGAAGATGGATGCAGCCAAATACAGGAACATTCTGGAAGAAAACCTGTTGGTATCTGCACAAGACCTGAGACTGGGACGGAGATTTATCTTCCAACAAGACAATGATCCAAAACATAAAGCCAAATCTACAATGGAATGGTTCGAAAATAAACGTATCCAGGTGTTAGAATGGCCAAGTCAAAGTCCAGACCTGAATCCAATTGAGAATCTGTGGAAAGAGCTGAAGACTGCTGTTCACAAACACTCTCCATCCAACCTCACTGAGCTCGAGCTGTTTTGCAAGGAAGAATGGGCAAGAATGTCAGTCTCTCGATGTGCAAAACTGATAGAAACATACCCCAAGCGACTTGCAGCTGTAATTGGAGCAAAAGGTGGCGCTACAAAGTATTGACGCAAGGGGGCCGAATAATATTGCACGCCCCACTTTTCAGTTTATTTGTTAAAAAAGTTTAAATTATCCAATAAATTTTGTTCCACTTCACGATTGTGTCCCACTTGTTGTTGATTCTTGACAAAAAATTTAAATTTTATATCTTTATGTTTCAAGCCTGAAATGTGGCGAAAGGTTGCAAGGTTCAAGGGGGCCGAATACTTTTGCAAGGCACTGTATAAACCGATTTTTTTTCATTGACACGGCCACGTTGTGTTGAAGAAACGTATGCGGCGACCTGTTGCCAACCATTACGGTACGTGACGTCACCATTTTGTTTCGGTAATACTTCACTCTAATCGGCCGAATGATTTAGTCTGTGTTAAATCCTGCTTTTTTCACTCTTCATAAAGCACAGAATTTAGTTTCTTGAACTAATTTGAGTTGACGTTTATTGCAGCTCCGCAATTCGGACCATAACAAATGTAAGGGCACACACTTCCTGTGTCCATCAACTATATCGGTCCCTCGGGAAACTCAAACCCAAATAACAATAGTTCCTTTTGTTACTGTCGTGTTGACAGCGATGAGCTCTCACGGATTTCAGACTTACGTTCTCACTTTCATTTTACCGTATCAATCCATGGAAGAAACATTTATTCATCATGAGGAAACGAGCAAGTTATACAGCAGCCTTTAAAAGAAAAGTCACATCTGTTTTGTTTTCTCCTAGATTCTGGTAAGTTGGAGAAGTTGTCAAATCATATTATTACCGTAAATATTGTCAGTTTACGGTAATGTTTTGAACTACCAATGTGCTATGCTTGTGCTGTGTTTCACCAGTCAGTAAAATGACATCTCTGTATCTGTACACGAGCTCTGTTTTCTTGTATTCTTCTATTTATTGGTGCTAAAATTAGGGTGCGCGTTATAAACGGGTACAATAATTTCCCCTAGATTTTACAAGTAAATTTGGGGTGCGCATTATACACGGGTGCGCCTTATATTCGGGAAATTACGGTAACTTATTAACTTATGAATTCTTTCTTTTTAACACAAAGGCATGACTTTATGTAGACTAGAGTTGACACAGTGGCTGAAAATGGCGAAACTTCACTTGAGCCCCCCCCCCCTCAAAAAAAGTAATGCAGTAGTTATTTTTTAAATTTTATTAAGAAGTGTGTTTTTACTTTTTTATAGCAATTATTTTGTTCCTACTCTAATCTTGAGCAACTTGAGCTGTGGCTGCGGGTATAGTCTATATCAGGAACCTATGGCTCTTTCGACGGCTGCATCTGGCTCGCAGACAAATCTTCAATTATTTAACAAAAAAAAAAAAAAGTTTTGTCATGTAATGGGAAGGGCGCTAGGACCTCGGGGGAAACCTGGCGGGCGTAAGAGCCACATGGGAACCGTTAAAAAGAACAACCAGTAGGGGCGCTCACATTTTTTTTATTGGCAAGCCAGTGATCAGGCGACATTCGGGTCGGCACACAACAGACACTCCAGGTGTGGCTGTGGAGGACGTTTGAAGTCTGATGATGCGTGTGGCAGTCAGTTGAAATAGTAGCGATGGACCCGTAGCGTGGTGCAGACAGGGATTAAATGCTTCAGTCTGTTGTTACACATTTAATTTTGCTTTATTTTCATTTTTCTTATACAGCTGAAACAAAAAAACAACGTCCGTCTCGCATTGCACATCGCACACAGACGGCTCATTTCTTATGCGCTCTAAAGTGCGGATTCTTATATAATTATATGAGTAAACAAATACAAGTTTTTGTGACAAAACATTTAACTTCTGCATTTCAGACACTACTAGCATTCACTCATTGTCCGCTCGCCATTACGAACACATCTGCAGTCACACATAAACATACTGTAATAGCCCCGAATGTGGAAATAAGAAGGAGAGGAGTCGGTGATGACTTTCCCACTTTATTGTGGCAACCACAGAAATAATAAACAAAATAACATCGGCATCCGCAACATGCTAACTCTGCTCTCACGCCGTACGCTCTCTCCTCCTTGCTTCCCGCTACGTTTTGAAATTTTGAAATGAAAACGGCATTCGTTCATAGATAAGCCGCACTGGACTGCAGCTGTCCTCACAGTATTATGGGATATTTACATCAAAAGATATCAACCGGTAACACTTTATTTGACAGCGGCATCATAAGACTGTCATAAGAACAAATGAAACACCATGAAGCTTGGAACCAATTGGCTGATAAGCGTAATTGCTTCAAGAAGCTTCATTTGACCATCACTGTTCTCTTGGGGGAGACAGTCAACATCTGCTGCTACCTGCTGTCAACACTGTTGTCGACCAACATGCCTCCTAGCATGCATTGCAGCCCTACAGATGTAAATAACATATGAAAATTCTTGAATTGTTAAATTTTGGAAAGTTAGCCCTACCCTGACTCCCTTCAAAAAAGAGTGCTCTGGATATGGTATACCAAATTAGGCAGTTTGTCTACATGTTGCGCTGTCATTGAGGTTGAACCTGGGTTCAAATCACACTTGGATTGATTTGTTAAATATGTACTTAAATTTAGTTTACTTAAAATTTTGAGTACAATTTACCTAACATCAGTTTACTCAAAATTTTGAGTTTTCAGCAATAACTTGACTTTGTAGGTTATCCATCAAAATTGACAATTCCAATAAAATAGCAGAACTTGAAAGAAGTTGTGCCATGAGCATTAATGAATGCTCATGATAGATGTCATTTTGTGTTATCGGGCAAATTATCTCCCTTTTGAATGGATGAAAAAGATCAGAGCAGGACATACATGAAGTTAGTGACATAATTTACCGGATGACACTTAATGACATCTGTCATAAGCATTCATTAATGCCCATGATAATGTCATGTGATAATTATGACAGTCTTATGGCTGTCTTATGACACCGCTGTCAAAGTGTTACATATTAACCCAAATAAATGAACAAATAAGCCGCACTGGACTATAAGCTGCAGGATTCAAATTACTGCCAAGACGGCTGATTTCTTTTTGCTCTAAAATGCGAACATTTGTTGCCCATGCACGCCACTTAGCGAACGCCTCCCCCTGCTGGTTTAAAACCGTAAGTACAAGAGTATCTGTGGATTAAAATAACTATTTAAATATTATTTAATAATTATTATTTAAGTATTATTATTTATATAAGTTATTAAAAAGAATTCAGAGACTTATTGTACTTTAAAAGTGTTGAAATTACATAAAATGCACATATTAAGGCCGAGTTATACTTCCGCGTCAGACCTGCGCCGTAGCCTGACGCGCTCCTTTCGAATTTTCTAACCTTCGCGTCACGTAGACACGTATGACATGGCAGAAACGGACTGTGATTGGTCCGCTCAGACTGTTGTTTCCGGTTCAGCGCGAAATCACCGCCATTGTAGAATGGAATCAAACATTTTCTACACGCAAAAATGGACCAAGCCGACGGGAGTATCATCGAAGAGCAAGTCTCGTCAAGACATTATTGTGATTGCCAAATGGCTAGGTCGGCGATTGGAAAAAATAAATAAATATGGAAGAACCACCGAGATGTGTGTGTTCGGAATCGAGTGTCCACACGAAGTGGTGACCCAGTCGGCCAAAAACTGCCAACTTTTTATCACTTTATGTCGTATTTTGGGTTGGTGCACTTCATCATTTATTGTGTACATATGTTTGATGTGAGTCTGTGACTTATTTACGTGTCACACTTCAAGTATATGAAGAATAAAGCACAGATTTGGTGTCAAAAGAGTTGTTTTGATCTTTAATTTTCAATAACAGACAGTTCACACACGATACATCATCACTGATTGAGAGTGCCTCGGTGCTTTTTATGATAACGTTAAAATCAAGGCTCCCAGCGCGGTTTGGGAAGTTCCATAGACACCAGAAATCTCCCACTGGCTGGTTGTAGGACACGCAAACAAATCGGGCTGGAGGGCTTTGCAGACTGACCGTAGTCGCTGCGCCGTCACCGCAACGCGGGAGTATAACTCAGGCTCTACTTGTATTTTTAGTTTTAAACATATTGTATGACTCTCACAGAATTACATTTAAAAATTTGTGGTGTTCATGGCTCTCTCAGCCAAAAAGGTTCCCAACCTGAACCCTGAAGGCCGGTTGATGGGCACGCGGGTGGCCCGGGGGACCACCCTGGGTCCCGGGGGGGGGGACGGTGGCTCCTTTGCTGGGCGGCGGGAGGAGGGATGGGCTGCGCATGGCCCCCCCATCCCCCCGCCCGCCCTCCCTCCCCGGGCTGGCTGGGTGGGGGCCGTGGCCCTGGGTTGGCGCCCGCGCGGTTTCTCCGCCCGTCTGCGTGGCTGTCGCGCGCCCGGTGGGGCTTGCGTGCTGCTGGATGTGGTAGGGCATGCTCGGGTTGGGGGTTCCGGTGCCGGGATTGGCGATGCGGCGGCGTAGGGTTGGTCGCCAACCAACGGGCTTACACTCATAAGAGATTCACACGATTACTGGGTTCTAGATCACAGAACTGATTTGTGTACACTCTACCCCTTTCAATCACTTAGCTTATAGTCTTATAGACACCCCCACCCCCATTCTCCTCTTTCACTGGCCAATAGGCCCCCACATGGTGTAAACCGGAAATACATCTTGCTGACGATAGCACCAGCATATTAGTAACTAGTTTAGATGTTCAATGTATTTCTTGTTGTTGTTTGTGTATGTGTTTCTTTTCTTTCTTCTCTTGTATTTCTTTTCTTCTGTCCCCCCATAATCCCTTCCTGTTCGCTGCTTTGTCATAATAAAAAGGTATTTTGAATGATCACAATGGGAGTATGTCAGACTCTCAATGTGAAACATTAAAACTGTTCAGAATCCGTGCACTTAGACTTCCATTCTGTGTCAAACAGCTGAACAGGACAGGTTTTAAAAAAAAAAAAAAAAAAAAAAAAAAGGTTCCCAACCCCTGGCCTATATGTTGTATTTATTTTAATTTTATTTAAAATGTTTGTTATTTTTTGTTAATTTATTTAATTAAACATTATTTTCATCTTCCAATTTGCAAATATGTTCTGAAAAATAAAAAAAAATCCTGTTCAATGGAAAAAAAGTGTTAAAAACATCTCAAAATAACACATTTGTGAGCTATAATTGCAATAGCGTGATACAATGAAACTGCGGTATTTTTGCTTACGGTTATCGTACCGTCAAAATCTCATACCGGCACATGCCCAAGTCTTAGTCATGTTTTAATCATTTCAATGTTTTCGTCTAATTTTAGTTGACAACATTTAAAAATGTCTTAAGCATTGAATTAGACTTTTATAATGGGGCAAGAACTGAATAAATGAAAAAAAATGACAATGATAGACGTTCACCACATGCAAACTAGCCCGCAGTTTTTTGTTTGCAAACACCACGAAATAAGAACAAGTATTTGTTAATAAAATAAGGTTACGTCACAAACCACAATAAGCCTTGTGTCAATGGCGTCGTGGAAGATTCAAGAACGATTCACAAACATCCCAATTCCGATTATTGCCAAGTAAAGCGGAACTAAAACACAGTCAGGGCGGTCTTCAGGACGCAATGAGGAACGGACCGAGAGTAAACATCACGCACAACTTAGGGCTCTAATTGCCAAGTAAAGCGGAACTAAAACACAGTCAGGGCGGTCTTCAGGACGCAATGAGGAACGGACCGAGAGTAAACATCACGCACAACTTAGGGCTCTGGCTCAACTCATGCCGCTACAAACTACGCCCACATAATACTACGGAAGATATCACATGTATAAAGAACTAGATGCGAAATGACAGACTCGCCGGTGTTAGTAAACAGCCGCCATCTTAAAGCAGTAGACTTCTCTGGAAGGATGTTGTAACAATTTCCGCGCCAACCTAATTAACTTTTTATCTAAAATACTGCTAAATCGGCAAAATCTCGACTTGAATCTATCTTTAAATGATGAAAGTTTTAAAACTTTCACATGTCGAAAGTAGACAGAAGGGAAATTATGGAATAACAGGAGCAATTTTAACAACTTTAAGTGTTGATTCACAACATTAAATCAATTGAATGTACTTTAAAGCTGTTGATACTGAATGGGGACATGAGTATTTTATTTACTGTTCTGAACTGTTAACTTCATACTGGAATAATAGTTTATTTAAGCCTGAGAGGATTTTTGAACAAATTTTGTAACTAATGTACGAAAGATTAAACGTAGCTAATATCTGGGGGTGCATCAATAATCGATTTATAATCGAATTGTAGCCTCTTAATCGTAATCGAATCGTTGGGTGCCCCAAAATTCCCACCTCTAGTCCTGCGCGGTCTTAAAACATCTTAAAAGTTTTAAATTTACCAATCTTGGTGAAGTGTCTAATAGAGGCATGGAACTTCATCTGGTAGCATCTGGTGGCTTTTAATGTAGATTACATTATATTGCATTGCATGAATTTGTCGAAGAAATTTCCCGAGATTCCATAAATTAAACAATTTTTTTTGTGAGGTTAAGTGTTAAACCCTGAAATTGGCATGAAGTTCTGTTCCAACTGTCATATTTAGTCTTGTTTTGTATTTCACCAGGTGCCTGCAACCAGGACGACTGGATTAGCGCTGTCCGTCCAGTCATTGAAAAAAGAATACAAAAGTGAGTATCTCAAATAAGCACACACTTTCATCCAACAATAGAGTTCACTTTAGGAAATGTCTACACTAAGATGGATAATTATATACAAAGGTGCATTGCCATTCTACTCTTGCATCAACAAGGCATTTTCGCCCACTGAACTGCCGCTTAGTATTTTCTTTTTCACATTTTCTGACCATTTTTTTGGTAACCCAAAGAAATAGTTGTGTGTAAAAATCCCAATGTATCAGCATTTTCTGAAATACTCAGACCAGATGTCTGGCACCAACAAAGTTACTTAAATCACGTCTCTTCCCAAGGCTAATGCTCTGTTTGAATAGCAGCAGATTGGGTTGACCATGTTTGAATGTATTGAGTTGCTGCCCTTTGATTGGCTTATTAGAAATTGAGTTAACACATCGTTGGACAGGTGTGCCTAATAAAGTGGCAAGTGAATGGATGTGATTCTTTATTGGCCGAGTTATGAAAAATCTAATAAATGATTATTATGTCTATTTTTTTCCTTTTTTTTTTTTAATTTGACGCTGTTGTAATTCTTCTCAGGTACAGTGAAGGAGAAATTCGTTTTAACCTCATGGCCATTGTGTCTGACCGGAAGATGATATATGAAAAGAAAATTGCAGAACTTCAGAGTCAACTAACTGAGGTGAGCAAAAGCAGAACCGATAAAGGGGATGTAGCGGCAAAGGGGGTGTGAGACATCAATAGAACCGTTATGTGCCAAGATAACAAATATTGATAAAGTTAACAAAAAAATCAATCACATTAATGAGCAATTATCGAAAATAGATCGAAAATGACGAACATTCCCGAAAGTGTTCCGGAAACAGCCGAATGGGGCGGCGACGTCACGACAAGTGATTGACAGTCGAGGCGAGCCAGGTGCCATTGTTTTTTAACGACGAGAGAGTAGCGTTGGGGTTTGTTTGACGAAAACATCTCAAAAATGGTTCAGAACTGCTGTGCTATGTGGTGTACAAATAGTTATTTATCGGAATATAGTATCCATGAGTTCCCGAACGCGAAAAAAAAAGCTGGACTACGTAGACGATGGGTAAAGTTCGTCCGTGCAAAGAGGGCTAATTTTCTAGACACAGCCTCCGGCACGCTTTTCTGTGGTGCGCATTTTCCACCTGAAAGCTTCTCGAACTATGGACAAGTGAAATCGGATTTTGCTAAAAGATTGCTGCTCAAAGGAGATGCGGTGCCGACCATACACGCGCAGCGACCTAAATGTCCCGAGATATCAAGAAAGAGGATGATGACTAGCAAAGGAGGCTAAGGCTAAGCAAAGGAGGGGAGCAGCCAAGCTCGAAATGGCCAGAGTGAGTACTCTTTTATAATAAAAAAATGTCACGCATTGGATACAGGACTGGACACATGTATACATTATCGTTCGTAAAATATATAGAACAAATCCTCTGATCACATTCATATTTGTGTCTGTTGGCAGAGCAAAAAGCTATGATAGCGCAATAAATGATAATTATTCTATGCATTCCTTTATTATGCAGTCACGGTGTATCAGCTTCACAAAAAGAAATGCAAAACAAATCATTGGTGTTTCCCACATGATCTGCTGCCGATGTTTCATCAGTGTCATTGCTCCCCTCAATGACCGTTTCATTACGCTGCATTGGCGTTCGTTTGGGCTCAAATTGGTTACCTAAAACACCGATTAAAGCTTCGTAACTCTCGTCACCATTAGATGAACATTCATTACGTCGGACTCGTCGCTGAAACTAGAAACGAAATTGTCTGCCATCATCGCCGCCATTTCAGTATTAAAGCACTGAGCCTTTTTCTTGTTGAAGAAACACCCCTCACTGTCAATTCTGAATTCTCTTATATTGACAACGAGGGGTGTTTCTTCATGAGGGAACCTGGAATATGTGCAGTACGAACACAATGCATCAGCATAAACAGCTCAAAACACCCTTAATTCTCCCCTCACTACAAGGAATTATATTGATGCAGACAGGCGCTGCCCCCCTAGTGGCCGGTGGCACTCTCTTCACTTGTCGTGACGTCACGCACACAATCTGCCAGATCTTGGGCGCCGGTCGTTTTAGCTTGACAATCGAGCCAAATTTCTCTAATTTTCTTGTGTGTAATTACACGAAGTGGCATGATATGAATACAAAAGGCATGCGTTTATGGATAAATGATGGAATATTAAAATTTTCCCAGGGCACTACATCCCCTATAAGGAAATGAACATTTCATAGAGTTTGAGATCCCATTTTCCCGGTTGAGTGGACGTTGGAAAGACTTACTGCTGTTGCAGTACTCAATCTTTTTGTTTCAGAGCCAGCAGGGACTGTGTAACTGGCACTCTTTGGGATCCACAGCGTTAAATTTTTCCTGTTAGAATGTTTCATTTGTTTTACGTCTAGATAGCTAGCATTAGCCTATCTCCTGGAAAATGGCTCCCAACTTCACTGACCTACCTGGTCGCTAAAATCAAATTGAATACAATTTAGAGAAAACTTATCAAGATTCTAAAGTTAAATGATATTAGTAAAACAATATGATATAAAATTTAATTAATCCAATGTCACACTTATTTACAGAACAAGTGGGCCGGATATTCTGTCCTTAATGTTTGTCTGGGTAGTGGGTACACAAATCGACAAAATAATGAACAGGCTTAAAGAGAAAGTCAGAGGCTGGAGTAAAGTTGAGTGGGCTTTACTTTTGTCTTTGTTTTCTTTACGAGAGCACTTCATTTCTATCATATCTATATTATGAAAAAATGAAGGCAACACAGAAAATGTTAACTATCCCAATTTGAAAAGGAGCGCACAAACTTCCAAGCAGTGTAAAATGTAGTCAAGTTTCAGTAACATTACTGCCTCTGAACTGCAAATATAAACAAACGAAATGTTCATACGACAAATGTCCTACATAAAATTCATGTTACATGAAACAAAGGCAGTATATAACTCATAAGTAATGTTTGTCTGAATGTATTTATCTGTATGATATCACCTTGCTCTATGCAATATAGATAACATCATGAAATGGGCCACGTATATCACAAAATCAATATGCAAAAATGTAATACATTTTTGATTATTTGGTGAAAAATGACAACGATTATGACAGATTTCCACCCTACTCACTTTGTTTTTGACTTGACCTGCCACATATGTGAAAGGTATTTCTCATAATAGCACTGGAATCTAAAACCAGACAGTGAATACAGAAACCGCACAGTAGCATTTATATATTTGCTCAAATATTAAGATATGGGATTATCATCTAATACTTGTTAATACTGGTTTTGACTTTTAAGCATGGTGTAAATTAAGTTAACATAGTGTCATTAATAACAAAATCATTGACATTGCTAGCATACGGTTGGCATGGGAAGCCAATATGCAAACTACTATATTGAGTGGAGATAGGGATATCCTAAGGTCAATTGGTGGTACTACTATAACATATATGGAATCTCAAAATATAAGTCAGAAAGTAAGTTCAAATTGGGCACCATCGGGTGGCCAAAGTACATATTACGGGAACATGTCTGTGGCAATAATGACGATAAACATCTAAAATGTCGATCGAAAGTTTTACATCATTTCGCAGATGTGTAATATATATATGGCGGAAAACACTCAGGTGACTTGAAGCTCTGCTCTGAGACCCCCAGTTTGGTCAAATTTCAAAATTGTCCTATATGCATGTGTGACTCATCATTTGAAAGCTGAAAATCTCAATTTTTAAGGGGGAAGACAAATTTTGAACAGGAGGGCATTTTGAAAAAAAAAAAAAATTTAAACAGCATATTCCTAACTGGAGGTGAGAGCACGCGTGAGCATAATTAAAGACACCATGATTTTAGCGAGATATTATCCCGTACTTGCCTCTTTTCAATGAAAAAACTCCATGTAGCATGTATCACTGAGTGTCAGACACAGCTGTGAATGGTCACAGCCGGATTTTTGGGGGTTTTAATTAGTGAAACATGGTAATACAAAAAGGTTTGTGATGTAGAAATCGCAGACATGAAGGAGTGGTCGAGATTTTCTTTTTCATATATTTACCCTTTTAAACGTTTATTTTCAAATTTTCTTTGTTTGGATCTATTATTTATCATATATAATATATCAGGGAAAATGCGACAGTAACAAAAAAAATACAGTTAAGCGATAGTTATGAGGTAGATATCCATGACTTATTAACAGACGCCATTTTTTTTTCATCGTGATGTAATTTGTTTATAAGTTTAAAATGTAGATAAAATATAGATCTAGATCACAGAGCTGATTTGTGTACACTCTACCCCTTTTAATCACTTAGCTTTTAGACTCCCCCACCCATGTCCCCCTCTCTCCCTGGTCAACAGGCCCCCCGCATGGTGTCAACCAGAAATACATCTAGCTGACGATAGCACTAACATATTAGTAGTTAGTGTAGACGTTCAACGTATTTGTTGTAGTTTGTGTTTCTTTTCTTTCTTCTCTTATGTTTCTTTTCTTCTGTTCTCCCATAACCCCTTCCTGTTTTCTTCTTTGTCATAATAAACGAGGTATGTTGAATAATCACAATATGTACAGTATGTCAGACTCTCAATGTGAAACATTAAAACTGTTCAGAACATTAGGGCACTTAGACATCCATTCTCCATGTCAAACAGCTGAACAGGACAGATTTAACAAAATAAAAAATAAAAAAGTTTAAAATATGCGAGTGAATAATTTTTCAAAGTCCTTTTTTTTTTTTAAACGAAATATTAGACATTGATTAATGATTCTCAGCTAAAAAGGACAGACATTTCAAATAATAAATATAATTACTTACCTTCTTTTTATGGCTGGGTTGAAACAAAAGCGGTTGCGCGACGTCTGTAAACAAGGGTATCCAGGGTAATCGAATCATTAGGTGCCCCAAGATTCCCACCTCTAATAGTAACGCTCGCCTTTACATCCTCAGTAAGGGTGACGGTGTTGCCAAGATGAGAAAATTAGATTTCTCACTACTTAAAAAAATAACGCTGTTAGTAACGCTGTTATACTCTAATGTCGTTATTAACAACACTGTTGAGATGTCACGCAACACACCCACCAATACACAAACCTTTTCATGTTACCCCTTCTGATTTCAGGATGAACCAATGGACACAGACCAGAGCAGCACATTTCTGAGCTCCATTCAGTCAGAGATTGCAAAGTACCACCTGCTTATTGAGGAAGAAAATCAGAAACTTAAAAGATATAAGGTTAGGTCGCCACAAGTGTTTTGAGGAAAAGTCTGAGAAGTGTGTTTTGGCGATGAGCCGCTAGCAGCTTTAATATGATTGTCTTGATGAGGTTGCCAACTTTTGTTAACTTCACCCACTGGCTGCATATGAGACTCCAGTTCCTTTCATAGATGTTTATCGGTCGTCAACACACTGTAGAACTAAAGTTCAGACCTACAAAATATGAAAACCACATATTTATTATCTCCAAACCACAATATTTGCAGTTAAAATGTGACACTTAGAATATGAAGACTTGCTGATTTACATCATTAGCAAACAATTCGAAAAATATGGGGGGAAAAGTACAACTAATACGATTTGTGTGAGGAAAATACAAGACAAGTGTACTTTTTTACCGAGTGCAAAGGTTACGGTTAGCTTAGTGCTTCCTCTTCAACATAAAAGCACGTTATGTTCAACATGTAAATGCAAATGTCTGCAAATTACACATGACACTCATTACGAAAAATCTGATTGGCAAAAAAATTAAAAATTTGGCTTCAAATTTGTTATCATGCACACTTAGCAGTAAGAGTGTGACAATATCTCGATACAGCGATATATCGCGATAGTTTGCAACCCGATGGGTTATCGATATGCTCCCGCCAAGAATCGATACTTTTATTTAACATATTGGCCATACAATGGAGTATGGATGCTGTAAACTGCTCAATGTTTGTTGAGCAATTCCTTGGCGGTCCACTAGGGACGCTCGGGAGTGGCGGTGAGGGTAAAGTGCGCACAAGTTGTCTAGAGAAGAAGAGAGGAACTCCAAGTGGGTTGAAAAAATAAAAAAGCTCCGTGAGAACGGTGGAGGAAAAAATGAGAAAAATATTGCTACAAATCACACATGGGGACACACTTTAGATTTTACACCAACAAGAAAGGAAGTAAGGTGAACAAGGACTTTGCTGTATGCAAGAATCGTCTAAGAAAAATAAGTTTCACTGGGAGCTGGTGACGTAGTGGACACTGGAGTTCGTGAGCTTCGCTTTCATCACTTGAGGTAAGAAAGTTTTGCAATGTAATTGACTTTTTAATTTACATGTATTATTTTGATGACATTTGGTGTTGAATGATATAAAATAAACCAGGACCCTAAACTGGATGAAAATGAATATCGAACAAGCCCACATGAATTTACCGATTTATTTGAGAACCAATTTCCATCTAGTTTACTACACAAACTGTTATTACTGTCATTTTGATACAATAAGCTATAAAAATGGTTTGAATAGGTTCCAAGATATATAAAGTGATGTGCATGATAATTAATGTAGCCTACATATTAAAAATAGGTAATTATTGATTTTTTAATTTCTATACATTCAATTCATATTTTTTTTAATTCAATACTTCCAACACAAACAAAAAATCAGGATTTCAACTCAAACGCTGTGAAGTAGCTAATATTTTTTGTTTTATTTTGTTGTTTTTAAGGTGAGGAAGACTGTGACTGAGCAAGTCTGACATCTTAAATGCTGAAGCAGATAGCGGAAGTGCTCAAATCAAGAAACAAAGTTCATAAACGAAGAAAAGACCCACCAATTTTATCATTGCCCCACTCCAAGCTCAACTGCTGAAACCTACGGCACTTTTTATTTATTTAAAGATTTAAAACTTTAAAGAAATTAAGGGTGCCATTCATCATGATCTCTCCAAGCGACATCAGTGATCGTGGTTGGTTTCCTCTATATGTGTAGGGGCACAATTTGCAGTAGATTTTTATTTAACAGCAATGTTGCACAGAAAAGGTGTCACTGTTTAATAAATGACTTTTTTTTTTCGTTTCAACAGTTGTATCGTAGAATGTCATGTATCCAATTTCTGACCAATATATCGATAATTGCTGTATCGTGACATAATCGTTATCGTGAGCCTTGTATCGCGAATCGTATCGTATCGTGAAGTGCCCTGAGGTTCCCACTCCTACTTAGCAGACCAAGAAGACATTTATTTGGATCAAATCAACGCTTTTGATGTGCTCAAATTGGCAGAGAATAAAAATAGCGTTAGCTTCCTCACCTATTTCATATCCTACACCACAGGTGTCAAACCGATTCCAGAAAGGGCCTAGTGGGTGCAGGTTTTTCTTTCCAACCAATGAGGAGGACACCTTTTTTAATCATACAATAATACATGTGTAATCAGTTAAACTTTGTCATGTGCTGCTTGTTTCAGCAGGAAGTTCATTGCTTAAACTCTCTGTGCGTTATCGGTTGCGACAAAATCCAGCACCCATTAGGCCCTTTCTGGAATCGGTTTTACACCTATGTCATACACGGAACCAACTTTCAAATGACACACTATGCGTTGATTTTTTTTTTTTTAATTATTTTTAATTAGGGCTGTCAAAATTATCGCGTTAACTGGCGGTAATTTTTTAAATTAATCACGTTAAAATATTTGACGGAATTAACGCACATGTCCCGCTCAAACAGATTAAAATGACAGCGCAGTGTCATGTGCACTTGTTACTTGTGTTTTTTTGGAGTTTTGTCGCCCTTTGCTGGCGCTTGTGTGCGACTGATTTTATGAATTTCACCACCATGAGAATTGTGTAATTATTGACATCAACAATGGCGAGCTACTAGTTTATTTTTTGATTGAAAATTTTATTAAAACGAAAACATTAAGAGGGGTTTTAATATAAAGTTTCTATAACTTGTACTAACATTTGTCTTTTAAGAACTACAAGTCTATCCATGGATCGCTTTAACAGAATGTTAATGTTAATACCATCTTGTTGATTTATTGTTATAATAAACAAATACAGTACTTATGTACAGTATGTAGAATGTATATATCCGTGTTTTGTCTTATCTTTCCATTCCAACAATAATTTACTGAAAAATATGGCATATTTTATTATGGTTTGAATTGCAATTAATTACGATTAATTAATTTTTAAGCTGTGATTAATTCGATTAAAAATTGTAATCGTTTGACAGCCCTATTCTTAATCTAGTTTGTCTTTTATTTTAGAATATGCATTTAATGCATTTGAGTGGGTTGTCTATTAAGATATATCGTCACTACATTTGTGGTTAAATTGGTTAAATTTTGGGGGGGACAACGTCGCATATCGGCAATAATTTAAGAGACAATGATTGTAGCAGCACACTCTTTGTGCATCGTGAAACACACCTTTCTTTTTGTTTCCTAGTGATCGCATTTTTTTTTATGCAACAAGGAGTTATTTACTGGTACAGTGATCCCTCGCTACTTCGCGCTTTCAGTTCATTGAAAAAAGAACAGATGGGCAGTCCCGAGCCGATCGCAGTCTTACGCTTGCTCCCTGCTGTTTATTTGTCAGAGAGTGAACTGGAGTTGCTTATTAAAGTTAACGATGATTGGCAGACGGTGAAGCTTTGATCTTGCCAGAGACTAGACCTTAAAGGGCCGCATGCATCAATCATCGTTTATCATGTCAAACAGGTGCTATGGCAACTCATTGTGTGTAAGTGAGCAGCTGGAGCGGATTTGAGTGGACACTCAATGAAGCATTTAATAGAGACAAGCATTTTTTTTTTTTTTACTTTTTTTAAATGGATTGGGCGTCTACTTTTTGTCTAGTTTAAAAAATTCTATGGCACAGTAACATATTTAAAATTTATCATGATAATTACATTTAAAGTACTTAAAAACCACTTATTAAAATATATATATTTGTACAAAAGCTTTGTAATGATACTTTGGGGGGAAAATGTAAAAAAAACAAACAAAAAAATTATAATTTCTTATATTTATCTACATCCAATGAAAGATCTGAATAGAACAAAAAAAAAATTGGGGAGGGGGGGTCTACTTCACGCTTTTTTACTTATCGCGGCGGGTTCTGGTCCCTATTAACTGCGAAAAACAAGGGTTCACTGTACATGGATAATTGTTCTCAAGAGAAAATCCTTAGTGCCACTACAGAAAAAAACATTTTAGCTTTTAACCATGGGTGGTGAGCAAGATAACAGTATTTTGATGGTGAAATCACATCTTTTGTAATGCAAGTGAATAAGCGATTGCTGTTTTGAAGCTAGCCTTCACTGGCAATCTCCACTACTGCTGAGTTGTAATGTGTCCTTAATTTCCTAACGGTTTTCTTTTTGCTCACACTGTTGCTTTCTTTTTCTTTGTTTATTGTTGCAGGTTGAAAACATTCGACGGAAGCACAACTATCTTCCATTCATTATGGAGTTATTGAAGACATTGGCAGAGCACCAGCAGTTAATACCACTGGTGGAGAAGGTGACTTTCATATGTGACTAGAATTGCGGCTTGGAGGTCCTCGTACACTGTTTTTGTGAAGTTCTAGTGAAGAGCTTTACAGAGTTTTTTGTTGTTGTGAATTACATACAGTTCCTCACAAGAGTACATCAAGATATCATTTAGCTTAGCAATTTGAGGAATGAGAGCCATTTTTCGAGTGTTCCAAACTTCACGACAGCGCATTTTTCATGTTTTCCTCTGCCGTGACGTATCTGTCTCCATCCACCGAACACCATGCTATTACTACGAGAGCACCTCTGCTATTGGATGCACTCATAGTTTGCCACAAAACGCTCAGTGCCACCGGGAACGCACCCTTCCAGGGGTGTTCAGAATCGGCACCTTTCAAACTAAATTTCTCAAGCCTGTGGGTCCTTGAACATTTTGGAAGACCTTTGCATACTTGTGAGAAAGCACCATATTTTATGTCTTGGTCTTGAAAGTCCTTAAAAAGTGCTTGAAATTGTACATGAAAAATGTGTGCGAACCCTGGTGTGTGTGTGTAGGGGGTGTGCTCGTGTGTAGTAAGAACGGTGTTGACAGGCAGTTGCATGGGTCTTACATCACGTCATCACCCTTTTCAAATATGCTTGTTGGCAGAGACGTTTGACTTTCAAAGGCAACTGTGATCAATTAACAAACAGCATAGAAGTCAAACTTTAACAATGTCACACACACATTTTCAATTGTTTTTGCTTTAAACAATGCGGGGGGAAAAATTACAGAAGACAACAGAATTGTTATTGAAACACAATAAAATAAAGATTGATTTGCTGACTACCTTTATTTATGTCTTCACCAGGCAAAGGAGAAACAGACTGCCAAAAAAGCCCAGGAGGCCAAGTAATCATCATCATCATTATCCTCCACAAAATCATCACCACACTTCACAGGTCATGCACACACTTAGTCCTCCAATCAAGATTTTGCCAGTGAGCCACATACATAGTCTGTTAATGGCAATGGCTGTCCTGAATCATGCCATCACTGTGGTATTTGGGTGTATCCAGACTTTAGGAAATGCATTGCAGGTGTAGCAGAGAAACCCCATGTGTTCATCTGGATATAAGCATGATGAAGGAAACGTGGTCAAATTGTCTTATTTTCATAATAAAAATCTCAAGAAGTTTACAAATGGCTGTGTGTTTGTATAAAAAGGTCCCAATTAAATATCTTAGATATCAAGTCGATGTTTTTTAACATATTTACATATATTACAGGTAGTCGCCGGGTTACGAACGAGTTCTGTTCCTACGCTGGCGTTGTAACCCGAATTTCCAAGTAAATCGGAATTACCCTTTAAGTACCCCTAAATCTTAAAATAACTGTTCAAAAAGTCCAACAGTATTATACTAGCTGCGCTCTGGTTAGGCCCAGATAAGGCTGTAGGTTGTTTCAGCTAATATATGTTTGTGTAGGCATTTGTAATTAAGTTTAGAGCTAAATTTGTGGGGTTATGTGTGAGTGGTCTGCTATTACAATTGTTAATATGTTAGCTTTTAAGCTAGCTGACGTCTGTTAGGCAAATTAGGCTACTTTAATCTACTAAATTTCCATAATTATCAGACTACATGTACGTTTGAATACCATATGCTTCGTGTTTTGGTAAAATGCGTGTCGTTTTGAACGTGGATATGCATACAGTATGTGTTTTACAGATTTACAAATTGTCACAAGTGAAGGAGAAGCTTCAAAAAGCACAATTGCCTTGTTTGCTGTCCGTAAAGCCTAACAACTTCCTGTTTAGTGAGGACTGTAGAACACAGTGGTGTGGGAAGTTGGGTGCTGCAGCACTTCTGGTGTTGAGGAGAAAAAGTTTTCTTTTTTTTTGGTCAAAAATAAAACATTGAAACAAAAGTTTATTTAACTATGCAGATTAAATATACAGTATAAGTTGAAAGGTTTTTTTTTTTTTTTTAATTTTTATTTTGTAATATCTAGGGTTTGAAATTTAGCGATTCCGTTTGTACGTTTCGATTCTGGTTCGATTCTGGATTCAGATTCTTTTAAGAGGCAGGGTAAAAAAATGCAGGGTAAAAAAAATTGAATAGTTTATATTAAAGATGCACGATAATATCGGTGGCCGATAATTATCGGCCGATAATGGCAATTATGATGTCACACAGATAATCCAGATAATAAAAAATTCAACCGATAATGCAATCCGATAATTATATACTTGATTTAGCCTCCAAATGTGCACAACCGAAGAATTCAGCACGCCGCCTCCTCAACCCCTCCCCTCTCTGAAGCCCCTGAGGGAGGAGGGGTTGAGGAGGCGGAGTTACACGACAAGAAATAGTTGATTATGGCGGCTGTTACTAAAAAAACGACGCTCTCGCCATTTGCGAAACATGTACTGCAGAAGTTCCATTAGGCCGAAAGAAAGCGTCCTCATTCAAAACCACTAACCCAGCATCCATTTAAAACTGCATCACAAAGATTTTTGGAACGAATACCAGGCTGCTGCTGCTAGCGGGAATGCTATTGTAAACACTAAGTTAAACTAGGGGCTTGTGACGATACAGAGTCGGGTTGTTTGGGAAAGCAGCCCAAGGCGGGTGGTAAACTCGCATCTAACGCTAAACACCGGCACGACTGGAGACCGATAGTCGGCAAGTAGCCGTCTTCAGATGGAGCCCGCCGCTCTGGCCGGTCCGGCAGGCCGCCGCCGCCTCGCCGTCGGCGGGGCGGGCAGAGCCCGGTTCCCCAGCTTCAGGACCTCCGGCGAACACCCCGGTTTCTCGAGCGTTCCCTCACGGCGTGTGAGCAGAGCCAGGCCCCGAATACGTCGCGGCAAACCGGCCAGTGCGGGCGGATTATCCGGTACGAACGTAGCCGCCGCCGAGACGAGACGAGATTTTTTTTTTTTTTTAACCGAAATGACCCGAGAGCCAAAGCCCTGGATAAAAAAATAATGCAGTTTATACGACCACCATTCTTCATGAAAAACATGCCAATCACATTTTCACCACTACATTTGGAAAAGTGATGTCCAGTAAGCAAGCTTATCATGACGGCACAGTGGTTAGATGATAATTTAAACATGGAGAAAACGAAGTCAGCCCCTCAATAATCCATTCAGTATGTAAAATGACGAGCGGTCAGATGACTTTGTAATGCTGCCTTTATTTTCGGCTTAACAAAACTCAGGCACAAAACAACACGCACGGAGATGCGAGTTCCAACTGCATCCAAATAGTACTGCCGTTTATCAGTTTAGCTGCTGTAAAGCGAATGTCGCGACTCGTGAGTGCCGCAAATGTAAACAAAGCGCTGCAGAATGGGTACATGACATCTCGCTCTTTTGAGTTAATCATTTTCACAGTGTGCAACAAAACATATAACATTAGCAATCACTTTTCAAATTAATTTGATTTATTTGTCTGCTCAATTACTGTCACAGTAGATAATCTAAACTTATTGGCACTTATTAACATTTATTAATTTAAATATGCACATTCCTGTTGTAATGAAATAACAATAATATTCTGTAGCCACAAATATTCCAAATCTTTTCTTCTTCCAAGTTTTTTTTAGGATTAAGTATAATAATGTATTGCTTAAAATAAGGCTGTTAAGAATATTTTCAGCTAGCTATTTTTCTTCCAAGAAATCTGAGAGAAATACACCTGAAGCACTGGCAGATAATTTCACTTATTTCCAATAGATTTACACTTAAAACTGACTAGTTTTAAGGAAGTGTGTTTTGCAGTGTATTAATGTTATTTTAGGAATGGCTTACTTTTAAAGGCATTTTTGTGCAACTTAGGTATTTACTCTGAAAGTAATTGTTGCCAGAAGTTTACCATTACACAATGTCAGACAATGTCATTATTTAGATGTTGGAATTGACGACTTGTTCATATTTTATGTTGAAAAAAAAAAAAGAGCAATAAATTATATTTTTGCACAGTAATATTTTCTTTTGTTTAAAATTTTACATAAATCTTTTAATAGAATTATCGGCTTGACATTATCGGTTATCGGTAGGAATGAGGAGGAAATTATTGGTTATCGGTATCGGTTGAAAAATGTATTATCGTGCATCACTAGTTTATATTAAAGTCTTCTCAAGGATTTCTTAAACTAAATGAACTCACTGGGGTAATTTTAACTTAAATATAAATATCAGTCTTTGAAATCGAACAATTTTTTTCCGCTCGGCGGTCACGGCATTGAAACAAGGAATTAAAATTTTAAAATTTGAACGATTCCGGGGGCATCGGAGTGTCAGAACTGGTTCCCATCGATGCTCGATGCCCAACCCTAGTTATAACACCACCTGACACCTTGCTTGCTACCCGGTCACGTTGAATAAGGCGCTATTGGAACGGAAAAGTAAACTGTTGACAGAGGCAGCGTTAACATGACCCAAAAACGAGAATTTTTTTACCTTTACAAAAGCAGCGACATTTTATAAAATTCAATTTGAGGTAAAAAATAAAGACGATTTTCCTTTTGGTGTCTTCGAATAGGTAAGACATGCTTGTGTCGTAGCCATATGTTATCGTTTGTTGTTGCTGTTGAGCTGCCGCCGTGCAGAGCGCCTTTGGATATTCGTGTGCAATTTATTTTAGTGTTGTGAAAAGGGGGGGAAAACCGAGGCTTTTTGGACAAATATGTTCGTGTGTCATTGCTCTGTCTAGCTGCGGGGATTTGCATTATAATACACGGGCGCTTTTATTTCCAATACTAAAACTCAACACACTGTAGATGAAATACAACATTGTCTTTGTAGAGCCTAGTAATAGTGCGTAAACTTTCCAGCACGCATGTTGACTGCCATTGTGCATGCCTTGCTTGCAATGAAAAAACACAAAAGAAAATGGGAAAAAAATTAAATGATTAAATCATTATCATTTTACACAAAAATCCAAAAATGGGCTGGACAAAATAATTGGCACCCTTTGAAAAATCATATGATGCTTTTCTAATTTGTGTAATTAAGAGCACTTGTTACTTACCTGTGCACATAACAGGTGGTGGCAATAACTAAATCACACTTGCAGCCAATTAAAATGGATTAAAGTTCACTCAACCTCTGCGCTGTCCTTGTGTGTACCACATTGAGCATGGAAAAAAAAAAAAAGAAGACCAAAGAACTGTGTGAGGACTCGAGAAGCAGAATTGCGAGGAAGAATGGGCAATCTGAAGGTTACAAGTCCATATCCAAAGACCTGAATGTTCCTGTGTCTACGGTGCGCAGTGTCACCAATAAGTGTAAAGCCCATGGCACTGCGGCTAATCTCCCTAAATGTGGACGGAAAGGAAAAATTGACAAGATTGTTCGAATGGTAGATAAAGAACCTCGACTAACATCCAAACAAGTTCAAGCTGTGCTGCAGTCCGAGGTTACACCCCGTATTATCTGTCTGTGTCTGAATGAAAAGAGACTTTATGGTAGAATACCCAGGAAGACCCCACTTCTGACCCAAAGACATAAAAACAGCCCGGCTAGATTTTGCCATAACTTACCTGAGAAAGCCAAAACAGTTTTGGAAGAATGTTCTCTGGTCAGATGAGACAAAAGTAGAGCTTTTTGGGAAAAGGCATCAACGTAAGAGTTTACAGAGGGAAAAAAATGACCTTCAAAGAAAACACGGTCCCCACAGTCAAACATGGCAGGGGTTCCCTGATCTTTTGGGTTTGCTTTGCTAACTCTGGCACTGGACTGCTTGACTTTGTGCATGGCATTATGAAGTCTGAAGACTACCAACAAATTTTGCAGCATAATGAAGGGCCCAGTGTGAGAAAGCTGGGTCTCCCTCAGAGGTCATGGGTCTTCCAGCAGGACCATGACTCAAAACACACTTCAAAAAGCACTAGAAACTGGTTTGAGAGAAAGCACTGGAGACTTCTAAAGTGGCCAGTAAGAGTTCAGACATGAATCCTTGTCCAAGGAAGAATAGTCTAAAATTCCAGCAGAGCATTGTAAGAAACTCATTGATGGATACCGGAAGCGGATGTTCGCAGTTATTTCATCTAAATGTTGTGCTACCAAGTATTAGGCTGAGGGTGCCAATACTTTTGTCTGGCCTATTTTGTGTAAAATGATAATGATTTAATTTTTTTTCATTCTCTTTTGTGTTTTTTCACTGCAAAGCAAAATAAATGAAACTATTACTACCAAAGCATGTGTAATTGCAATCATTTTCTGGGAGAAATTGAGTATTAACTGACAGAATTGCAGGGGTGCCAATACTTTTGGCGAGCACTGTATATTTAACAGTCATGTAATCGTTTATGAGTGTTATTTACTGGTATAATGAAGCGTCAATGAACATAATTAAGGTAATATTCTAAATTCCCATAAAATCATCTTGTGTAACTTGTTCATTCCATTGACACAACAAGTCCATCTAAAATATGTGATGCAAATATTTTGTATTCTCTTAAAAGTACAGTATGTCACTTAGCCGAGGACGAAAACAATGGAATTTTTGCTATTCATTTTGAGATGAGAATTGTTAGTAAAGCTATAAAATATTGTGGTTAATGTCGCACTAAACCGAATAAGGGCTTGCACTAACATTTCCACCTGTCTGTTTTGAGCCACTCAACAATACTTAAGCCAGGAGGAGGATTGGGAGGTAGTGAACCTGCTAGTTTACATTTGATTATCTCAAAAACTCAAATAAATGCTACAGATTTAGAGTTGATGACCATATACTACTACAGTATTCATAAGTGAGGGATAAAATAGCCTTGCAGAAACAAGGGCCCAGGCACTTGAGCACCATCTAGCGGCCATGTGTACATACTGTATGTCTAGCTTCAATGTAGAATGTGACAGTGTAGAGGTGTAGCTACCCTATTTTTGAGAAGGGTCCAGCTGCGGCCCGCAGTACTCGCCACTCTGCTTTCAACGAGTAATCAGATCAAGCCTTGTCATCTGCCTTCTGCGCTCCCTGCTTTTAACAACCCAAACCTTAAACCCTAACCCCTTTTCCACATCATGGGACAAGAAAGACACCAAACCCCCAACACCTTTTCCATATCATCACACCAAAAAGGTGTGGGGAAGGCGAGTATGGCGGCCCCCAGATGGACCCACATGCTATTTTTAGCTCCAATGTTTACACAAACACGCACGCGCACACACACAATAAGTACTCTCTTGGATGAACTGGCTTGTCAGACTCCCATTGCAAAAAATGAAAACCTGCAAGTTTTACTACAAGCAAAGCAAGGGATTACATCGGTTTCAGTCGCAGTTCATACGTCAGACCACACTTACGGCAAACAAAGTAACTATTCATTGTGACAGTTTCACAGTGCTGATGGCTTTATTTACTTTATCAAAGGTGTACTAATAGGTTCACATAACAGCACTGCACTCGTATTGTGAAAAAAAAAGCTCATCCGGAATTCAGACCTCATACCACCTCAGCATTTTGTTTTTGCAGCTTCATTTCAAAATAGATTTAATTAATCATACTCTGGTTATGTCTTGGAATGGAGGGATTGATCAGGGATGAGATAACAATTGATTAACGCAGCAATACAGAAACATCCTAAAAAGTCAATCCAGGGCACTTTTGCTCTCAAAAGCCAATTTGGATCTAAGGCTGGGTTTCCAATAAGCAGTGTTTAATTCCTCAATCTTAACATCTACACTATTTATTCCTGCTGAGAATATTTAAATACATTGAGACAGCAGGTATGACTGAAGATCATCTGTGGTTGCCACATAATAACCATCATTCCTGTGTCTGGACACTGTCATTCTCTTCAATTGAGTTCATGGCTTTCGTTATAAACAGCAGATGTCAAGGAACAGTCTACCCCAGTCAGGATTTTCGTCCACTCTTTGAAACATTTGTTTTTGTGACGCGACGAAATGATGACGACGCTGCTGGTAAAGAAATGTTTCTAAAAGAGAAAAAAGTGTGTTTTTGTGGATTATAATGATAAATGTACTGTGCCTAGCGTAGCAACTCCCGGGGGGGGGGGGGGGGGGGGGGGGGTTGCCTTATTGGTAGAGCCGATCTGCCCGATAACCATGACCCTTTAATAATTTTTTTGTATGTAAAAATTGATTTTTTATTATAATAGTTTTCATCAAAACTGAATTAGGTACCTATTTGAGTGATATAAGCACATGAAAAATAATCATTGTCAGCAAAGTATTTTTAACAAAATAAATACTAGAGTAAAATTAACGTGTCATGCTAAATTTAAAACTACCCTTTTTTTGAAAAATACTTTTTTAAAACGTGCAAACATTAAAGTGCGTACAACGAGGATAAGAAAAGTCTTAAATAGCATCATTATGTGATTTAGAATCATATTTTGAGACGCTTTGACTGTATATAACAATTTGGCAAAGCGCAGGTGACGAGAAATTAGTCTTTTAATCCGCCGTTTAGCCACACCTACCATTATAGGGCTCTAGCGTCCCCAAGAGGATGACGTCGGGAGGGTCATGGTTTCATCTGATTTACAATTCAGCCCATTGAGGGGGAATTATTCAGGACGACAAAAATGCGACGAAGAGAGCCGCAACATGTCATTGTTCAGTCTCTCTACTCCAATATTTTTACAGGTTAATCTTTTTATAAAAGTCCATCCATCCATCCATCCGTCTGATGGTTCTTGGGGGTAATTTATATTGTTAGTTTTGTGTAGCGATCGCAAATGCTACTCAGTGACAGCGAACGAACACTTAATATTTTTTCATAAATAACAAATCTTTAATTCTATTAATTTATTTACACTTTCCCCTTACTAAAGTGGTTTCTTTATAACAGAAAAGGTAACAACGGTTGCAGTCAGATACCACTTTAATATTTTTTCAGGTCATTCATTGTCAGACAGAAGCAGGATGGCAAAACGCTACGCTAAAAAATAAATAAAAATATCAAAATGGCTTACCTCTTCGGGGTACACTATGGCAGGCAATGGGTCGGGATTGTCATTTGTAGGACCATGACCCCCAACAATTTTTTTACTGCATATGAAGGTGAAAGACTTCACCTTGCTGCCATTAAACTTGTCGTCTGCTCAAGCTGATCCACGGTTCACATTTTTTCCTTTAAGTCTTTGGTTTCGGGAAATGTATGACGAAAACATCTTTCGTATGTGGACGGTCGTAATGTCTAGAGCTAGAGATGCCGATCGATCGGGTCCGATCAGGTCATTTTCAAAGTATCGGAAAAAAATATCGGCCATGCCTTTTTTTAATATATATATATATATATATATATATATGTGTGTATATATATATATATATTTTTTTTTTAATTAAATTGTTTTCTAATTGTATTTAATGTTACAGACATAATATGTTACACTCATCTAGAGTCCTTAATTTAGGCTTAAGGTACGGTTATCAAAAATATCCCAATAACAGCGGCAATTAATTTATTAAAAAATATGTCAAGTTAAAATATTTAATGCTATTAATAAATGCGCTGCACGACCCTCTCACTCATTGTCGCGCTCAATCTGTAATGATGCCATTTTATCAATTTAGAGAGATAAAAAGCAGCCCAAAACAAGTAGCGTGAATTTTGGCAGCCTTTGGAGCCTTCCTTTAATCGGCTATAATCTTGCAATTCCTCTCCCTATGATTAGAAATATCATGGGAAGAAATGTGGGGAAGCAAGGTAGCTATTGATCTTTATCTTAACACCATAAGTTATTTCCCAAAGCAGAGAAGATATATCCATTGGTAGCACGACACACAGTCATGGTTTTACTTCCCATCATAGTTCCACTTCCCATCATGCATTGGGGGCATGGCTGCAGTATCATTTACTGAAAGCTCAACAAATACACTAGATGGCAATATTTCATCACAATAGACAAAGTCACAAGTCTTTCTATCCGTGGATCCCTCTCACAGAAATAATGTTAATAATGTAAATGCCATCTTGAGGATTTATTGTCATAATAAACAAATTCAGTACTTATGTACTGTATGTTGAATGTATATATTCGTCCGAGTTTTATTCATTTTTTTCTTAATGCATTGCCAAAATGTATATGATCTGGAAAAATTATCGCGAATGATTGGAATTGAATCGGGAGCAAAAAAAAGCAATTGGATCGGGAAATATCGGGATCGGCAGATACTCAAACTAAAACGATCGGGATCAGATCGGGAGAAAAAAAACAGGATCGGAACAACCCTATCTAGAGCCATTTCTACAAGTTCCATAGTAGCAGTGTTTGATCTGCATGTTCGTTTTCGAAAGACTACCGGAGAAAACTAGCAGAAATATAATGGTTTGTATGCGAGGGCGTGTCTATAATGTCCCTATTCCGCTTTGCGATGCGACGTCACGGTCTAAAAATAGCATTCGTGCAGTACGCTATTGCTCTTTGGTGGTGAGGTCTCACACTTCCAATTGCTTCATGCCATTTCTACACATGGGGCAGGATCCTCGGTTTAAAAAAAACATGCTAATACGAAGAAAAAAAAAAACTTTCACAGCCAACCGCAGTCATTCATTTTTAAGTAGATTCATAACAATGCGCGAAAAATAACTGTCCATAATACCCCCATTCTTCGCATGCGTTCTTTAATATGAAGAAGCAAGACTTTGTAAAAAACAAACAAAAAAATGGAAGCAAAAAAGCACCGGTCTAATTTACTCTAAATGTAAACATTAGTCTCATGTGTGATGTGGGGACAAAGTTTGTTATGGGGAGAGATTTGTCTAAAAAATATTCACAAATACAAATACAGCCGCGATTCACACATATCTTTTGAAGATCCACAAATGTATCCAAGATTTTGACATTTATTTTCGAGATCCACAAATATATCGGTGATTTTCACATGTGTTTTTGTAATCCACAAATATTAGTTTATCCTCGAAATTCACGTTTTTTTTTTTTTGTTGTGCGTGCACTTATCATGAGTTATTGTATGCAAAAATTTGACTTGTATTTGCGAATCAGCAGCCGCGTGCATCTCTCTCTCTCTCTCTCTCTCTCTCTCTCTCTCTCTCTCTCTCTCTCTCTCGAGCCTTGCTTACTCTCTCTCTCTCGAGCCTTGCTTACTCTCTCTCTCTCGAGCCTTGCTTACTTTTTAACAGTAATTATTTCCCTGGTAAAAACCCTGGGTGGCATCTCCCAATTTTCTAAAAATTTTGAACTCCCATGTGCTGCCACACTGGGAAATACTGCTCGACTGCAACTTCTGGCTAGACTCTAAGAACAGGGAGGGGGGAAAAAATCCCAGACTTCCGAGTTAAACATTTTTTTTTTTTCCATACAGTTCATGCTTTCCAGGCAATTTAAAATGATGAACTGCTTTTCCTGTTGAGAGCGTATTATCATCACCAAGTCGGCGTTGTCCCCGCGTCGTCCTTGTACATGCTACAATATGTGCTCGTCTGTCTATGTTCATTCGAAATTGTTAAAAAATCTATATTTTTGGACTAAAACTTTTGAATTTTCTGACAAAAACATTTTGAGTAACTGGGTAAAACTTTGCATTATATTTCGTCGACTAAAACTAGGTGAAGACAAACATTTTGAAATGACTAAAATATGACTATGACTAATAAGGCTAGGTTCATACTGCAGGTCTTAATGGACGAATCCGTTTTTTTCATGTTTTTCTGACTCGAGTGAGGCATTAACTTGACGGTCTGAACGGGACAAGTCGCATAGAAGTGGACCATTTCAAATCCGATCTGGGTCACTTTTGTATGTGGTTTAAGTACGATCTGGGCCACATTTTCCCAGAATATCGGTCTGAACTGTCAAGTCTCCCAAATCGGAATTCATGCAGCAATTACGTCATCAAAGCGCAAGAGCGACGGCATGCTGTGGTAGCGGTGCAGCTGTGCGTTACCTCCTAGCTTGCCTTGGACACAGCTTATGGGGAAGGGTCGGCTTGACAAAAAAGATTAAAATTGGTTGAGGTTAATTAAGCCTGAGAATGATCGGTTTTCTCTCTGCTCTATATGAGGAGTATTTCAAGATTGCTTACACGGCCGAGAGTTTGGGCAAACTGCCTGTATGTGTGTGTGACATGCACGGACAGTGCGTGCATGCTGTCGATCCATGTCAACTTTGAATATAAGCCTAAACAGGGATTATTTATGTCTATTATTTGTGTCCTCTTTTTGGAAATAAAAATGTGATCGCCCTGGAATGACAGATGACAGCCAGAATTTGTAGTCATTTGCTTCTGCGCATGCGGGTCTTCTTGCTCAGCGCGTGTCGGACTGCGAATTAGTGCGCATGCGTAATACTTGAACGTTCTCAATGGACACGCTATAAAAACAGATATGACAAAAAATCGGATTTGTGCATGAAGACCTGCGGTATGAACCCAGCCTAAGTATGTTCGTCCAAAAGACTTAGACTAAAACAAAAATGAAAAGGGTTGCCAACAACAACTCTGTTTTCCGGCTTCTTGTAGTATTAATGATTTATAAAAGCATAAACACTGCAACATCAAGGGCTTCATTTTATTTATAGCAAAGGGCTGTTGTCCCATACATAATACGAAATAATGAAATACATTAAAACGGATCTTCTGAAGAATCAGCAAACTGAAAATAAAATTCATATTAAGTTGTACTTCTTACATGCAATACTGCTTCTAGCACATGAAATGGAAGAAAAAAAAACAATCACATTAAATGTTTCAGTGATGAAAAAAAATGTTGTTTACTATAGTGCATACAGTGTATAACGGGTGCCCAAGTCTGGTCCTTGAGAGCTCCTATCCTGCTTGGTTTCCATGTCTCCCTTCTTCAACACACCTGAGTCAAATAATCAGGATCGTTATCAGGCTCCAGCAGACCTTGCTGATGAGCTGATCATTTGATTCAGGTGTGTTAAAGGAGGAAGACATGGAAAACAAGCTGGGTAGGGGCTCTTGAGGACCGGACTTGGGCACACCTGCTGTATAACATCTCTGCTTTAAATTTAGTGTTTGATGTATAATCGAAGCATGATACAGTATATTAAAATAGTTCAGAAAAGTGTCGTGAACAAAAGGTAACATACATCTCATCAGAAACAATCTGTGAAAAAATAAGCTTAAAACAGCTTAACCTGTACAGTACTTTCCACACTTGTGAATGTTTGCGGTCACAAACAGTATGTCCCTTATGTCCGTTTGATTGAGGCAATTCTGGGATTTTATTGTCATCATTCACGCTCAAGCCTTTAACGGCCTCTTCTAGCATCTGCCAGCAGTTCTTTGTAGAGGTCAGAGTGGATAAACCTTGGATAGGAGTTGTTCTCCATCAGGCTGTAGACTTTTCCTTGAGCTGTCAGAAAGCTGGCCACATTCAGCTCATTGAGACTCTGGATTATTTTGTTTTTTGTGTAAAAGTCAAGGTTGACCTGTAATAAAAGAGTAACAATGAAACTCTGGCTTCCTCTAGTGCAGAACAAGTACTCAGTGGTGCATGTTCCAACTGAAGTTAGAGAATCAGTTTAATAAAGCTAGGTGGAGAGAAAAAATATATTTCAAGGCACGTAGTAGCAATTACCTCTTTGGGAGCTTCACTTTTAATGAACTCCTCATAAATGCTGATGGCTTTGGATGTCAATTCTTGGTGTGATGAAAGCATCCTGAAATCCTCACACGCGTTCCAAAACTCAATGTTTTCCTCGCAGTACTCTGTCTTCAGGAAAATGAAAAAGACCATCTTGCCATCTGGGGGAATCAGACAAACAAAAAAAGACATCATCTTCTGTTCATATATGCGAAGGTGGCATTAGTATAGAATTGTCACAGTCGTAGCCTGTTTAAATTGATGGCAATAAAGCTGTCTCCTTTGAGCACACAGTAACCGTCTGACCTTTGGAACTCAATTATGTAATAATGGGTATAGAGGGGCCGAAGGATGCTTACATTTATGACTAAGTAGTTTGTCAAGAGACTGCGCCCACTGGATCACATCATCTGCAGTCGGCCTGAGGAAAGACAGCTCAAATCAGTCATCAGGTTGAGTCAAAGATATGCAGGAAATTGACAGTAGTCAGGAAAGTGGTCATTGTTAAAATGCAACAGTTAAATATTGTTAAATGTTGTCTGTCTGTATTAGAACAGATGTGACACATTACTGTCTCTTTAAACATATCACCACCCCCAAATACACTAAGTTATCTTTCGCAAATAGGAGTCATTATTCAGTTATCAGAATGATTAAATATACCTGTGTGATTTAATCTTCCTGAGATTTGACATTGAATTGCCGGAGTTTGTCTTCAAAGGGAGCCCAAGTCTGCTTTTCCAGTTTCTGCCCCTGGGAAAAGAAATAAGGCAATACAGCATTAAGTTTTATGCAGTAAAAGGTCAGACTCACCATATACTTTTATATAGAGGCTCTTACTTACATAATCGCCTTTTTCACTTTAGACGGGTCCTTAGGTTTCGTACAGTCAGTGGAAGCCACGCTCCAGTGAGACGCACTAATTAGGTCCTCCTTCATGCTTCTATCTCCTGTCCCTGTTTTGACTTGCTGCCTAGCACCTAACTTTATAGTTTGCCTCCAGAAGTGTGATCTGCTGCTTCCAAAGGGGAGGCGTGGCTGGCGCGATAGCTCTTTCACACAATTGGCCCTTTGCTTTAAATGACAAACATAGTTATGACTCAAATCACTCGGAAACAATTGTCATTTATTGCATAAACAACACACCTCAAACTTGCAATCAGTTTCTGTCCACTTTCCATCTTCCAAATCTTTTTTTTTCTTCTAAAATGTTGAAAAAATTTGTCTTTGATTAGTCATCACACATCCACATGCCAAGAACACAACCTTTCCACCCAACTACAGCATGCATTAGGTGTAACATTGGCACACCGTGACTGAGGAGTTGGCCTTCTACCTATCTGATAATGACCTAAAGCAGCAAGAATTACAGGTACTTAATTGTGAATTTGAACACAGCGTGCAGTATTCATCTCAAATGAATCACTAACAGTGCTGCTCCAAATATCATAAGGTCATTTAAGGTTTGACAGGTTGACATGTGCATCAGGTTCTCAGCAGAGCGAAGGAAAACTTGTTTTACACACAAGTACGGAGTACCTTACACAGTACCTAAAGCAGTGAGTTAAATTCGAATTGTTTGTGGAATAAAATTAAAAACAACGTTGCATGTCAAACTTGGTGGTGCCAGAAAGCTGGATGAATATGTAAGATTTGCACTTCAATTATTCATTAAATGGCTGTATTATTATGACAGACATGAAAGAACTAGTGAAATACTAGTACTACAAGTACGAAAACTTGCGTGTACTTGTACCACAAGTATGCGTACTTGCATGGACTTGTACTACAGGTAACTGTACTTACGTGTACTTGTAGTACAACTTGTACTACTTGCGTTCATCAAGCATCTTTCAGTTTGAGATATAAATAAGCCAAAAATGCTGTCCCATAGATGTTTGAATCCCACAGGAGTGCTTTGTTGTTGCATGTTATACCACAGTGCAAAATAGTTCCATGAAATTACTGTGCAAATAAATCTAAGAAATACATGTAAATCAAATAGATTATTGGCAGAAAATACATCCTAGACAGGGGTCACCAACTCCAGTCCTCAAAGGCATCTATCCAGTCTGCTTTCAGTCTCTTCAGTCTTATCCAGTCTCCCTCCTCCAACACACCTGAATCAAATAATCAGGATCATTATCAGGCTTTTGGATAGTTTGCTGATGAGTTGTTCTTTAATACATATTGACTAATCCGAGTTGTGGTGGCCTCTAGTGGTTGCTGCCATTTACACGCCTCAGTAGCAGCCCAGCGTCAATCAATTATACTGAAAGGTGAGACATTTGACAATACTGTACATCGTAACTGTAAAGTTACTTAGAAAATAAGGTTTATGGTTCAAATTAAGCCACATTATTACCAGCAAGTCATGTTGCTATGCTCTGAAAAACGGCTATCTATCTAGCTAACTATCAGGAATGACTGTCGAAAGCCAGGAATAAAATATAAAAATATTTTTACTGTAGGGGCTTCTTAAAACGCACCATACCAGGCTTGTTAATGTTTTCGCATTGTCAATTAAAAAAAAACACTAAGTTCAAAATTACTTGTTACTGTACGATGCCATCCAAGTTGGAGCGTCTCACCAAATAAAATTGTCCTCCTTTCAGTGTCAAAGAAGACGCGTTGGCGCATGCGCAGCCTTGAGCACACACCTGTTTGTTCAGGTTGAAGTTTATACGTATTACAATTGGGTAAAGAGAGTTAATTTTAACTAATTTAATACAGTTCACTTGCTTACCTAAATACTTTTAGTATAATTTATACAATTCATATGGATCATAATTACTACCCACAAAAATCGTTTTTTATAGTGCAGGTACATGTACTGGTATAGACCCTACCCACGTGACGTCACAACTCCGCTCTCCTGAATGGTACCGCCCACTTGTCCGTCAAAACATAGTGTTAACCTGTTACGGCTACGTACATTTCTCCTATTTACGGCGTGTTTTTCTGCTCCTTAACATTAATAATCAAAATGGTGAAGGCGTGTGTGGCTGTTGGTTGCACTAACAGAGAAGATGGAAGGAGAGACTTGAAGTTTTACCGTATTCCGAGGGATCCAAAGAGCGAAATGGACGGCTGCAATTCGACGTGAAAACTGGGCACCAAAAAATCACCACAGACTATGTAGTAGTCATTTTATATCCGGTAACATGCATTTAAGATATACTTAGAGGGTTTTGGGCTGACAAATAACCACAATTAAGATCATTGCGAAGCTAATCGCCGACAACATACGACGTAGTACGACATAGTTTCAAATTCAAGATGTTTGTGACTTCCCTTTCTTCCACCATCGTTATTTTTTTAATAATATTTAGCTGGTACCAAGTGAAAGAAACTGGCCTCGTCTACGGGGCTGACAAATAACCACAATTAAGATCATTGCGAGGCTAATAGCCGACAACTTACGACGTAGTACGACATAGTTTCAAATTCAAGATGTTTGTGACTTCCCTTTCTTCCACCATCGTTATTTTTTGAATAATATTTAGCTGGTACCAAGTGAAAGAAACTGGCCTCGTCTACGGGGCTGACAAATAACCACAATTAAGATCATTGCTAGGCTAATCGCCGACAACATACACGTATGTATGTAGTGAGAGTGCTATCGCTAAACCATATAAACATTAACAGCCTTAACTCCATTGACAAACGACATGAAATACATTAGACTTGACAGTGGATGTTAGCAATAACAAAAGATTTTGAATTGAAAATTTCGTAACTCACCTTTCCAAGCACAAGATAGATTCCTGCCGAATTTTCGTGGACGAGGACCTGTTTCACCCAACCAGCAACGAAGTATTTATAAGCCTCCAAGCTCTTGAAGTTTTTCAAATTTTCGTGGGAATAGGCTGATTTTGTGTGGACAAGATAATAGTAAATATCAGCGTAGCAGATGTCAGGCAGACAGGGCGAAGACAGTGGGTCGAAAAACATCGATTTGGGCATCAAATATGGATCTGGCGACTGTATAGAACGAAGCTTTTCCACATAACGCCTTTTATGCAACACATCCAGTGAGTTTACGGCATCAGAAAGCACCGGGTCTTCCATGAAATGCATTTTAAATTCCTCGATCAATTGAAAACAATGCTAATACAGAGACAAAATGACGGACAAGTGGGCGGAACCACACAGCGAGCACGTGGTTTTATGACGTCGGTGGGTAGGGTATATACAGGTAGGTGTACTTGCATGTACTTGTACTTCAGGTAAGTGTACTTGTGTTTACCTATACTGCAAGTAAACTGACCTAACTAGCATAGCAAAGCTACCCACGCAACTGCATCTTCCCGTGTCTGAAATGCATCATTGGCTTTATTCTCCATTATGAAGCACTTATCTGATAGTTCAAAGGGGAAGAAAATGTGCACCTCAATATTTTGATTCTGGTTGCAGTAAACTGAAAATTTACCATTACCGAAATTCTTCACGATGACCGACATAATTTTGACCATGTCGGTAAATTCATAAAACAAGAAAATATAGTCTTTTCATCCCACTTTGATTCCGTGTTGTTTGGCGATATTCATTCCCCTTCAAGAAAGCAGTCAGTGTGCTTATGTATGGAGTCACGTGGTTATCAGGAAGCCAAACAAAAAGAAGCCGGGTAGGCTAACGCTAGTGGCTAGCGCTATAAGCAAACATGATGGAGTGTGGGTTAAGGGAGGTTCGCCAAACTGTCACCCAACATTAAGTAGACTCTTGGCGGCGTCCAGACGGGCTTTCACCCGCTGTCCTCCCTTGTTCTCATGATTTCTGGAGAGGGTGATTTCAGTGCTTTCTACACCATTTACCATTACTGGTAGCCAGGCCACAGGCTAACGCTAGCGGTTAACGCTACAAATGAACGTGATGCAGTCAGATAGCAGCTTTAACCTTGTCGAAACGGCTGAACTTAATGAATGGATTAGGCACGGACCACATGTAGCAATTAGTATGTCATGTTATTTTGTATCTCTGTCTGTGTGTGATTCCTCTGATAGCTTTTGTGATGGTAAAGCATTCAACATAAAGTACAATCCAACAGTGAAACTTATAATATGATCGTTTAATGGCCCCAGCTATTTTTTTCTATGAGCTTAATTCTGTGTCATTACTGCCATGATAATATCTTAAATGTTTCATTTGCAGAAGATCAATGTAGCTTTAATGTGTGTGTGTCTGTGTGGGGGTTCATGTGTGCGTGCATGTATTACATGTATGCAAATGTAAAAAATGCCCTGGGGAAGAAAAAAAAAGAAACTGAAACCTTGAAGTAAACACTCGTGTTGAGTTATTGTCACAGCAGCCATTAACAATAATAATAAGAAGTGTACTGTGTTCAAGCTGTAAGTCATTTGTGTTACAATGACATGTTTGCACAGGCATGTTGATTTTGACAATGTACATTGTTCAAGCCATACAAGCTGATATAAATGTTCATACTTGAATTCTTATTGTTTACAATACGTTTTATATACTTAATGTTTAGACTGCATATAAAATTGTTAAATATATCCCAGCACCTCCACGACCCTCTTGAGGAAAAAGTGGCATGGAAAATGAATGAATGAATATCAAATTGATTGGTAAATAAATCAACGAGAAACGGTTAGTCTGTATTTCGTGCATTGATTCAGATTTTCAAATTATATAACAGTCCGCCTCGGCGCATTTATCGTCATTTATCGTTATCGAGGTAAATCTGATCAATTTACCGTGATATGTGCTTAAGGCCATATCGCCCAGCCCTAGTTGTAGTACCATTTTTGGCCAGCAATCTTACATATGGCTCTTTAAAAACTGCCCACAACTGTGCATGAGTTCCCTTTTCTCTACTTATTTAACATTAAAACATTTTGTATGAAAACAAATGTAAACACAAACTGAATATGACAGTCATACGCAGTAGAAATTACATTTGAAATAAAATACATCTCCAGTAGCTTATTAGCAGTATCTTGGAGTGCGTAAAAGAAATATTCGTTCACGCTCAGTTTCCTCTACTCTGATTCAGTCTGATACACATTGATGTATAACAGTTTATTACACTTCCTGTGATATATTGTTTTATTGCACCCACATAGACTCCGCACACAAGACAAAGACTGACAGCCCTTTATATTGTGATCTAATATTCCGCCTCCAACCTTTCTTGAGTTGTATGTCTTATGCTGAGGTGGGTACAGTAGCCAAAAAAATTTACTCGAGTAGTGTTACTTCAAAAACAATATTACTCAAGTAAAAGTAGTCATTCAAAAAATGTACTCAATTAAAAAAGTATATGGTGAAAAGGATACTCAAGTAATGAGTAACATTGTGAGTAACTGCTTTTATTTTTGTTGGATTTTTTTTTTTTTTTTTAAACAATAGTATTTTTTTCTGAGCACAAGGTTGTCTATATAAACTGTTGTTTTTCAGGATACTGTACAATAACCCATGACATAACCACATTAAAGTGCCTGTGACACGAAAAAGCATGTTTATTTCATAATACACGTGGTATTTTTTGCTCCTGAATGAAATGGATCACTTGGATGTGTGAAAAAGCGATCGATATATGTATTCAATTTTTTTAATCCCGCGCTACGAAAATCACTTCCGGCTTCGGTCTTGCATTGAGGAAGAGGGCGCTGTGACGTGTACGTGAGAAGGAGACCCCTTCACTATACAGCCGTACTGTTGTATTAGAAGGACTAAGGATTCAGCTGATATTGCGGATTAATTCATTTATTTTTCGCATCACGCCAGCCAAACGGCTGCAGAAAAATCTTGCTGTACGAGGGAGTGGCGTGTGAGCCTTTTTGGGGTTTCAAAAGTTTCCCATTCACCGGTGAATATTGGCCAAAACAATTCCTACTACTGTGGGACCATGGGACTTACGAGGAAGTGAATAAACATCGTGTTTTGTATTATGTCAAATGCTGGGATCATTTTAATATTTAGGTGGCCTGCATTTTGTGGCTGACGTGCTCCTTGTCCCCTCGACCGACGACCGGCGGCTTGTCGCACATCCCCCCGCCGGGAGAGCGCTATACTTGGCTTATTGCCCTCTTCATGTGCCCGGTGTTCCGTCAAATTTTCCAACCGATCAGAAATTGCAACTTTGTGTTAAAAATAGCCGCGAATACTGCGATTACAAAGTAAACACTACAAACTTTTTTTAAATAAAGGACTACTTACGTTTGATCATTGATGGGCATGTAATAAGCTCTCCTCATACACATATTGTCATGTTAGCTGCATAACAACTGGAGCCGCCCTCCTCCACTGAGTCTCTCGCTGTTTACGCGTAGTGTAGTAAAGCATTATTTTGCCATTTTCGTGTTAACCATTTGGCAGCTACACGCTTCTCCGACATCGGCCGGTTTATCCGGCGGTCATTGTCCAGCGGCTTCACCGCAAACAAGCCCTCTGCCCTTAGCAGGGGAACGACGAGCTCGAACTTTTTTGCTGCCGGGCGGGTTGCCGATCGGCGAAGACAATCGACAACCCAGTCATCATTTGAAATGATCTGGGCTAGTTATGTGTGATTTTCCGCTTTGAAGACTTTGAAACATCACTCGGTTCGGGTTAGCATGTCGGCTAGCTGTCACGCCGCTTGGTTTGTTTACATTCTCCGAAGCCGGGAATGGAAATGACATAAGCCGGACTTAGGTGGCATGAAATATCGTTCGGGAGGTGCGACAGCAAAGGTGAAGTCAACAGTTTTGACTATTATGGAGTAATTTTGCCATGTCGTCCTGAATAAACGCATTTTTATTATTTCATATTCCATTTAGCACAAGACTTATTTGTCATGACAATGCCATTTATTTAGCTATGGAGTAGAGAGACTGAAACAATGGCATTTTGCGGCTCTCTTCGTTGCGTTTTCCCCGTTCTGAATAATTCCCCCTCAATGGGCTGCATACTAAATCAGATTAAATCGTTACTCTTCTGACGTCATCCACCTGTTGGGAACGCTAGAGCCCTATAATGGTAGGCGTGACTGACCGGCAGATTAAAAGACTAGTTTCTCGTCATCTGTGCCTTGCTAAATTGTTGTATATAGTCGAATCGTCTCGAAATATATAGCATTATTATGTGAATAAGAATCATAAGATTTTTTTTCTCCTGTCATACGCAACATCACTGAATTCCAATGAGAGAAAAAACATTACATAAATGAAGCATTATTAGTCCAAAGAGCATGAGTGCCCTCTGGTGGAGAATATAATTCCTAGTTTGAATAGTGAAGCGTTCCTTCATGATTACTATTTTGAAATTAAAAGGATCATATATCCGGTTTTCCATGGTCAATTGGTGCCGAATAAAAACTGGGGGAGAGGTTAAAGGCCGCACTTTCGAGTCATGTTGACTCTATATCGCGCTCTGTATCAAATACTTCATTTTTCACGGTGCTTTAAAGACACCACATGATTGAAAAGGCTGGCGTGAGAGATAGAACGGCAGTCTTGCGTCTGATTGGTATAATGGAGTCATGTGATTTTTGTTTCGACGTCTGATTGGTGAAATCAGTAGAGCTACTTGCTGCTACTACTACAGCTGCTTAGCATCGCTGGCGAAAAAATAAATAACTAAATCTAATATGTAGAATAAAGAGTAAAAAATGTAATGACTATTGTGTTGCCCAAAGTAGCGGAGAAAGAGTAAAAAGAGAAGAGTTTTTCTTTACAAATCTACTCAAGTCAAAGTAAAAAGTATAGCTTAGTAAAACTACTCTTAGAAGTACATTTTTCCTCAAAAAGTTATTCAAGTAAATGTAACGGAGTACATTTAACGCGTTACTACCCAGTTCTGATCTTATGTTTGGCTAACTTTGGGAATAGGAAGGGTGCATTTTAGCTGAGGACATAACATACAATGGGGCACATAAGTATTTATTTAACCACTAATTGTGCAAGTTCTCTTACTTGAAAATATTAGAGAGGCCTGTAATTGCTAACATGGGTAAACCTCAACCTTGAGAGACATAATGTGTGTGTGGGGGGGGGGGGGGGGACAGAAAATCACATTGTTTGATTTTTAAAGAATTTATTTGCAAATTATGATGGAAAATAAGTATTTGGTCAATACCAAAAATTCATCTCAATAATTTGTTATGTACCCTTTGTTGGCAATTACGGAGGCCAAACGTTTTCTGTAACTCTTCACAAGCTTTTCACACACTCTTGCTGGTATTTTGGCCCATTCCTCCATGCAGATCTCCTCTAGAGCAGTGATGTTTTGGGGCTGTCGTTGGGCAACACAGACTTTCAACTCCCTCCAAAGATTTTCTATGGGGTTGAGATTTTGAGACTGTCTAGGCCACTCCAGGACCTTGAAATGCTTATGAAGCCACCTCTTTGTTCCCCTGGCTGTGTGTTTGGGATCATTGTCATGCTGAAAGACCCAGCCATGTCTCATCTTCAATGCCTTTGCTGATGGAACGAGATTTTCACTCAAAATCTCTCTATACATGGCCCCATTCATTCTTTCCTTTACACAGATCAGTCATCCTGGTCCCTTTGCAGAAAAACAGCCCCAAAGCATGATGTTTCCACCCCCATGCTTCAAAGTGCGTATGTTGTTCTTCGGCTGCAATTCAGTATTCTTTCTCCTCCAAACACGACAACCTGTGTTTCTACCAAAAAGTTCTATTTTGGTTTCATCTGACCATAACACATTCTCCCAGTACTCTTCCGGATCATCCAAATGGTCTTTAGCGAACGGCAGACGGGCCTGGACGTGTACTTTCTTCAGCAGGGGGACACGTCTGGCAGTGCAGGTCCCTGGCGGTGCATTGTGTTACTGATAGTAGCCTCTGTTACTGTGGTCCCAGCTCTCTGTAGGTCATTCACTAGGTCCCCCCGTCTGGTTCTGGGTTTTTTTGCTTACCGTTCTTGTTATCATTTTGACGCCACGGGGTGAGATCTTGCATGGAGCCCCAGATCGAGGGAGACTATCAGTGTATGTCTTCCATTTTCTAATAATTGCTCCCACAGTTGATTTCTTTACACCAAGCGTTTTACCTATTGCAGATTCAGTATTCCCAGCCTGGTGCAGGTCTACAATTTTGTCTCTGGTGTCCTTCGACAGCTCTTTGGTCTTGGCCATGGTAGAGTTTGGAGTGTGACTGACAGAAGTTGTGGACAGGTGTCTTTTATACCGATAATGAGTTGAAACAGGTGCCATTAATACAGGTAACGAGTAGAGCCTCGTTAGACCTCGTTAGAAGAAGTTAGACCTCTTTGACAGCCAGAAATCTTGCCTGTTTGTAGGTGACCAAATACTTATTTTCCACTCTAATTTTGAAATAAATTCTTAAAAAAAAAATCAAACAATGTGATTTTCTGTTTTTTTTTTTTCCCACATTCTGTCTCTCATGATTAAGATTTACCCATGTTGACAATTACAGGCCTCTCTAATCTTTTCAAGTAGGAGAACTTGCACAATTGGTGGTTGACTAAATACTTATTTGCCCCACTGTAATTGGCGAAACACTGGCATTTGCTGCTAGTCTCAAGTGGCCCATAAATGGGCCATGATCTCATAGAAGTATGTTCGTATATTTGTTCATCAATCTATATTTCAGAAATGATAAATTATAGGGTTCTATAGCATTTTAATGTGTGAAATTTATTGTTGTTTTAGCGGGTTACCATTCGTACTTTCAGTACTTACTGAAAGTAGTAAGTGACAAAGCTTGAACGTAAGACAATTTTAGTATTTTTTTATCAGAATACTTAATGTTAATAAAGTGATGAATTAATAAAGTTCCAGATCATCTCATAGACTTGTGTCAACTATAACAACAACAGATGACTTGGAGACAGCGAAAAGGGTGACTGGCTTTTTGCAACTGAAAAAGTTCAGAGGGCAAAGATTGTTTAACTAAATTATGTTCATGTGTGTATAGTTTGTCTTTTGGAAAAAATGTGCAATCATAGAGTAAAATGAAATAAGGCATTAAGCTCTGCCATCATATGAACTACATTTCCAGTAAAATGTTTTCACCACCACATCCAGGAAGGAGCAAAGGGAAGAACAATGTGTTATGATCTATATTACACATTTTATGTGAAATGATCCGCTATAACAGATCTGGATCACCTGTTGTGTCGTACCAGTCAGCGCTATCCAGATTCAAAACATAGCATTGACTTCATTTGTTTATTATGATGTGCAGGCTTATTATAAGCAGACGTATGTTTAGAAGTGGATGCTGAGCAGAGCCAAGTTTCCACTAAGAAATAAGCTCAGTCTAAAGAGTCTGACGCAGAAGGAAAGGTAATTCCCAGCAATGTCTATAGAGCTTGTAGACGTCGTGTTCACTTGGGGTTCCTGCTTTTCTTACTGTATAAATTAAACTTTGTTTTTTAGTTCTTTGGAAAATGTCAATTGAAAGAGCACATACCGTACATAAAGGTCTGACAATGAATAACAACTATATCAACTAGGGATGTCCCAATCACATGTTTTGGCACCCGAGTCCAAGTCACATGATTTTGGGGGTATTGCTTCATATATAAGTGATTTTAACTTTCAAAAAGCTGTTTTTCATTGTATATACGCATTAGCTTTGTGTTTTTACACATTGCTGAATCCATTGATGTATTAACTATGTAAGCGAGTCAATTAAAACACTTATGAAAAAGCATTGCTTAATATGGTTAAATTAAATACAATTAAATTTTAAATAGGTGTTTTTCATTGTTTATACTTATTAGTTTTTCGTTTATACAATTACTGCACCTATTGTTGTATTTATCATGTAAGGGCGTCAGTTAAAACACTTATGAATAACTATTGCTTAATAAATACGTAACGTGATTTCAAATGTGATTTTAACTTTTAAAAAGGTGTTTTTCATTGTATATACACCATAACTTTGTTTTTACACATTACTGAATACATTGGTGTATTAATTACGTAAGCGTCATTAGCTTTGTGTTTTACACATTACTGAATACATTGGTTTATTAATTACGTAAGTCAATCAAAACACTTATGAAAAAGCATTGCATAATATATATTTAAAATGAATAAATTAAATTTTAAATAGGTGTTCTTCATTGTTCATACATATTAGTTTTGTGTTTTTACAAATTACTAAATCTATTGTTGTATTTTATCATGTAAGAGAGTCAATCAAAACACTTAACTTAAAAAACATTGCTTAATACACACGTAATGTGATTGCGCAAATTGTCACTCTGAGTTTGCCGTACACAGCAAAATCTGTGGCGTTCATTTTTTGGCGTAAATTATTTTTCAGTTGATTGGTGTTGATTTGAGTGTTGTTTTACTACTTACTTAACACTTGCAGTGTTAAGATGTGTCAATTAAGTTAGTTGAACACAGACAACCCTGGCAGAGTTAATCAGCCACACCCAGTTTAAGTTGGAAAACAAAACAGGCGCAAAGACTTGTGGGTAAAGTAGCTACACGACCGTAAGTAGTGTTGTATGCAAATAGCTGGAGTGTGTTCGGTCGAAAAAACACAATAGAGAGCAAGCCTTCTCTGCTTACTTAAGGGATGCGAAGTCTCTCTGTTACCTCGCATGAGCACAACGCTAGAGTACAAATGCCAGTTAGGTCCATGTTCTGCACTAGGGTCCTCCACTCATCCAGAATATTAACAACATCCCAATGAATATCTAAAATTAACACTCCTATTCTAAGAAAACAAAAGGTGTTTACACATTTTGCATGTAAAAACAATAAAACATTCAGGCATTTTTCATTTAAATACATAACTTAAAAGTTACTTAAAGCAGTTGTGTGAAACCACTTGAAATAAGGTTCTTGCATAAATACTAAGGGTGTAACGGTATACGTATGTATTTGTATTGAACCGTTTCGGTTCGGGGTCCTCGGTTCGGAACGGAGGGGTACCGAACGAGTTTCTAACGTAATGTAACTCTTACTTTTGGAGGCTGTGAGTCGATCGGGTTACAGTTTCTTTGTGTAGATTATATTTACTCCGTCTTCTCTACTATAATGAGGACCAACACGGTAGGACAGTATAAGAAACGTCAACGGCGTGACAACGTGACCGCCGCGAGAACGCAGTGAAACGTGGGCGTTTAAGTCAATCAGCCAATGCACACCAGTCGTAGTGCGGCCGCGTGTCAGAAGCGGCTCAATACGACGCTGTCAGGGAAAAATCTTAGTAATACCAGGAGTCTCGCCTCCAACCTCCGATTGGGAATTAAATCATCAGGTCAGACGTCCACTCGAGTTATCTACCTTTTACATGCGCATGGAAGAAGGAAGTAAACACACGAAGGATGCGTTAACAAGCCAACTTGGTTTATTTCCTCAACACATTTTCCTTTATAGCAACATGGATACATATTCATGAAAAAGATTAAACATTCAAACATGGCAATGGTCTATTGGTTGTATTCAAATCAGGTAAAAGTGAGTGGCCCTCCTCTTCAGTCGTCCTGGGTCACATGCCTCTTCCCCATGTGGTATGTGGTGTCAGATAACACGGTTATCTTCCCCTAAGCAGTTTAAGCAATTTAAGAAATACCTTTTGTTCAGCGAACGTCTGTTTCTCGTAAAGTTTTCCCCAAGGGAGGTAAAGGAATGTGACCTGCGACTCTTTCCCCTGGACACAGTTACAACTCAAGACTCATAGTAAATATATGGGTTACAATTTAATAAAACCACTAACTAGGATAAATGCAATTCCCTTTTTCTTCCTAACATTTTCCTAACAGACGCACAAGAAAAGAACGGCAGAGTTTATTATTTGACGCGAGACGCGGCCCTCCTGCGTCAATACATACTACTAGCTAGCATCGAGCAGACCGGAAGTCACTCGTGCAAAAACACGGTGGATCCCGTCGATTTTCAAACTAATATGCAATCGTAACTCACTTTTTGAGTCCATCAGATCTCTCGAGTGGTAGAACGGGGCACAGTTGACTTGTCTTTGTTGATTTACTGCGGTCTTCTCTGCTATAATAATAACCAATATGCCCCCGTGTTCAATACAAAACCCTCCGACCACAACAAAACAAGTAGGAACTAATATTCACATAGGAACTAAAGTTATACAACATAAAATATAATATATCAATGAATACTACATCACATTTGTAAAATATAAACACATAATAAAATAAATGATATCCCATTTAAATAAAATAAATTGAAATGAGCTAAAACAACTGTAATTAAAAAATAAGATCCTGCTTACACAATTAAATTGATTAATTTCTGTGTGGCGCTTTCAGAAAATCCACCAATAAAGCTTTTGAAAACGGTTCATAAGAAAAAAAAAAAAGATTCATTGAGGCATTTCATTTGTAAAATACATGTTAAAATCTTTGTCATTGGGATTGCTTTTCTCTTTAGCAAAGGACTTCTTTTTTCTTCTTTCTTTCAGAAGCAAAACTGACCAATACGCGGGGTCTGAAAGGCAAATTGTTGTTGGATTATTATCTTTAAATACCCGCTACTTTTTGAGCAGAATTCTAGCTTTGTATAGGCTAATGTTCCCATTGTTGAAAGCACAAAAGTGTGTAATAAACAACTAGCACATTTATATTTTGCTTTTTTTTTTTCTTACTGTACCGAAAATGAACCGAACCGTGACCTCAAAACCGAAGTACGTACCAAACCGAGATTTTTGTGTGCCGTTACACCCCTAATAATTACCATGTTTCATTTTTTTTGAGTGCTTGCCAACTCCACACAGACGTGCTTGATTGAATCCATGATCCCAGAACTGTGAGGTGGACGTGCTAATCACTGTGCCACCGTCATAATGTGAATTATTTTTAAACAAGAATAAAATAAAATAATAAAACATTAAATGCTTCATTGACTGAGTCCACTCAAATCCACTCACGCTGCCGAGAACAGCCTCTCACTTACACAATGAGTTGCAGCAGCACTCTTATGACTGGGCTGCAAGTTTAACGATCATTGACAGATTTGTGCCTTTGATTGTAGAGCTATCGAAGCTTCTCTGGCAAAATCAAAACTACAAACCTGTCAATCATCGTTAACTTTAAGTACTAATCTCAGCTGCACTGGACAGTTCGGTCACACGAGCAGAAATACATAAATATATTTAATTTAATTTAATTCAAGATTTAAAATCATGATCATCTGAAAAATGGCGCGACCGGCCTGATTTCCGATCAAGTGAATGGATAGTGATATCTCTAATCAAAAGTAATGATTCATTAACCCTTAGAGAAAGCCATCACGATCTATCCCAAGACCAGAAGTGCCCTCTGGGGTTTACTGATGGAAGGTTAAATATATTTTCGACATATCTCCGGTTCTCTGTGGTCTACCCGTGCCAAATAAAAACTGGGAGTTTGATATCTGCACTTTTGAGTAATGTCGATGACAGCGGTATACAGTGGGGCAAATAAATATTTAATCAACCAATAATTGTGAAGTTCTCCCACTTGAAAATATTAGAGAGGCCTGTAATTGTTAACATGGGTAAACATCAGCTATGAGAGACGGAATGTGGAAAAAAAAACAGAAAATCACATTGTTTGATTTTTAAATAATTTATTTGCAAATCATGGTGGAAAAAAAATATTCGGTCTATACCAAAAGTTCATCTCAGTACTTTGTTATGTACCCTTTGTTGCCAATAACGGAGGCCAAACGTTTTCTGTAACTCTTCACAAGCTTTTCACACACTGTTGCTGGTATTTTGACCCATTCCTCCATGCAGATCTCCTCGAGAGCAGTGATGTTTTGGGGCTGTCATTTGGCAACACGAACTTTCAACTCCCTCCTCACCCTGTGGTGTCAAAATGATAACAAGAACGGGGAGCTAAAATCCCAGAACCACACGGGGGGACCTAGTGAATGACCTACAAAGAGCTGGGACCACAGTAACAAAGGCTACTAGCAGTAACACAATGTGCCGCCAGGGACTCAAATCCTGCACTGCCAGACGTGTCCCCTTGCTGAAGAAAGTACACGTCCAGGTCTGTCTGCGGTTCGCTAGAGAGCATTTGGATGATCCAGAAGAGGACTGGGAGAATGCGTTATAGAATAGAAAATAGAACTTTTTGGTAGAAACACAGATTCTCTTGTTTGGAGGAAAAAGAATACTAATTTGCACCATACCCACTGTGAAGCATGGGGGTGGAAACCTCATGCTTTGGTGCTGTTTTTCTGCAAAGGGACCAGGGCGACTGATCTGTGTAAAGGAAAGAATGAATGGGACCATGTATCAAGAGATTTTGAGTGAAAATCTCCTTCCATCAGCAAGGGCATTGAAGATGAGACGTGGCTGGGTCTTTCAGCATGACAATGATTCCAAACACACAGCCAGGGAGACAAAGAGGTGGCTAGCCTGGCCAGTCTCCAGGTCTCAACCCCATAGAAAACGTGCGGAGGGAGTTGAAAGTCCGTGTTGCCCAACGACAGCCCCAAAACATCACTGCTCTAGAGGAGATCTGCATGGAGGAATGGGTCAAAATACCAGCAACAATGTGTAAAAAGCTTGTGAAGAGTTACAGAAAACGTTTGGCCTCCGTTATTGCCAACAAAGGGTACTGAGATGAACTTTTGGTATTGACCAAATACTTATTTTCCACCATGACTTACAAATAAATTCTTTAAAAATCAAACAATGTGATTTTCTGTTTTTTGTTTTTTTTTTCCTCCACATTCTGTCTCTCATGTTTGAGGTTTACCCATGTTGACAATTACAGGCCTTTCTAAGATTTTCAAGTGGGAGAACTTGCACAATTAGTGGTTGTCTAAATACTTATTTGCCCCACTGTATGTGACAAAGTTTATATTTTAAGACACTTCAAAGACGCCGAGCAAATTGATCACACCAACATAGTCATAGGACTAAGAGGGAAATGTTCTTTTAGCATTGTGACACAGTGTTATAAGCAGTGTTGCTAATAACGGCGTTAATGTATAACAATATTAGTAACGGCGTTATTTTTGCCAGTAGTGAGTAATCTAATTAATTTCTTTTTTTATCTTGGCAACGCCATTACCGTTACTGAGGATGTAAAGGTGTGCGTTACTACGTTGGTTGAATGATGCAAGAAAAAGTCTGAGAGACACGGACTCACGGAGACGAGAGAGCAAAGCGGGAGTGGGGAGGGTGGAAGGGAGTTATGACGCCGTTGCAAACGCGATGCTAGGTGGCTCCAATAATACCCGACTGTTGCAGATAGCCTACAAACTACGCGAACTAGATGCGAAATGACAGACACGGCGGCGTTAGCACATGTATAGAGAAGTAGATGTGAAATGATAGACTCGCCTCTATCTTAAAGCAGTAGACTTCTCAGGAAGGCTCTGTTGTAGAGAACCTTCCTAGCGAACCTAAGTAACTTTTTATCTTAAATACTCCTAAACCGGTATAATCTTGACTCGAATCTTATCTTTAAATGATGAAACACTTTTAAAATGTTCACATATCAAAGTAGACAGATGGGAACTCGTGAAATAATGGGAGCAATTTTAACAACTTTAACGGTTGATTCACAACATTAAATGACATTTTTTTTTTTAATGGAGGAAAAAAAAACAAAAAAAACATGAAAAGTAACACCAATTACTTTACCAAGTAACTACTCTTACATTCAGGTAACTAAGTTACTAACACAATTACTTTTTAGGAGAAGTAATTTGTAACTGTAATTAATTACTTTTTTAAAGTAAGATTAACAACACTGGTTAGAAGATAGTGTCACCACATTGTCTTTTCCAATCACTGTTATTAATATTACTGTTGCGGCAGGCTAGGCGAAGCCAATGCGGACCAAAGTGCGACCCAGAAGCTGAAGTAGAGTGAAGTGTTATTTATTAAAGACATGCAAGATGTGGAGTGGCTGGCAGGGTTGATGATCCAGGGTATGACTGTGGCAGGCGGTGTTGTTCTGTCAGGAGGCCTGGCTGGGTGAGTGTCCTGAAGGCTAAAGATAGAATCAATGAAGCTTTCAAAAACAAGAGTAAAAAAAAACCACAGACTTGAGCTGGCCGATGTACCAATGGTGACTGGCAGAATCATCTGGCACCTGCTTGCTGCCCAGGCCGCTCCTTATAAGGAGTGTTGATTAATGATGAACTGCAGGTGCACTCCCAGGTGAGCCAGGTTAAAACTGATACCATTCATCAAAACAGGAAGTGTCATAACAATAAAAGCCAGCAGAGGGGAGTGTGGGCAAGGACCACCACAATGGTGTACCGCAAGCAACACGTCACTTCCGCTCATTAATATTAATGACGTTACCTACTGTTGCTAAGTAGGGACAAGCCACCGTTTGTCCCTAATAGGAAATGAATGGAAATTATGTATGAAGGAGATGTTTACAGAGCTAAACCTACCAATTATCTCCGAAAATTATGTGCCTGGTGCCAAATTGACTGGCAAAGATGTGGAAGAACATAAAAATGTTCAGTTAAAGAGATGGCTTTAGTGTCGAAGGCTGAAAAAGACGAAAAAAACGAGCCGACCTAAGCATAGCTTTAGCTTTTTTATCGACACGACTGACAATGACATTCTCCTGTTTCAACAAGCTATCCTTTACCATCAGCCCTGTCTTTCTTATATATCCTCTGGTTGTCCTACGTCTCTTACCGTTCTTGGGGGTAATTTAGTTAGCTTTGTGTAGCGATCGCAAATGCTACTCAGTGACAGCCAACGAACACTTTTAATGTTTTCATTGATAACACATCTTGATCCTATAATTTATTTACACTTCCGCCTTATCAAAGTTGTTTTTTTTATATATATATTACAGAAACGTTAACAGTGGCAGTCAGATACCATTGTAATTCTTTTCAGGTCATTCATTGTCAGACAGAAGCAGTACGGCACAACTTTACGCTAAAAAAATAAGTTTAAAATATAAAAATGGCTTACCTCTTTGTCCTCTGAAAGACCATGCCAACCCAACATAATGTTTACTGCATATGAAACGTGAATGGATTTGCCGAGCTGGTGTTAAAGTCAGCGCAAGTTGATTCGGTCTTCACATTTTTTCCTCCCGAGTTTTTGGTTTCCGGAAACGTATGAAGAAAACATCCTTCATGTGTCGTAATGTCTAGAGTCGTTTCTACAAGTTCCAAAAAAGCAATGCGTAATCGGCATGTTCGTTTTTGAAAGATTACCAGCGAAAAGTAGCACTAATTACGTTGTGTCTATGCGAGGGCGGGTCTATAATGTCCCACTTCGGCTTTACTTCCACTTTACGATGTGACGTCACGGTCTAAAAATAGCCTGCGTGCGGTACGCCATTACAGACAGACAGACAAACCTGTAGCTGTTATAAGTGCTGGGGCTCGGAGGTTTTTGCATATCATTATTTTTCACATTGTAAGCATCTGTTTGTGGTTCCCCGCTGCCCTTAAGACGGACTGGCAGCAGTGATGCTCTGAGCAAACCCCTGTTGATTTGAATAGAGCCAGGAGCCTCAGCTGGCGCTTAGCTGTTAGAGGGCACACTCCACTTGTGAAATTGCACGTTTTGAAATCAGCGCACATACACGTAATTAAAAAAAAAAAAAATCAATAAGTAAATTTTGAAAACCCAATCGTTTCACCAATTCTGATCCTCTGAAAAATGATGTGATCGGCACCATTTCCGATCACGTCATCTTATCAGGGAAATATTTAATATCAACCAGATACAGCTGTTATACGGAAGCGCAGAACTGCCAGTGTTAGTGAAACATTTCTGCCAGTGCTTTCTCGTTTAACGTATTGTCAGCTCGTTGTAACGTATTGACAGCTCTTTTCAAACTATTGCTAACCTCGTTTTAATGTAATGCCAACCTTGTTTTAACGACTAGTTAGTGGCGAAGGCTAAATGCTAAAAACATTGCCTTTTCCTATAGTTCCTTAGGATTTGGGCATGCACAGTTGTACTCAGCTACGGAACTGCCCCTCTGTCACGTTGTCATAAACATGTTGCATTTGAGGAAGCTGGGAAGTCTGAGTTTTTCCAACATCTGACCAGGAAAAATATCATTGGGAAACCACATGAACTGGGAGATCCTAGTTGCGATGTCGGAAAGAAAAAAGTACCCTGATTTCATGAGTTGCTTCAATCTGACGTCACTTAATAAAATGATGCTCAATACAACGTATTGATGACACAATCATGAAGTTAAACTAACTGAACTAAAGAAGGCTGTTTACAGTGTGTGCTATTTATCTCAGCCGTCATTTTCCCTCCACTTTTTGGTTGCATACAAGAAGGCAGGTTTGCTAGAGATCAAAATGTCTGTTAATGGTCAAAATAATAGAAAACTATCAACGATCGATCAACTATCTCTGTTGTTTACTTTCGCTTGAAACGAGAGAGTGGAAGACAGAAGCAGGAAAGCGCAGAGAAACCCCCGCTGGACTGCATGGGACCGGGGCCCCGGCCCCTGCCACCGCCCCAACCGGCAACCCAGACAAAGAGGAGGCCACGCCCCGGGAACCACGCCATAGTGAAAAAGTGTGGGACCTAAATACCGCCCTATTACTGTGGCTTCCAGGTCCCGGACTGGCAGCCATTACCCAGCATCTTTATGGGATTGTGTAAGGAGGCTAGTGCTTTGTTGTGCTTTAGTTTCCTCTAAAAATTGGCTCCTTTGCCTGCTAGGTGTATGTGCTCTGATTTGGAAACAATTGCCCAGAACGTAATTGTTTTTATTTATAGTGTGCACATACCTGGAAACCCTAAAATTGGAAGCTAAGGATAGTTGTGTAACAGCAGTTGCCACGATAACATGAGTTATATATTCAGCACAATTAGTCAAGATTGCTAAAAAAATGATTAGTTGACTATGAAAAAAATAGCTTGTGGCAGCCTTAGTGGAAAGAGGGTGCCTTTTAATAGAGACTTGCAGTGTGTGCAAACTGAGCATTTGGTGTGGCAAAAATGATAGAAGTGCGTTTATCACACCCAATTTTATATACCACAAGAGATCCACAGAGAATATTAGTAATTACATAATTTGTACACAATTTATATATTTTTTTCGGTTTAAACCACTTTCGGATTAACCCTTATACAAGGTGACAAAAAAAAAACAAAAAACAACTGGAACTTTTTAACAATCCATTAAAAAAAGGCCAATCAAACTACTAAACTAATCAAAACCTTAAAACGTCATTTAAAGTGCCTGTGATATCATACAAAAATCTTAAATAGCCTTATTATGTGAATTAAAATCATATTTTGAGACGATTCGACTCTACAACAATTTAGCAATTTTAATTTCAATCTGCTGTTTAGTCCTGCCTGTCATTATAGCGCTCTAGCGCCTCCATCTGGGTGATGACGTCAGCAGACTAACTATTCAGCTGATCGAGAATTCAGCCCATTGAGTGGGAAGATTCAGAACGAGGAAAATGCGACAGAGAGCAGCAAAATGTCATCATTGTTTTAATCTCTCTACTCCAATATTTTTACAGGATAATCTTTTTATCTCAGTATTTTTCCTCAATTGCTAAATAAATTGTACAGCCATGACAAATAACAGCCTTGTGCTAAATGGAATATTAAAAATTAATTTATTCAGTACGGCAGGGCTAAATTACTGTATAATGGTCAAAACTGCTGACTTCTTAAACCTCCCAAAAGGTATTTTATGCCTTCGGAGTTGGTTCGGCTTTTGTTATTTCCCTGCCCCGACCGGCTTTTCCAAGTCTTTTCCTCACCTTTCGAAAACGAAAAATCACACAAAACTACCCTGAGTCATGTCACACATTGGCGGCGGGGTTGATTGTCTTCACCAATCGGCCAGACCCTGGAGGCGACCAAGTTTCGGCTCGTTGTTCTGCTGCAGCCCTGGCAGGCAGTGCTCATCGCTGGGGACGCAGAGGGGAATGAACAGTGAAAATGGCGCATTCTCAGTGGACAAACCAACCAACGTCGGAGTGCATGGCTGCCCGAGCCCAAATCGAGCATAGCGCTCTCTAGGCGGGCATGCGAAGAGAATCGAAAATATATATAAAATATATTGATCGCTTCCACACACATTCAAGCGGTCCATTTAATTCAGGAGCATAAAATACCACGTGTAATATGAAATAAACATGCTTTTTGTTGTGTCAAAGGCACAACATTTTTTTCATTAATGTCAACTATATGTCACCCTCCTGTTCGAATGATTCATGTTCGAAATAGCCTCCCTTGTTGGCCAAGTGTATGGTTTCTGATTTGGAAACAATTGCCCAGAACCTAATTGTCTTTATTTATTGTGTGCCCAAACCCATAAACCCTAAAAACAAACCAACAAAAGAGGGAATTTTTGAAGTGTGTATTGGCATACATGAGCAAGTAAAAACGCTGCTATTTTGGCAATCATGGTGAATTCTGGATGAAATTCACAGTATACCACCCAGAGGTTGCGCTAGACATTTTCGTTGTCTGTCATTTTGACTGACAGGTTCATAAAAATCCGGTCATAATCTATTTTTACCAGTCACTTAAATTTTTAAAATGATAATGATGACATATTCAATAGTATTTAGTTTTCATTCATTTCTAAATAATATTGTAACGCTTGCTTGGCGGCGAAAAATTAGACACGGAATTTGTATTTTTCTCCCTCTTTTTACTCTGCTTACCGCCAACAACACCAACAAAACAACTCCACTCCCAAAGAAAAAGAGGCAACTACTGTATATAGACCCCAATCACCAACGTCACACAATGATCTTAATTGTGGTTGTCAGCCCAAAATCTTCTAAATATATATTAAATGCATCTTACCAGATATAAAATGACTACTACATAGTCTGTGGTTATCGTTTGGTGCCCAGATTTCTTGTCGAATTACAGCAGTCCATCTCGCTCTCCTCTTCGGGTCTCTCAGAATACAGTAGAACTTCAAGTCTCTCCGTCTATCTTCTCTGTTACTGCAACCAACCGCCACACACGCCTTCACCATTTTGATTATTAATGTTAACGAGCAGAAAAACACGCCGTAATAGGAGGCATGTAGGTAGCGGTAATGTGTAAACACGATGAGCTGACGGACAATATGGCTGCTCCAGTCAGGGGGCGGAGTTGTGACGTCATGTGATTGGGGTCTATAGCGAAATATGGGCGCCGCAATCTTGGAAAATGTCTGCTTCGCACTTCCGGTCCGGTTGAGTAGCAGTGTATTAGCAGTGTATTGACGACCATAAAACTACGAAATCAAGCCAGAGCAACCCATGGAATCTTCAAAAATTGATTCAGCACGACCTAGGTGACACGTAGATGAGATTGGATGGCAGTTCGTGTCACTTCGTTGATCATTAGAGGACAAAATTTTTAACAACGGTCAGCCTGTGTTAACGTGAGGAATGGATTGATACTACGGCCATTAGTGACCAAAATGTGGTGAAATTACAAGTTATATTACATTTGCCGACTGCAGAAGGGCTGACATGGATTGTTTTGTTAAAAGGAAATGCTACAAGGTTATGTACATATGATGTAAACACAAATAGTATGTCATTCTTTTTTTTATTGCAGGCATTGATCGCTATAAAACATTTAGACATGATTCCATTTCTTGTTTTATTTAAAACGATTGGTGCACTCCAAAACAGGTCAATAAATCCCATTTATAAAAGTATTGCAAAAATAGCATACAAGAATGTGATATCAGACCGCAAAGCTCCGGAGCCTCGTGAACAAATAGCGACATCACGGAGGCCCTCGGCGGCATTTAGATGTGCTTTTTTCCCGTCCTCGGTAATTCCAGCTCCAATAGCATATATTTAAAGATGCTACCGTTCACAAGTTCGTAGTTGGATCACGGCGATCTCGGCGAACCACCGTCTGTCACAATTCCTGCCTCTCTCTCGGCCTCTCCCGGGAGTCGAGCTGTCATCATCATTGTGGAACGCAAACGATATACGTTCGATATATGTCCATCAACGTACAAGTCAAGTTGTCTTCCCTTTTATAACAGCGTTTCCCAGCTGTAAACAAACAAATAAAAACTTGTAACACTTGGATTTATGCGGTGCATTCAAACACGATTAGCAACAGGCGGCTAGCAGCAGTAGCAGAAGCTAGTTGTTGTAAAAATGATTAAACTTCGTAATTACAATCATCATCGTAATATCAATAGCAAAGGCAACATGTCGTTTCATGCGCCAGATTTTAGGTTTCGTATTTTTAGAGCACATTACCTTCCATAACAGCGGGGGCATGACTGCAGGAGCTGTCAGTTTTGTACATCTCCTTCCCTCCCTCCTGAAGGACGAGTACCAGCACCCATGGTTTGGAAATCGACATGGTACGAAGCATGGAGGCCTTGGCTTGGTTCTCCACCCGCCTACATCAAAATAACATTCCCGGGATCTTGTATAAAGACCTTCCAACTTCGATTCTACCGCCATTGACTTCAATGGTAAACAGGTGGAAACGGAAGGGGAAGGAAGACATAAGGAAGTAAACCGGAAGTACCTCGGAAACTTGTCTATACACAGGCGACAATCTAGTCCACCAATTGGATGACGCGCTGGCACACCGGGTGCACCAATAAGAACCTCGCGTTGATGTGCCAATCACGGTGCTGCCGCCAGACCCCGGTGACGCTACAATATTCTGACAGAATAGCCAACGACGTCATGCATTAAGAGAGACAATAGCTAATTAATATGCTCACTTGCCACCCTGTGGTCTGGGGTGTGAATTGCAACCTGTCAAAATGACGGACGGACTTCACTTTTTTCCGTCACCGTTTAAAAAAAACGGTCAACGACGGAAAATATTCGGTTAACACGACCCCTGATACCACCTAAGACTTGACAGTAGTCAACGAGGAATCTCAACAGGGGATTTTTTGAATGGCACTTTAAACCTTTAGACATTCATATTATTTGAATAAAAAAACATATGCAAATTTTTAAGAAACACTACAGGAAAGACAATAATGACAGACTTGCTGAATTTATAAGCATAATCTCAGAATTAAAATAGTGCCATTTATAGTAACAACTGCGGTAGCGGAACAGTTCCTCATGAAAACCGGTTTAGCACTCTTCACGTGAACAATGGTAGTCAAAACGGAAAGAGAGAGGAAGAGAGATACAGTAATTGATTTCAGTTTTTTTTTGGCGCTGTATCCTCGATCACTGACGATAACGGCCTGTAAAAACAACAAAAAACAAAACACTAAAAGCAGCATGTTATTGGTAGACTAGAAAAATGCAAACCTAAACAATGTAGAAAACAAACAGGACACTGTTGACTTTCCTATATGAGTGTGAAGGACATATGCCATCAAACATCAAAATTGTCAAGCCAATTCAAATTAGTCATTTAAAGTGAGGAGATAGTATATACATTTTTTAAGACTGAATCCATATAAAGTTTCTAAATGAATTCAATTATTTCATAAGATGCTGCTTTTTAAAGAGCGCCTCTGCTTCCCTTGGCCTTTCTCCTCCCGGCTGTCTGGGCACCCAGGTGTTACCTCTGCACCTCTTTCGCTCTGTTCTACAGTGTGGCCCCTGGGAGGTTTTGGGGCCTGGAGTTGATTCAGCGCCTCGTGCTTGGGGGAACAGGAGCTTGGCGCCCTGTCCTGACACTACAACAGGGTCCCAGTTGGGGAGTAGGAGGGGTGGCACATAGGGGATTAAGGGGTGTAGAGGAGGTGTTCTCAGGCTACATCTACACTAGAATAGATAATAGCCTTAAAGTGCTTATGACAGCAAAAAGCATGTTTATTTCATTTTCACACGGTACTTTATGCTCCTGAATTAAATTGACAGCTTGGATGTGTGTGGAAGCGATCGATATATTTACTGCTATTTTTTTAATCCAGCGCCATGAAAATGAATGACGTGAATGTGACGTCAGCGGGCTAATCATCTTCAGTATGCAGCCAATACTACTGCATGCAGAACGACTGCGGATTCAGCTGATTTTGCGGATTATTTAGTTCATTCTTCACTTCACGCCAGCCCAATGTGCTGCAGGCTTTTGTTGCTGCACCACGGAGAGCCAATGTGAGCCTTTTTGGGTTTCAAAACGTTCCTGTTCATTGCGGATAATGGCCAAAACAAGTCCGACAACTGTGGGACCATTGGACTGACGAGGAAGTGAGTAAGCTACGTGTTTTATATCATGTCAAATACTGGGATCATGGCACTCGTTTTAATAAGGAGGTGGCTTGCATTTTGTGGGTGACAATGCTCCTTGTCCACGGAGAAGGCCACTGACAATAGGCGGCTTGTCACACACCATGGTCACTTCAACACCCTCGGTCCTATTCGCGTGCCAGCCCGAGAATTGGCCACGAGGAGCCCCCTGTTCGAACGTCAGCCGTTTTTTCCACCAAGAATGGGCTAATTTCAGCATTCATTCCCAGCAACGAGCGCTGCCAGCCCGTCATGGCTGCAGCAGAACGACCAGCTGTAACTTGCTCGCCACAAGGGTCTGGCCGATCGGTAAAAACAATCAACCCCACCGCCGTGTGTGACATTAGTCGGGGTAGTTTTGAATGATTGTTAGTTTTCGAAAGGCGAGAATAAGACTTGGAAAAGCTGCTCGTTTCGGGTTAGCATGTCGGCTAGCTGTCACGACTCCTGTGACAGAGTCAGGAGAGGAAGAGGCAGTTTTTTACCATTATGCAGTAATTTTGCCCTGTCGTACTGACTATATGCATTTTTAACCCTCGTGAGGAATAAGCGGCATGGAAAATGAATGAATGAATATTACATGTTCCATTTAGCACAGGGCTGTTATTTGTCATGACCATACTATTTATTTAGCAATTAAGGAAAAATACATTGATAAAAAGAATATCCTGTAAAAATATTGGAGTAGATTGAAACAATCATGACATTTTGCTGCTCTCTGTCATATTTTCGTCGTTCTGAATCTCTCCCCCCCCCCCCCCCCCCCTCAATTAGCTGAATTCTAAATCAGATTAAATCATGACCCTGCCGACGTCATAATCCGGCTGGGGTCGCTAGAGTGCTATATTGACAGGTGGGTGTAAACGGCAGATTAAAAGACTAATTCTCGTCATCTGTGCTTTGCCAAATTGTTGTATATAGCCGAATCGGCTCTAAATAGGATTCTAATTCACATAATAATGTTATTCAAGATTTTTTTATGCTGTCACGGGCACTTTAAACGTTCCTTTTATTATATTATACGGGTATGTCAGCTACACTAATGTACCTCCTGTCTAGGTATTTTATTACACGGGCTAGAGAGCCAGCTATTTTATTACACTTCTTGATCTTGAATAGGAGGTTTGTCATTTGGGCTTGTTTTTATTGAACTGGAGGGGTTTTACAATGGATTTAGGCTGGAAACTGTGTTTCTGATCTGGTGGTCCTGGCTGTGTCTGGCTTGTCTTTTGGTCCATGTGCAGCTCATTGTCCTCTCTATATTGTCCTCTCTATTATTTGTTTACTATTGTTATGTGAAACCTGAATATTTTCGCACATAAGTCAATCACAAAAGCTAAGAGTTTTGGCTCACGCAGAGTAACACTGGTGGCTGTTTTGTTTCAGTTTTAAATGTTGATAATGTGCTAGTGCTAACGTACTCACTTTTGGGCAGTCATTAAACATACTTTGCAGCAATTGTTTGCTACTCAGTGTCTAACCTTGCAAACACAAAACCAATTGCTCATTGTTTACAAAAAGATAGCAGCTCCTCTGTCTTCACTGTCAAGTTGAGTGTTAACAGCGTAAACCAGCTAATTTATGCATTCTCACCAACAACTGAGCCGAGACCTCGAGTGGTTGTTTGTCAGCGTAGAACAAAAAAACCCTTCGATAGTAACGTTTCTAGATTTTCTAGTTGAACTACAGACTTTGAAAAAACTACTCATACTGTCTGGGGTCAAAATGCAACAATTAATGGGCAGTCTGGAGCTCTGTATGATGCCGCAAACAAGAATGAGATATTGCTCCCTTGTCTCACAGTTATCGTTTGGAGTCATATGAAATGCTTTTACCGCATAGCAAAACAAGGAAATTTGTCTCACTGCATAAATAGATTTCTGGAGAATGTATGCAAACAGAATATGAATTTCTGATGTGCTTTGTGTTAATTATTAGGCTACTCAGTTGCTACTAAACCACACTACACGACTCACCACACCTACAGTATTTGCTCTACTGTTGGTGCAATTACTATGTTCCCTTAATACAATGCATTCCAAATGACTAAGCATGTACTGTTTTACCTTAAAAGGTAATTCTAGTTGCAATGAATAGTGTTTTTATGTGTAACCGGTCTGCATGGAGCCAAGACGTGATCAGTCCGCCCTCGTCCAGGTCAGGACTCGTACCCGCGCCGCAAGACGAGGGTGAACATCTGTCCGGTTTTAGGATGGAAACTGAGCCTTTGCAGTTATGTGTCTGGCGTCCGGTACAACCTATTAGCTGGACGCTATTTGTCTGGCTTTTAAAGAAAATGGGCCACGACTCAGTTTAAATAATGCAATTTATCCCCACAGTTGTCGCAACTACTCTGTGATTGGCCAAGAGTGGCTTCAGTTAATAACGTCCTATATCATTGGTTCAATAAAATGTAAACAAAAACTTATGTTTGGCTACAACAACCATATACTGTAGCAGCTTATAAGGATTCAATTACCAAGGCCAAAACCCTCCACTACTCCAGACTAATCACCGCCAGTCAAGGTAACCCCAAAACTCTCTTCAGTCTCCTCAGCAATATCACCCAACCCCAAGACTCACTTCCCTATCACTGCTACACAGCCTCCTTCTTCAACTCCATCATGAGATTCTTCACCGAAAGTCAAGAACATCCACCATGATCTCCAATCAACCCCTCATCACGGGATCTCACCCGACTGGCCAACGCCCATTTTCCTCCTTCTACCTCCCCTTCCCCTCCGAGATCTATGAACTTCTCCAAATCATCCATCTGCCAAATGGACCCCATACCCACACAGCTAGTCAAAGCCTTCTCCCCCTCCCTGGTCCCACTCATTTCCGCTATCATCCACTCATCTCTCACCTCTGGAATAGTCCCCACTTCTTTTTAAAAAGTGCTGCCATTACTCCAATTCTCCAGAAACCTGGTGCCGACTGCTCAAATTTCAACAACTTCGGTCCCATTTCCAAGCTACCTTTCATCTCTAAAATCCTTGAAAGAACTGTTGCCTCTCAGCTCCATTCTCATCTATCCCACAATACCCTTTATGAGCACTTCCGGTCTGGCTTTCGCCCACTCCACAGCACTGAAACAGCACTTGTTAAAATAACCAATGACCTCATCATGGCAGCCGACTCTGAATTTCTCACCATCCTCATCCTCCTGGACCTATCTTCTACCATCAGTCATGCCACCCTCCTCCACCGTTTATCCACTATTGGCATCACCAACACCCCGTTGAATTGGTTCTCATCCTACCTTTCTGGACATTCTCATTTCATACAAGTCAAGTCCCTTAAATCCACTCCCTCACCCGTTACTGCTGGAGTCCCTCAGGGCTCTGTCCTCGGGCCCCTACTGTTCATCATCTACCTCCTTCCCATTGTCAATATTTTTCATAAATTCAACATCAACTTTCACTGTTATGCCGATGACACCCAGCTCTACCTTACTTCCGAACCCTCCTCTTCTCTCCCGCCCACTTTCCTGACTGACTGTATCACCGAAATAAAAAACTGACTCACCCAAAAATTTCCTCAAACTCATCAGCAGTAAAACCGAGGTGCTCATCATTGACTCCAAATCCATCATATCCAAATACCATAGCCATCCCCTCACCATCGACAACTCCACTGTTTCACCCTCACCCCAAGTTAAGAGCCTGGGTGTCATCCTGGACAATACACTCTCTTTTCATTCACACATCAATAATTTTACCCGGATTGCCCACTACCAACTACGCAGCATCAACCGCCTCCGCCCCTCCCTCAACCCCCATTCTGCTGCCATCCTGGTTCATAGTCTTGTCACTTGGATTACTACAACTTCCTCCTCTTTGGCGTCCCTCAAAAGACTCTCCATAAACTGCAACTGGTCCAGAATTCAGCCGCTCATATTATAACCCGTACCCCATTCATCCACCATATCACTCTAGTTCTCCACCAGCTCCATTGGCTCCCGGTCCACTTCTGCATTCAGTTCAATGTTCTCCTCCTCACATTGAAGGCCATTCACAACCTTGCCCCTCCCTACCTGTCCGACCTCCTCCATATTACAACTTCCTCCCGTGCTCTTAGGTCCTCCACCTCCATACACTTGTCTTTCGCCCCCGCTCGCCTCAGCACCATGGGGAGCGGAGCATTCAGCCGCTCTGCTCCCCGGCTTTGGAATTCACTACCACCCGACCTCAGGAACACAGACTCACGCCCCCTTTTTCAATCGAAACTCAAAACTCACCTGTTCAGAGTTGCATATCCATAATAATAATGGTTATGGTTATGATGGCACTGATTTCTTTGTGTTTTACTGTTCTGCTAATTATTTTCATAGACTAGTATTTTATTGTTTTGAACGTTCTATACTTAATTATATGTACTGTTTTTAGTCTTTAATTTTTCTGATTGTTTTTTAAATGATTGTACAGTGACCTTGAGTGCCAGGAAGGCGCCTTCAAATAAAATTTATTATTATCATTATTATTACCTGACGACATCATTTCATCGATGAGATTTCTCAAAAGGGCTAGCAAACATGCCAAAACGGCGGACATCTTTTAACATTGTATGGACGAAAGACAAAAATTTTCTCACCAAAAGCAGTAAGACTCATTCTAAGGTTTCTGCACGCTTTGCCAGTGTAAGCAGAAGGGACAAAACAGCTGTAGAACGTCACGCGGAGAGCGCCCAAAATGAAAGAATGAGGCGAGCAGCAGGTGCGTCGACATTGAAAATACTTTTGGAGGACCCTCCTCGCCTCTTGATAATAAAATAACTATAGCTGAGCTTTGTAAAGTTGTTTCTCCTATAAGGGTTCACTTCTTTTAAGCAGTTCAATGCTCACATTGTTTTTTCATTAAAAAAATCTTGTTTTTATAAATTAAGTTTGTTATAAATATTCCTTGTGTATACCGTTTCAAAAAAAGTTATGTTCTAGGGTATGTTGCAATTTGAAAACACGGTACCGTAAACTAAATAAAATTATCAAAATTTTTTTTACCTTTAATTGGTATTTTTTTTACTATTTAGTTACAGAAATATGATCTACAAATCTGTTTTTTTTTTTTTTTTTTTTTTTAATAATTCCGGCCCACTTTTACCCCTGAGTACATACAGGTCAACACTTTTTGGACAATTTCTTTAGTTTACAGTGCCGTGTTTTCAAATTACAATATGCCCCAGAACAAATCTTATTTTGAAAAGCTAATAAGATGTAACGTTTGCAACAAACAAAATTCTTAAGAACAAAACCTTTTTGTGTAAAACCAATGTGAGCATTGAATTGCTCAAAAGAAACGAACCCTTTAAAAGAGGAACAACTTTGCAAAGTTCATCTGCAGTTATTTTATTATCCAGAGGGCGATGAGGGTTCTCGAAAAAATCTTTTCAATGTCGATGCACCTGTTGCTCACCTAATTCTTTTATGTTTCGCGCTCTCTGTGTGACGTTTATGGGTTTTTTTTGGGGCAGAACAACGTTATTACCAAGGAACATCCACGCCATACTGGCAAAGCGTGCATAAACCGTGGAACGAGTCTCGACTGCTTTTGGTGAGGAAATCATGCTCTTTCGTCCATTCAATGTAAAAGATGTCCACTGTTTTGGCATGTTTGCTAGAACTGTTGGAAAATCTTGGCGAGGATATGATGTCGTCTGATAGCCACACGTGAGGCTTTGTTTGCATTTTGAACAAATGATATACAGTGGTATGGAAAAGTATTTGAACCTTTTGGAATTTCATTTCATTTCTGCATAAATTCACAATCAAATGTGATCTGATCTTTTTCAAAATCACACAGATGAAAATTTATGTCCGTTTCAACTAAAACCACTCAAACATTTATAGGCTTTGATATTTTAATGAGGATAGCATGCAAACAATGACAGAAGGGGGAACAATAAGTATTTGAACCCTCTGCCTAAGAAGACTTAAAGAGCATACGACAGGAGAAAAAAAGTCTTAAATGGCATTATTATGTGAATTAGAATCATATTTGAGACGATTCGACTATATACAACAATTTAGCAAGGCGTAGATGACAAGAAATTAGTCTTTTAATCTGCCGGTTAGCCACGCCTACCATTATAGGGCTTTAGCATCCCCAACAGGTGGATGACGTCAGCGGTAGACTGGGCTCATCGGTTTTACTATTCAGCCCATTGAGGGGGAATTATTCAGAACGAGGAAAACGCGACGAAGAGAGCCGCATAATGTCATTGTTTCAGTCTCTGTACTTCAGTATTTTTACAGGATTTTTTTTTTTTATCCAAGAATTTTCCTTCAATAGCTATATAAATGGCTTGAGAAGGACCAGTCAGCCCGTCGAGGGGGAACTATTCACAACGAGGAAAACGTGTCGAAGAGAGCTGCAAAATGTCATTGTTTCTGTCTCTTTACTTCAATATTTTTACAGGATATTCTTTTTATCCAAGTATTTTCCCCAATTGCTGAATAAATGGCATGGTCATGACAAATAACAGTCTTGTGCTAAATGGAATATGAAATAATAAAAATGCATTTATTCAGGACGACATGGCAAAATTACTCCATAATGGTCAAAACTGTCGACTTCACCTTTACTGTCGCACCTCCCGAACGATATTTTATGACACCTAAATCGGACATATGTCGTTTCCCTTCCCCAGCTTCCGAGAATGTTAACAAACCAAAAGGCGTGACATGCTAACCCAAACCGAGTGATGTTTCAAAGTCTTCGAAGCGGAAAATCATACATAACTAGCCTGGATTATTGTACATTACGACTGGGTTGTCGATTGTCTTCGCGGATCGGCAAACCGCCCGGCGGAGAGCAATTTACAGTTCGTTCCCCGGAGGAGGGTGGCTGCAGTTGTTGTGCAGCTAACGTGCTGCTAATGTGCATGAGGAAAGCTTTTTACATGCCTATCAATGATCAAATGTAAGTAGTCCTTTTTTTAAAGAAAGTTTGCAGTTTTAACTTTGTAATAGCTGTATTAATATTTGACATAATACTAAACAAGATGTTTACTCACTTCCTCGTAAGTCCAATGGTCCCACAGTAGTCGGGCTTGTTTAGCCAATATCCACGGTGAATGGGAACCTTTTGAAACTCCAAAAAGGCGCATACGCCTCTCCCTCATACAGAATGATTTTTCTGCAGCCGTTTGGCTGGCGTGTTGCGAAAAATAAACGTATTAATCCGCAAAATCAGCTGAATCCTTCGTCCTCATACACAACAGTACGCTGTATAGTGAAGAGGACGCCTTCTACCGTACACGTCACAGCGCCCTCCTCCTCAATGTAAGACCGAAGCCGGAAGTCACTCATTTTCATGGTGCGGGATTCAAAAAACTAAATAAATATAACGATCGCGTCCATACACATCCAAGCGGTCCATATCATTCAGGAGCATAAAATACCGCGTGTATTATGAAATAAACATGCTTTTTCGTGTCACATGCACTTTAAAGAGCAATTGAAACTAATTTGTACCAAACAATTTAAGTCAGGTGAATGCCCAATCACTGATGAGTGGTTTAAAGCTGCCCTGCCCACTATAAAACACACACCTGGTAAGAAATGTCTTGATGAGAACCATTGTCTGATGTGCATCATAACTCGGTCAAAAGAGCTGCCTGAACACCTGTGATCAAGGATTGTTGATTTGTATAAAGCTGGCAAAGGATAAAGAAAAACATCTCTAAAAGTCTGGATGTTCATCAATCGACAGTCAGAGCAGCTGTATAGAAATGGATAGAGTTTGGCACTGTTGCCTCTCTGCGAAGGAGTGGCCGTCCACCAAAGATGACACCAAGAGTTTAGCGCAGAATACTCACAGGGGTAAAAAAAAAGAACCCTAGAGCAGTGGTGTCCAAACTATTCCACATAGGGCCGCAGTGGGTGCTCGATTTCGTTCCGACAAATCAAGACGACATCTTTTCACCAATCCGTCTCACAAGTGTAATCAGTTGATTGCAGTCAGGTGCTGCTTGTTTTAGCACAAACTTCATTGGTTAAACTGTCTGTGCTCGATTGATAGGAACAAAAACAAGGACCCACAGCGGCCATTGAGGACAGCTTTGCGCCATGCGCAGCCCATCCCTCCTCCCGCAGCCCAGCAAAGGAGCCATCGTCCCCCCCCCGGGACCCAGGGTGGTCCCCCGGGCCACCCGCGCACCCATCAACCGGCCTTCAGGGATGGCAGGAGGGGACGCATCACCAACCCCACGCCTACACCCACCCGGGCCACGAGCCGCAGCCCCCCAACCGGCACGGCACGTCATGGGACCCCCAGCGGCCCACCAAGCCCCAGGCAAGGCAGGGTCCCCCGCCGGTGCAGGCGACACCCCGCTGATACACCGGCGCCCAGCCAGCGACCCGCGACGGAGCGCAGGGCGGATGCCCAGCCAGAGAAGAGAGGGGAAGGCGGAGGCAGGAGAACGCCCAGGAACTGCCACGGGCCGATGCAAGATCGGAGACCCGACCCCCCAACCTACTCCCGCGGCCGGCAGCCGAGGCAGAGGGGAGGCCACACCCCAGGAGCCACGCCATATAGAAAAAGTGTGGGACCCACCTACCACCCTATTACTGTGGCTGCCAGGTTCCCGACTGGCAGCCATCACCCAGCACCGTGATGGGGGTGTGAGAAGAGGGTAGTGCAATGTATGCATTAAAATAGGAGAGCTTGGCTTGGGGCAGTGGGACCGCAGCATGGAGCTTCTGTCCAGCCGCCCGTCCCACCGCCCTTTGCCAGAGCTCTCCTGTGGAGTATGATGTGTGGTGCATTTAAAAAAGGTGCAGAGATGGCGGGGCCTGTGGTGAGGAGGCAGCCGTGAGGTACCCCCACCCCCAACAGGTCCCAACCATCCCACAACCTTGGTGTGTGGTGCATTAAAAACAGGGGGGAGCCGGGCCGGGACTGTAAAGCCCCATCCCAACTCTCCCCGGAGAAATGTATGAGCATGTAAGTGCCAGGGTGAAAAATATTTACAGTGCCGAAGTGAGAAGTGCGTGAGTTAAGAGGCAGGCTCCCGCGGGCGTGGCCCCGTCCACCAGAACCACCGGCCGCAGGGCGGAAGAAGCGTCAGGGCCCCGATCAATCTCCGCCCCAGACCACCCACGGCGCCTCCGCGACCGCCCACCCCCCTCCCACCCACCAAGCACCCACCCCGCACTCCGAGCAGGCGCCACACCAAGCGCCGGCGACCAGGGGACGTCCACCCCACCGGCAAGGGACAGCAAGCCTCACCCAAGGCCCCGCGGGCCCCAAGAGGCCCCGCCAACGACCCCGCCGGCCGGGGGGCAGCAGCGGCCGCCGCGGCCCAGGGAGGCAGACAGGGCCGGAAGCAGACCAAGGGGACGGAAGCGCGCCCCCCACAACCCACCCCCGGGCCAGGAGGGGCACGCGGTATGACACCAGAGGGCACCTCCCCGGCACCCGGTACAGGGAGACGCGGCTCCGGCCGGGCGGACCTGGGAGGGAACCATGGCTGCCGCATGCACCCCCTGGCCCCCACCCCGGCCGGCCGGGGAAGGGCCGCGGCCCCGGACCGGCACCCGCGCGGCCCCCCCACCCGCCCACGACACTAGCGCGCGCCCGACGGGACCCCCGCACAGCCAGACGCAACCAGACAAGCCCCGGCCGAAAATCCCGGGGGCCAAGACCGGCGACGGGACGGCCCAGGGCAGGACGCCAACAAACTCCACCTGTAAAGCTGACAGAAGAAGAGGTTTATCAAACACCATTAGATGTATGCCAAGGACCGGTGAAGTGTATTATTTACGCATAGTTCCTTAATTGTTCCAAGTCTGATAATATATAGGGTGTTCCAAAAAAAAGTTGCATATGTTCCCCAGCAGCTGGAAACCAAATTGTCTATGAGTATCCTTGTAAAATAAGCCCATTGACCGACTAAACTGTGAAGGAAGAAAATGTATTTATTACATACTGTTGGGAGTGTATAAAACAGTTCGGATTTAAACATGTCCTGTTTCCAGCTGCAGAAGGATGCATACAACTTCCCTGGACACCCCGCATACATCAATTTATGTGTACATTTTTATTATTTTTGTGGCATTCCTTCGCAGGTGAGAGAGAATCCTTATTCTATGTTCATCATTCTTGCGACCGTTTCCCACTGTTGTTCGTATTTGTCCATTTTATTTGTCTGTTTGGCAGATATTTTCTCTAATGTTATTTATTCAATGATTAGATTTAGCCATTGGTTAATGCTAATGTTTTGTTTGTTTTTCCAATTCAACAATATTGTTTTTTTGGCTATCGTTAGACTTGCTAGTAGTGGACGGGTTTGATGGATAGAGATATTCACTGTATTCAGATCGCCAAGCAGACAAAGAGTTGGAGACAATGGAATCCTGCAGTTCAATAGGAAAGAGAGTTTCTTCGTTACCTGTGCCCAGAAATCTTGTATTGGTTTACATTGCCAAAGAGCATGAAAGTATGTATCTGAAGTATCTTCGTTGCAGTTTGTACATTTATCGGATTGGGAGAACCCCATTTTGTGCATTTTAGATTGAGTAATATGCCATCTGTGCAGTATTTTGAACTGTATAGCTGAAGGTTCTTATTCTTTGTCATTATAAATGTATTTTTACAGATGTTGGACCAATAGTTATTATCTAATGTTACCGAAAGTTCGTTATTCCATTTTTCGATTGGTAGGCAAGTAGAGTTGTTACATGAGAGGGCTTTATATACTTTTGAAAGTATTTTTTTTTGTTGAGGATGTATATTTATTATTTTATTTACGAAAGGTGGTGGGTCTAACGTACCCGTTAGTGATGGAAATTTGCTTCTGATGGCTGCCCTGATTTTATTGTATTGCAGGAAATTGACCCCTTTGATCTGGAAATCTTGCATTATTTTTTCATATGACATGAATGTATTATCTTTAAACAAATGCTGTAACTGGTTTATTCCCGTATCATCCCATGCGCTGAAATAAATAGGAATTTTATTAACTCCTCATCCTGTTGTTTTAATCCACCCTTGATCGTAGTGAAATCTCCGCTTCAGGCGAAACGTAACTTTGTTGATTTTTAACCCAAAATGAGGCAGATTGGGTTTACCATCCCGCATATTATTCAGCACCTTGTAAAATTGAAATATTATCACTTCCTGACAACTTCACTAATTGTAGTCCTTGGCCTGTTTAAAGCTAGCTTTAAAGATCTTATTTTTTCTTTGTGTTTGCATCATGCTAGTCTCCAATCAGAAAGATTACTTCTTAAATGCAATACAGCACTATGCATTTACTACACAATTCCTGCTATTTCGCACTGTAGCAAATTATCCAGTTATTGAACGCATTGTTGCCTTAATTCCTGGTGACACGAAAGAAAGCGAAGTGCATGCACTCGCTCCTACAAGTCAAAACACTTCCAGCTTTACGGCGCTTAGAACATAGTACGTAACAATGGCATGCGCACACAGGTCACAACACTACCAGTTTTACAGTAAACGTGTCAAAACAAAGCACGTGATATTGTACGAACTGTACAAATGATCCAAAGCGTGCCTATCAGGCAGAACAACCCTGCGGGCAGGATTTGACTCCTCGGTATGTACCTGGCAGGCTAATTGCACGTGTGCATCTCACAGTGACGCTCGGTAGGGTTCCAGGATGGGGAGGCACTTACGTCATCAGTCAGATTTAAAAACATGATATGAGCCCTCCAGATCAGTGTATTCACCATTTGATTGGCAGCAGTTGAAAGTCTCCTTTTTATTGCCTGTCCTGTTCAGCTGCTTGGACACAGAGAATAGGAATCTGAGTGTCCTGATCATCTTAACAGTTTTAATATATCACATGAGAGTTTGATATACTCCCATTGTAGTTGTTCATTATGTTTTATTCATTAGGAGAACGCAACGAATGGATCCCCAGCCACTGCCACAACTCCCCAACCGATGCAGCACACTGTGGGACCCCCACGGCTGTCTAGACGTGCAGCAGGACAGGATCCCTACCCAGGGTGACACCCAGCCAGCGATCCATATCGGGGCCCAAGGACGATACCCGGGTAGAAAAGAGAGAGGATGGTGGAAGCAGGATAGCGCCGAGAGGTCCCCCGGAGCCCTGAACCTCTACCCTACCCCCGCAACTGACAGCCCAGACGAAGAGGGTGCCACGCTCCGGGAGTCCCGCTGTATGGAAAAGTGTGGGAGCCACCTACCGCCCTATTACTGTGGCTGCCAGGTTCCCGACTGGCAGCCACTGCCCAGCACAGTGATGGGATTGTGTGGGGAGGGTAGTTTAGTGTATGCATTAAAATAGGACCGCCAGGTGGAACTACAGTGATCCCTCGTTTTTCGCGCTTAATGGGGACCATAACCCGCCGCGATAAGTGAAAAATCGCGGAGTAGAGCACCCCAAAAAACAAGATATATATAGATTTTTTTTTGTGTGTGTGTGTGTATTCAATGTATTTATTCAGATTTAGCATTGGAAAGATATACCTATGAGACTATTTTAAAAAAATGTATATATATATTTTTTGATTAATATTTTTTAAGCACTTCAAATGTAACTAGGCCTGCAAGCAGGACTGAACGGGCTCTCGCAATCTAGCGCAACTCGGACGTCACGTAACTTGGACAGTGTGCAGGTCAGGGTGGTGGCAGATCGTCTTCTCTAATCATCTCATTAGAACCTAACATGCTCGAAAGTCGCCTTTTTACCTTCACACACCGAAGAGATAAAAACCCCTATTGGAGAGAGTACTACAAAAAAGGAGAGAATAAAGGGTCGTCATGGCAACAGACAGAGACATGTGGACATGGGCCGTAAAATAAGTATTTCAAAAGGTCTTGAAACTACAATGACCAACCCGAAAAGAACTGGACATATTTTAGAAAAATTAGTGACTTTCTATTGCCACTAGTTGGCGCTGTAGGGTTGATGCAACTAGGCAACAGGACCCTTCAGAGTATGACTCAACAAGCACGAGATGTTTGGCGCAGATATGTTGTAGAAGTTATGACTGTTCAAAACTTGTGGTGAGACGAAATGGCTTCAGTCATTTTCACTTCTCCTGTTGGACTCTTCTGCTTCAACCAAACCTCAGTATTTTTCATCAGGCACCTGAACACAGGTCTTATGGCTCCCCTGATGCAGGTTTCAGGTGAATATATTTTTTTTCCTTGGAGGAGGAGCCTGTTTAGTAAAAAAAAAAGGCATTTCCTGTTCCCAATAGGGGGCACTAGGCCTAATAGGTAATGTTTCAATGCACTCGTGTTAAGGGTGGGATCCCGCACATACATGCCAGATATGAAAAAGATTGAACGTTGTGTCAAGGAGGTATTAGTCTTTTACTGAATTTGTCATTTTGCTGAAAAAATGGCCGACTTTGGCACCATGCCCAGGTCAGAACCATGAATGAAAACACACCATTTTGAAAATTTTAGATCTCATATGTCTCATGAATAGTCTCCCCAATTTTGAAGATGATACAACTAACTTCCTCTGTGACAAGGTCTCAAATGTGCACCCTGTTAATTGATAAAAATTTCACATTCGATCAAAATACCCGTTTTCCTGTTGGGTTTGGAATATTGGTTCAAGAGACTTTTTGGCGCAGTTTTGCACATGGTATCGACCCTCCAAATTTCATTGCTCTACATTAAAAAAACCTAATAGGAAATTCCTTTTTGAAAAATTCAAGGGGGCGCCACTGAGCCATTTTATTACATTTTTTTGTAACGTCACAAGATTATATAAATCCACGCAAAGCCACATGTATGTGCAAAATTTGGTGAGTTTTCGTGCATGTTCAGGCCTCCAAATGTAAACTGTACTACAAATGGATAAAAATTTCACATCCGATCCATAATACCCGATTTTCTGTTGGATTTGGAAAATAGGTGCAGGAGACTTTTTGGAGCAGTTTTGCATAAGGTATGGACTCCCCAAATTTCATTGCTCTACGTTGAAAAAACCCAACAAGAAAGGCCTTTTTTAAAACTCCTTTCTGTCGCCACTAGTTGGCACTGTAGAGTTGATGCAAATGACCCCAACAAAACCCTTCAGGGTATGACTCTCAACAAGCACGGGAAGTTTGGCGCAGATATGTTGTATATCTGCCGAGTTATGACTGTTCAAAGTTTTTTTGCGAGGCAAATTGTTGACGGTCATTTTCACTTCCAGTATGGACCTCTCCGCCTTTAACGAAACCTCAATATTTTTCATCAGGCACCTGAACACATGTCTTAAGGCTCCCCTGATGCAGGTTTGAGGTCAACAGATCTTTTTCCCTTGGAGGAGGAACCTGTCTCGTAAAAAATGGCATTTCCTGTTCTCACTCGGGGGCGCTAGGCCTAATGGGTAATATTTCAATGCACTCGTGTTAAGGGTGGGATACCGCACATACATGCCAGATATGAAAAAGATTGAACGTTGTGTCAAGGAGCTATTAGTCATTTACTGAATTTGTCATTTTGAAAAATGGTCCACTTTGGCACCACGCCTAGGTCAGACCCATGAATGGAAACGCACCATTTTAAAAACTTAAAGGGGAACTGAAGAGCTTTTCAGATTTCGCTCTTAAGTGTTTTACTCAGTTGAATTGTATTAAATGCGTCATTCGCTCTCTCAAAAAGTCACTTAAAAAAAAATAATAATAATTGACCGCGTAGTTTTTGAGGTATGGCCATAGCAACACCATAGCAACGAGGGACGCGCCGTCCTGCCGACCCCTACCTCGTGACGTAACTTCCAGGAAGCCTCGCCACCACTCTGAACACGGAAATATAGCACCACGCCATCCTCGCCATATATTGCAAACATTTTCTGGGTTTTACTCGCGGGATTTGTCATGCCATCTCGATGTGTAGCGATATGAATTACTCACAGGAAGACTCGAGACTCTAGGAGTGGTCCAAAAAAAAACTTCTCCTGCAAAGGTTTGGACCGTTTTTGTTAGCATGCATACAGGTCCCCAATCGGCTCATTGTTTTCATCATTTCAGCCACGACAGCTTTGAAAACCTACAACAATGCAACCTTGGTTTTCCAAAGACGTAAGTAGAACATTAATGGCTTTTTTTTGTTAAACGAGGGGGACTCCTACTGCCAGTTTGTTGAAGTGCGACATTTTTTTTTTTTTTCGCTGTTGGCCTGTCATAAATAGATAGGTTGGCTGACATGTCGTCTACTCATGTGATTTCATTACTATATCAATAGGTGTTATGTAAATTCAAATGTCCCCAGCACCAAATAGGTCCTTGGCTCGTTTTTTATATTTCAACATCAAGGTCTGCCTATTTGAAGAGGGAACAATAGCATCAAATAGATGCTGGTATGACTGGGGCATTATTATTTGATCACCAAGAAATTATTATTAAATTAAAATTAGGATTCATCCAATATTTTCATGCTGCTGTGATTTTTTTTTCCTCCAGGAAGCCAAACATAAAAAATTAAGTGGCGGAAACCCTCAACACGATGAAAAAAGCGTTGCAAGTCAGTTGCCACCCAGTTTCCCAAAATCAAGAGAGAGTGGGTCGAGTCATATGATGACCGAAGTGATGCGGTGTCCAGCGATGACGACTGAAGAGATCCTATGAGGCCTGCCAGATGCTGAATTTCTTCCGTCTGCGACATCAGATGACGATGATTTAGGAGAAATAAATGTAGCAAATTTTGATGACATGAAATCATAAACTAGTCATATATACAGTACACATTTTTTAAAAGAAAAATCAAGTTACCTTCATATTTTAATGATAATGCATTATCTTTGTATAGAGAACACTTCATGCTACAGAAAAGAGTAAATACATATTTCCCACTGCCATTATCATTTTTCAATGTTGCGCTAGTCCGTTGCTATCCTAACTTTGTGTTGCTTACTAAAATTATGCTCTTTGATGTGTGCCGTTGTGTGCTTGGTATAACATGTTGTGTCACAATCTGACAACGAAAGCTAATGCTGATTCAACATAAACCTGGTATCATTATTGCGGCCTATTGAATATTTTTTCAGAATGTAATATAATTACAATATTTTATATAACAATAGAATACATTAAACATTCAACAAAATGTGTCAATGTTGTTAACAATTTATGGTTGTTTTTTTTAATGAAATTCATGCCCCTGTCAGTGCTTCAGCCTCCGCAAGTTTGGCTCTCACGTCTGGGATCTCCTGATGACACAGGCATACTCTTGGAAGGGTAATTACTTGATGGTTTACAGCAACACCTGGAAAATAAAATGGTTTTGTCATTTATTTTGAAATATCAATAACATTTCATTCATTTAGCCACATTTGGGCTAGCTTTATCATATTTAGATCGGTAGGAGCTGTCCCATTACCTAAAATCCAGTTTTAGCTATGTGTAGAGCATTCATTTAGCCACATTTGGGCTAGCTTTATCATATTTAGATCGGTAGGAGCTGTCCCATTACCTAATATCCAGTTTTAGCTATGTGTAGAGCATTCATTTAGCCACATTTGGGCTAGCTTTATCATATTTAGATCGGTAGGAGCTGTCCCATTACCTAAAATCCAGTTTTAGCTATGTGTAGAGCATTCATTTAGCCACATTTGGGCTAGCTTTATCATATTTAGATCGGTAGGAGCTGTCCCATTACCTAATATCCAGTTTTAGCTATGTGTAGAGCATTCATTTAGCCACATTTGGGCTAGCTTTATCATATTTAGATCGGTAGGAGCTGTCCCATTACCTAATATCCAGTTTTAGCTATGTGTAGAGCAAGGAAAAATATACAACCATGTAATCGCATTCTAATAAAAAAAATCACGATGCTGGACTTACCACTCACTCTCCCGTTTGTGAAGTGTCGAGCTGTCAATTGGCGTCATGACGCCATCTGCTGTGTCAAGTAAATCGCCGTCGTCTGACGCCTCAGGTTCAAACATGTAGGGATTAATTGTAGTTCATCTTTCCTGGGAGCCTTTGCCATCGGTAGCGTCACGAAAGAGCGATCCTGAATGGTTACCTTTGGTGGAAATATCACTGACATCGTTGTTGCTGCTATGTTAGCTGTGGGTAGTCTTCTGTTGCCTACGTCACACTTCCGGGTTTGCGAAGGGACCATTAACGGAGTGCAAAAAAAATAAAAAAACGCAAATTATCCTTACAATTACGTGTTGATAATGTCATGGTTGTTTTGACGAACTTGTCCCAAGTTTATATTCATAAAATTACACCAAAATCCGGAAAGGTCTTCAGTTCCTCTTTAAGATCTCATATGTCTCCTGAACAGTCTCACCAAATTTGAAGATGATCCAACTAACTCCCTTGGCGAAAAGGTCTCAAATGTGCACCCTGTAAATCGATAAAAATGTCATATTCGATCCAAAATAACCGATTTCCTGTTGGGTTTGGAATATGAGTGTAAATAATTTTTTGGAGCAGTTTTGGACAAGGTATAGACTCCCCAAATTTCATTGCTCTACGCTGACAGACCCTAATGTTATAGGCCAATTTTAAAATTTCAAGGGGGCGCCACTGAGCCATTTTGTTACATTTTTTTGCAACTTTGCAAAATTATCGAAATTTACAATTTTCCGCACGTATGTGCAAATTCTGGTGAATTTTCGTGCATGTTCAGGCCTCCAAATTGGCCGTTTTCATTTGCCCTGTAAAAAAAAAAAAAAAAAACTAGGCCTGCAAGCAGGACTGAATGGGCCCTCGCACTTTGGCGCAACTCGGACGTCACGCAGGTCGGGGTGGTGGCAGACAGCCCCCCTCTAATCATCTAATGAGAACCTAACATGCTTTAAACTCGCTTCTTTTTATGGGATGAGAAATTGTTTTGAGTTTTCGAGCATGCAATGGCCACAAATTCTGCTGCCACTAGTTGGCGCTACAGAATCGATGCAAATGACCACTACAGGACTCTTCAGGGTAAGACTCTCACCAAGCATGGGAAATTTGGAGCAACTATCATGTATATCTGCCAAGTTATGACTGTTCAAAATGTGTGGAAAGACAGAATGGTAACAGTCATTATCACTTTCCTGTTGGACCCTTCTGCTTCAACCAAACCTCAATCATTTTCATCAGGCATCTGAACACGTCTTAAGGGTCCCCTGATGCAGGTTTGAGGTAGATTGATTTTTTCCCTTTAGAGGAGGAGTGTGTCCCGTAAAAAAGGGCATTTCCTGTTCCCACTAGGAGGCGCCAGGCACAAATGGTAAATTTTCAATCCAGTCCTGCTCAGGCTGGGATACCTCACACATACCAGATTTAAAATAGATCGAACGTTGTATGAGGGAGTTATCAGTAATTTTCCGAATTCGGTGTTTTGCCGAAAAAATGGCCGACTTTGGCACCCCGCCCAGGTCAGGCCCATGAATGTAAACACACCATTTTGATAACTTAAAATTTCATATGCCGCATGAAACGTCTCGCCAATTTTGAGGATGATCAAACTAATTCCCTAGGTGCCAAGGTCTCAAATGTGGACACTGTAAATCGATAAAAATTTCACATTCAATCCAAAATACCCAATTTCCTGTTGGGTTTGGAATACGCGTGCAAGAGACTTTTTGGAGCAGTTTTGTACAAGGTATCGACTCTCCGAATTTCATCCCTCTACGTTGAAAAAACCTAAATGGAGAGGCCTTTTTGAAAAATTCAAGGGGGCGCCAGTGAGCCATTTTGTTACATGTTTTCGTAACGTTGCAAGATTATTGAACGTTACGCAAAGCTGCATATATGTGCAAATTTTGGTGAGTTTTCGTGCATGTTCAAGCCTCCAAATGTAAACTCCTACTGTGAACCGATAAAAATTTCACATTCGATCCAAAATACCCGATTACCTCTTGGATTTGGAATATGGATGCAAGAGGCTTTTTGGAGCAGTTAGGCATAAGGTATCTACTCCCCAAATTTCATCGCTCTACGTTGAAAAAACCCAATAGCAGAGGCCTTTTTTAAAATTTCTTTCTGTCGCCACTAGTTGGCACTGTAGAGTTGATGCAAATGACCCCTACAAGACCCTTCAAGGTATGACTCGCAACAAACACGTGAAGTTTGGCACAGATATGTTGTATATCTGCCGAGTTATGACTGTTCAAAATTTTTGGCGAGACAAATTGTTGACGGTCATTTTCACTTCCGGTTTGGACCTCTCCGCTTCAACGAAACCTCAATATTTTACATCAGGCACCTGAACACATGTCTTGAGGCTCCCCTGAAACAGGTTTGAGGTCAATAGATTTTTTTCCCTTGGAGGAGAAGCCGGTCTCGTAAAGAAGGCCATTTCCTGTTCCCACTAGGGGGCACCAGGCCTAATGGGTAATATTTCAATGCAGTCGTGTTCAGGCTAGGATATCTCATATACATGCTAGAAATGAAAAAGATTGAACGTTGTATCACGGAGTTTTTAATCATTTTCTGAATTTGGTGTTTTGCCCAAAAATGGCCGAATTTGGGACCACACCCAGGTCAGACCGTTGAATGAAAACTCACCATTTTGAAAATTTAAGACCTCATATGTCTCCTGAATAGTCTGACCAATTTTGAAGACGATCCAAGTATTTCCTTCAGCGACAAGGTCTCAAATGCGAATCGATAAAATTTCATATTTGATCCAAAATTTCCGGCTTCCTGTTGGGTTTGGAATATGGGTGCAAGAGACTTTTTGGAGCAGTTTTGCACAATGTATCGACTCGCCAAATTTCATCATTCTTTGTTGAAAAAACCTAATAGGAGAGGCCTTTTTGAAAAGTTCAAGGGGGCGCCACTGAGCCATTTTGTTAAATTTTTTCGTAGATTATCAAAATTTACGCAAAGTTGCGTGTATGTGCAAAGTTTGGTGAGTTTTTGTGCATGTTCAGGCCTCCAAATGTAAACTCCAACTGTCAACCGATAAAATTTCCCATTTGATCCAAAATACTCGATTTCCTGTTGGTTTTGGAATATGGGTGCAAGAGGCTTTTTTGAGCAGTTAGGCATAAGGTATCTACTCCCAAAATTTCATCGCTCTACGTTGAAAAAACCCAATAGCAGAGGCCTTTTTTAAAACTTCTTTCTGTCACCACTAGTTGGCACTGTAGAGTTGATGCAAATGACCCCTACAAGACCCTTCAGGGTATGACTCGCAACAAACACGTGACGTTTGGCACAGATATGTTGTATATCTGCCGAGTTATGACTGTTCAAAATTTTTGGCGAGACAAATTGTTGACGGTCATTTTCACTTCCGGTTTGGACCTCTCCGCTTCAACGAAACCTCAATATTTTTCATCAGGCACCTGAACACATGTCTTGAGGCTCCCCTGAAACAGGTTTGAGGTCAACAGAATTTTTTCCCTTGGAGGAGGAACCTGTCTCGTAAAAAAAGGCATTTCCTATTCTCACTAGGGGGCGCTAGGCCTAATGGGTAATATTTCAATGCACTCGTGTTAAGGGTGGGATACCGCACATACATGCCAGATATGAAAAAGATTGAACGTTTTGTCAAGGAACTATTAGTCATTTACTGAATTTGTCATTTTGCTGAAAAAATGGCCGACTTTGGCACCACGCCCAGGTCAAACCCGTGAATGAAAACGCACCATTTTAAAAACTTAAGATCTCATATGTCTCCTGAACAGTCTCACCAATTTTGAAGATGATCCATCTAACTCCCTCGACGAAAAGGTCTCAAATGTGCACCCTGTAAATCGATAAAAATTTCGTATTCGATCCAAAATAACCGATTTCCTGTTGGGTTTGGAATATGGGTGTAAATGCTTTCTTGGAGCGGTTTTGGACAGGGTATGGACTCCCCAAATTTCATCGCTCTACGCTGACAGACCCTAATGTTATAGGCCAATTTTAAAATTTCAAGGGGGTGCCACTGAGCCATTTTGTTACATTTTTTTGCAACGTTGCAAAATTATTGAAATTTACAATTTTCCGCACGTATGTGTAAATTTTGGTGACTTTTCGTACATGTTCAGGCCTCCAAATTGGCCGTTTTCATTTGCCCTGGAAAAAAAAAAAAAAAAAAATCCTTTGCAAAACAATAGGGCCTTCGCACGCTTAGTGCTCGGGCCCTAATAATCCTTTGCAAAACAATAGTGCCTTCGCACGCCTAGTGCTCGGGCCCTAATAATAACAACTAGGCCTGCAAGCAGGACTGAATGGGCCCTCGCACTTTGGCGCAACTCGGACGTCACGCAGGTCGGGGTGGTGGCAGACAGCCCCCCTCTAATCATCTAATGAGAACCTAACATGCTTTAAACTCGCTTCTTTTTATGGGATGAGAAATTGTTTTGAGTTTTCGAGCATGCAATGGCCACAAATTCTGCTGCCACTAGTTGGCACTACAGAATCGATGCAAATGACCACTACAGGACTCTTCAGGGTAAGACTCTCACCAAGCATGGGAAATTTGGAGAAGCTATCATGTATATCTGCCAAGTTATGACTGTTCAAAGTGTGTGGAAAGACAGAATGGTAACAGTCATTATCACTTTCCTGTTGGACCCTTCTGCTTCAACTAAACCTCAATCATTTTCATCAGGCATCTGAACACATGTCTTAAGGGTCCCCTGATGCAGGTTTGAGGTAGATTGATTTTTTCCCTTTAGAGGAGTGTGTCCCGTAAAAAAGGGCATTTCCTGTTCCCACTAAGAGGCGCCAGGTACAAATGGTAAATTTTCAATCCAGTCCTGCTCAGGCTGGTATACCTCACACACGTGCCAGATTTAAAATAGATTAAACGTTGTATGAGGGAGTTATCAGTAATTTTCTGAATTCGGCGTTTTGGCGAAAAAATGGCCGACTTTGGCACCCCGCCCAGGTCAGGCCCGTGAATGAAAACACACCATTTTGATAACTTAAGACTTCATATGCCTCATGAACAGTCTCACCAATTTTGAGGATGAACAAACTAATTCCTTAGGTGCCAAGGTCTAAAATGTGCACACTGTAAATCGATAAAAATTTCACATTCAATCCAAAATACCCGATTTCCTGTTGGGTTTGGAATACGCATGCAAGAGACTTTTTGGAGCAGTTTTATACAAGGTATTGACTCTCTGAATTTCATCCCTCTACATTAAAAAAACTTAAATGGAGAGGCCTTTTTGAAAATTTCAAGGGGGCGCCACTGAGCCATTTTGTTACATGTTTTCGTAACGTTGCAAGATTATTGAACGTTACGCAAAGCCGCATGTATGTGCAAATTTTTGTGAGTTTTTGTGCATGTTCAAGCCTCCAAATGTAAACTCCTATGTGAACCGATAAAAATTTCACATTCGATCAAAAATACCCGATTTCCTGTTGGATTTGGAATATGGATGCAGGAGGCTTTTTGGAGTAGTTAGGCATAAGGTATCTACTCCCCAAATTTCATCGCTCCACGTTGAAAAAACCAAAAAGAAGAGGCCTTTTTAAAAACTTCTTTCTGTCGCCACTAGTTGGCACCGTAGAGTTGATGCAAATGACCCCTACAAGACCCTACAGGGTATGACTCTCAACAAACACGGGAAGTTTGGCACAGATATGTTGTATATCTGCCGAGTTATGACTGTTCAAAGTTTTTGGCGAGACAAATTGTTGACAGTCATTTTCACTTCCAGTATGGACCTCTCCGCTTCAACGAAACCTCAATATTTTTCATCAGGCACCTGAACACATGTCTTGAGGCTCCCCTGAAACAAGTTTGAGGTCAATAGATTTTTTTCCCTTGGAGGAGGAGCCTGTCTCGTAAAGAAGGCCATTTCCTGTTCCCATTAGGGGGCGCCAGGCCTAATGGGTAATATTTCAATGCAGTCGTGTTCAGGCTGGGATATCTCATATACATGCTAGAAATGAAAAAGATTGAACGTTGTATCACGGAGTTTTTAATCATTTTCTGAATTTGGTGTTTTGCCCAAAAAAGGCCGACTTTGGGACCACGCCCAGGTCAGACCCTTGAATGAAAACTCACCATTTTGAAAACTTAAGATCTCATATGTCTCCTGAATAGTCTGACCAATTTTGAAGACGATCCAAGTATTTCCTTCAGCGACAAGGCCTCAAATGCGAATCGATAAAATTTCACATTTGATCCAAAATTTCCGGCTTCCTGTTGGGTTTGGAATATTGGTGCAAGAGACTTTTTGGAGCAATTTTGCACAATGTATCGACTCGCCAAATTTCATCGTTCTACGTTGAAAAAACCTAATAGGAGAGGCCTTTTTGAAAATTTCAAGGGGGCGCCACTGAGCCATTTTGTTAAATTTTTTCGTAGATTATCAAAATTTACGCAAAGTTGCGTGTATGTGCAAAGTTTGGTGAGTTTTCGTGCATGTTCAGGCCTCCAATTGTCAACCGATAAAATTTCACATTTGATCCAAATTACCTGATTTCCTGTTGGATTTGGAATATGGGTGCAAGAGGCTTTTTTGAGCAGTTAGGCATAAGGTATCTACTCCCCAAATTTCATTGCGCTATGTTGAAAACCTGAGAGGAGAGGCCTTTTTGAAAATTTTAAGGGTCAAGGGGGCGCCACTGAGCCATTTTGGTAAATTTGTTCGTAGATTATCAAAATTTACACAAAGTTGCACGTATGTGCAAATTTTGGTGAGTTTTCGTGCATGTTCAGGCCTCCAAATGTAAACTCCAACTGTGAACCGATAAAAATTTCACATTTGATCCAAAATACCCGATTTCCTGTTGGATTTGGAAAATGGGTGCAAGAGGCTTTTTTGAGCAGTTAGGCATAAGGTATCTACTCCACAAATTTCATCGCTCTACGTTGAAAACCTGAGAGGAGAGGCCTTTTTGAAAATTTTAAGGGTCAAGGGGGCGCCACTGAGCCATTTTTTGGCATTTTTTCGTAATGTCGCAAGATTAACAAAATCCACGCAAAGCCGCATGTATGTGCAAAATTTGGTGAGTTTTCGTGCATGTTCAGGCCTCCAAATGTAAACTCCTACTGTGAACCCATGAAAATTTCACATTCGATCAAAAATACCCGATTTCCTGTAGGATTTGGAATACGGGTGCAAGAGACTTTTTAGAGCAGTTTTGCATAAGGTATCTACTCCCCAAATTTCCTCGCTCTATGTTGAAAAAACCCAATAGGAAAGGCCTTTTTTAAAACCTCTTTCTGTCGCCACTAGTTGGCACTGTAGAGTTGATGCAAATGACCCCTACAAGAGCCTTCAGTGTATGACTCTCAACAAACACAGGAAGTTTGGCGCAGATATGTTTTATATCTGCTGAGTTATGACTGTTTTTTGCGAGGCAAATTGTTGACGGTCATTTTCACTTTCCTGTTTGGACCCCTCCCCTTCAACGAAACCTCAGTATTATTCATCAGACACCTGAACACAGGTCTTAAGGCTCCCCTGATGCAGATTTGAGGTCAACAGATTTTTTTCCCTTGGAGGAGGAACCTGTCTCGTAAAAAAAGGGATTTCCTGTTCTCACTAGGGGGCGCTAGGCCTAATGGGTAATATTTCAATGCACTCGTGTTAAGGGTGGGATACCGCACATCCATGCCAGATATGAAAAAGATTGAACATTGTGTCAAGGAACTATTAGTCATTTACTGAATTTGTCATTTTGCCGAAAAAATGGCCGAATTTAGCACCACGCCCAGGTCAGACCCGTGAATGAAAACGCACCATTTTTAAAACTTAAGCTCTCATATGTCTCCTGAACATTCTCTCTAATTTTCAAGATGATCCAACTATTTCCCTCAGCGAAAAGGTCTCAAATCTGCACCCTGTAAATCGATAAAAATTTCATATTTGATCAGAAATAACCGATTTCCTGTTGGGTTTGGAATATGGGTGTAAATGCTTTTTTGGAGCGGTTTTGGACAAGGTATAGACTCCCCAAATTTCATCACTCTACGCTGATAGACCCTAATGTTATAGGCCAATTTTAAAATTTCAAGAGGGCGCCACTGAGCCATTTTGTTACATTTTTTTGCAACGTTGCAAAATTATTGAAATTTACAATTTTCCGCACGTATGTGCAAATTTTGGTAACTTTTCGTGCATGTTCAGGCCTCCAAATTGGCCGTTTTCATTTGCCCTGAAAAATAATAATAACTAGGCCTGCAAGCAGGACTGAACGGGCCCTCGCAATCTAGCGCAACTCGGACGTCACGCAACTCGGACTGTGTGCAGGTCAGGGTGGTGGCAGATCCTCCTCTCTAATCATCTCATTAGAACCTAACATGCTCGAAAGTCGCCTATTTACATTACCACACCCAAGAGATAAAAACCCCTATTGGAGAGAGTACTACAAAAAAGGAGCCACTGCTGAGCTGTGCAGCCAAGCCCTTATTAAAAACCAAAATGAATCTTCTAACTGGGCCAATTCGACCAAGTGTGCCAAATATTGTGGCTCTATAAGCTGCCTGAGTCTCTGAAAAAAAAAAAAAATCCTTTAAATGGCGAAAAAAAAGGGTCGTCACGGCAACAGACAGAGACGTGGACATGGGTCGTAAATAAGTATTTTAATAGGTCTTGAAACTACAATGACCGACCTGAAAAGAACTGGACATGTATTGGAAAAACGAGTGACTTTCTATTGCCACGAGTTGGCGCTGGAGGGTTGATGCAAATGACCCCTACAAGGCCCTTCAGGGTATGACTCTCAACAAGCACGGGAAGTTTGGCGCAGATATGTTGTATATCTGCCGAGTTATGACTGTTCAAAGTTTTTGGAGAAAAAAAATTGTTGACAGTCATTTTCACTTTCCTGTTTGGACCCCTCCGCTTCAACGAAACTTCAATATTTTTCATCAGGCACCTGAAGACAGGTCTTAAGGCTTCCCTTATGCAGGTTTGAGGTAGATTGATTTTTTTCCCTTTAGAGGAGGAGTGTGTCCCGTAAAAAAGGGCATTTCCTGTTCCCACTAGGAGGCGTCAGGCACAAATGGTAAATTTTCAATCCAGTCCTGCTCAGGCTGGTATACCTCACACACATGCCAGATTTAAAATAGATTGAACGTTGTATGAGGGAGTTATCAGTCATTTTCCGAATTCGGTGTTTTGACGAAAAAATGACCGAGTTTGGCACCCCGCCCATGTCAGGCCCGTGAATGAAAACACACCATTTTGATAACTTAAGATTTCATATGCCTCATGAACACTCTCGCCAGTTTTGAGAATGATCAAACTAATTCCCTAGGTGCCAATGTGTAAAATGTGCACACTGTAAATCGATAAAAAATTCACATTCAATCCAAAATACCCGATTTCCTGTTGGGTTTGGAATACGCATGCAAGAGACTTTTTGAAGCAGTTTTGTACAAGGTATCGACTCTCCGAATTTCATCCCTCTACGCTGAAAAAACCTAAATAGAGAGGCCTTTTTGAAAATTTCAAGGGGGCGCCACTGAGCCATTTTGTTACAAGATTATTGAACGATACGCAAAGCTGCATGTATGTCCAAATTTTTGTGAGTTTTCGTGCATGTTGAAGCCTCCAAATTTAAACTCCAACTGTGAACCGATAAAAATTTCACATTCGATCCAAAATACCCGATTTCCTGTTGGATTTGGAATACGGGTGCAAGAGACTTTTTGGAGCAGTTTTTCATAAGGTATCTACTCCCCAAATTTCCTCGCTCTATGTTGAAAAAACCCAATAGGAAAGGCCTTTTTTAAAACTTCTTTCTGTCGCCACTAGTTGGCACTGTAGAGTTGATGCAAATGACCCCTACAAGAACCTTCAGGGTATTACTCTCAACAAACACGGGAAGTTTGGCGCAGATATGTTGTATATCTGCCGAGTTATGACTGTTCAAAGTTTTTGGCGAGACAAATTGTTGACGGTCATTTTCACTTCCAGTTTGGACCTCTCCGCTTCAACGAAACCTCAATATTTTTCATCAGGCACCTGAACACATGTCTTGAGACTCCCCTGAAACAGGTTTGAGGTCAATAGATTTTTTTCCCTTGGAGGAGGATCCTCTCTCGTAAAGAATCCTATTTCCTGTTCCCACTAGGGGGCGCCAGGCCTAATGGGTAATATTTCAATGCAGTCGTGTTCAGGCTGGGATATCTCATATACATGCTAGAAATGAAAAAGATTGAACGTTGTATCACGAAGTTTTTAATCATTTTCTGAATTTGGTGTTTTGCCCAAAAATGGCCGACTTTGGGACCCCGCCCAGGTAAGACCCTTGAATGAAAACTCACCATTTTGAAAACTTAAGATCTCATATGTCTCCTGAATAGTCTGACCAATTTTGAAGACGATCCAACTTTATCCTTCAGCGACAAGGTCTCAAATGTAAATCGATAACATTTCACATTTGATCCAAAATTTCCGGCTTCCTGTTGGGTTTGGAATATGGGTGCAAGAGACTTTTTGGAGCAGTTTTGCACAATGTATCGACTCGCCAAATTTCATCGTTCTACGTTGAAAAAACCTAATAGGAGAGGCCTTTTTGAAAATTTCAAGGGGGCGCCACTGAGCGATTTTGTTAAATTTTTTCGTAGATTATCAAAATTTATGCAAAGTTATATGTATGTGCAAATTTTGGTGAGTTTTCGTGCATGTTCAGGCCTCCAAATGTAAACTCCAACTGTGAACCGATAAAAATTTCACATTCGATCCAAAATACCCGATTTCCTGTTGGATTTGGAATATGGGTGCAAGAGGCTTTTTTGAACAGTTAGGCATAAGGTATCTACTCCCCAAATTTCATTGCTCTACGTTGAAAACCTGAGAGGAGAGGCCTTTTTGAAAATTTTAAGGGTCAAGGGGGCGCCACTGAGCCATTTTTTGACATTTTTTCAAAACGACGCAAGATTATCGAAATTTACGCGAAGCTGCACGTATGTGCAAATTTTGGTGACTTTTCGTGCATGTTCAGGCCTCCAAATTGGCCATTTTCATTTGCCCTGAAAAAAGAATAATAATAACTAGGCCTGCAAGCAGGACTGAACGGGCCCTCGCAATCTAGCGCAACTCGGACGTCACGCAACTCGGACTGTGTGCAGGTCAGGGTGGTGGCAGATCCTCCTCTCTAATCATCTCATTAGAACCTAACATGCTCGAAAGTCGCCTCTTTACATTCCCACACCCAAGAGATAAAAACCCCTATTGGAGAGAGTACTACAAAAAAGGAGCCACTACTGAGCTGTGCAGCCAAGCCCTTATTCAAAACCAAATTAATCTTCTAACTGGGCCAATTCGACCAAGTGTGCCAACTATTGTGGCTCTATAAGCTCCCTGAGTCTCTGAAAAAAATATATTTCCTTTAAATGGCGAACAAAGGGTCGTCACGGCAACAGACAGAGACACGTGGACATGGGCCGTAAAAAAGTATTTTAATAGGTCTTGAAACTACAATGACCAACATGAAAAGAACTGGACATGTTTTGGAAAAACGAGTGACTTTCTATCGCCACTAGTTGGCGCTGTAGGGTTGATGCAAATGACCCCTACAAGGCCCTTCAGGGTATGACTCTCAACAAGCACGGGAAGTTTGGCGCAGATATCTTGTATATCTGCCGAGTTATGACTGTTTAAAGTTTTTGGAGAGAAAAATTGTTGACAGTCATTTTCACTTTCCTGTTTGGACCCCTCCGCTTCAACGAAACTTCAATATTTTTCATCAGGCACCTGAAGACAGGTCTTAAGGTTTCCCTTATGCAGGTTTGAGGTAGATTGATTTTTTCCCTTTAGAGGAGGAGTGTGTCCCGTAAAAAAGGGCATTTCCTGTTCCCACTAGGAGGCGCCAGGCACAAATGGTAAATTTTCAATCCAGTCCTGCTCAGGCTGGTATACCTCACACACATGCCAGATTTAAAATAGATTGAACGTTGTATGAGGGAGTTATCAGTCATTTTCCGAATTCGGTGTTTTGGCGAAAAAATGGAAGAATTTGGCGCCCCGCCCAGGTCAGGCCCGTGAATGAAAACACACCATTTTTATAACTTAAGATTTCATATGCCTCATGAACAGTCTCACCAATTTTGAGAATGATCAAACTAATTCCCTAGGTGCCAAGGTGTAAAATGTGCACACTGTAAATCGATAAAAAGTTCACATTCAATCCAAAATACCCGATTTCCTGTAGGATTTGGAATGTGTGTGCAAGAGACTTTTTGGAGCAGTTTTGCACAAAGTTTTGACTCTCCAAATTTCATCACTCTATGTTAGAAAAACCTAAATGGAGAGGCCTTTTTGAAAATTTCAAGGGGGCGCCACTGAGCCATTTTGTTAAATTGTTTCGTAACGTTGCAAGATTATCGAACGTTATCCAAAGCCGCATGTATGTGCAAATTTTGGTGAGTTTTTATGCATATTCAAGCCTCCAAATGTAAACTCTTACTGTGAACCCATGAAAATTTCACATTCGATCCAAAATACCCGATTTCCTGTTGGATTTGGAATATGGGTGCAAGAGACTTTTTGGAGCAGTTTTGCATAAGGTATCTACTCCCCAAATTTCCTTGCTCTATGTTGAAAAAACCCAATAGGAAAGGCCTTTTTTAAAACTTCTTTCTGTCGCCACTAGTTGGCACTGTAGAGTTGATGCAAATGACCCCTACAAGAACCTTCAGGGTATGACTCTCAACAAACACGGAAAGTTTGGCGCAGATATGTTGCATATCTGCCGAGTTATGACTGTTCAAAATTTTTGGCGAGACAAATTGTTGACGGTCATTTTCACTTCCAGTTTGGACCTCTCCGCTTCAACGAAACCTCAATATTTTTCATCAGGGACCTGAACACATGTCTTGAGGCTCCCCTGAAACAGGTTTGAGGTCAATAGATTTTTTTCCCTTGGAGGAGGAGCCTGTCTCGTAAAGAAGGCCATTTCCTGTTCCCACTAGGGGGCGCCAGGCCTAATGGGTAATATTTCAATGCAGTCGTGTTCAGGCTGGGATATCTCATATACATGCTAGAAATGAAAAAGATTGAACGTTGTATCACGGAGTTTTTAATCATTTTCTGAATTTGGTATTTTGCCCAAAAATGGCCAACTTTGGGACCACGCCCAGGTCAGACCCTTGAGTGAAAACTCACCATTTTCAAAACTTAAGATCTCATATGTCTCCTGAATAGTCTGACCAATTTTGAAGACGATCCAACTATTTTCTTCAGCGACAAGGTCTCAAATGTAAATCGATAAAATTTCACATTTGATCCAAAATTTCCGGCTTCCTGTTGGGTTTGGAATATGGGTGCAAGAGACTTTTTGGAGCAGTTTTGCACAATGTATCGACTCGCCAAATTTCATCGTTCTACGTTGAAAAAACCTAATAGGAAAGGCCTTTTTGAAAATTTCAAGGGGGCGCCACTGAGCCATTTTGTTAAATTTTTTTGTAGATTATCAAAATTTACGTAAAGTTGCATGTATGTGCAAATTTTGGTGAGTTTTCGTGCATGTTCAGGCCTCCAAATGTAAACTCCAACTGTGAACCGATAAAAATTTCACATTTGATCCAAAATATCCGATTTCCTGTTGGATTTGGAATATGGGTGCAAGAGGCTTTTTTGAACAGTTAGGCATAAGGTATCTACTCCCCAAATTTCATTGCTCTACGTTGAAAACCTGAGAGGAGAGGCCTTTTTGAAAATTTTAAGGGTAAAGGGGGCGCCACTGAGCCATTTTTTGACATTTTTTCAAAACGACACAAGATTATCGAAATTTACGCAAAGCCGCACGTATGTGCAAATTTTGGTGACTTTTCGTGCATGTTCAGGCCTCCAAATTGGCCATTTTCATTTGCCCTGAAAAAAGAATAATAATAATAATAATAATAATAATAATCGTTTGCAAAACAATAGGGCCTTCGCACGCTGAGTGCTCGGGCCCTAACTAGCCCTGCAAGCAGGACTGAACGGGCCCTCGCAATCTAGCGCAACTCGGACGTCACGCAACTCGGACTGTGTGCAGGTCAGGGTGGTGGCAGATCCTCCTCTCTAATCATCTCATTAGAACCTAACATGCACGAAAGTCGCCTATTTACATTACCACACCCAAGAGATAAAAAACCCTATTGGAGAGAGTACTACAAAAAAGGAGCCACTACTGAGCTGTGCAGCCAAGCCCTTATTCAAAACCAAAATGAATCTTCTAACTGGGCCAATTCGACCAAGTGTGCCAAATATTGTGGCTCTATAAGCTGCCTGAGTCTCTGAATAAAAATATTTCCTTTAAATGGCGAACAAAGGGTCGTCACGGCAACAGACAGAGACACGTGGACATGGGCCGTAAATAAGTATTTTAATAGGTCTTGAAACTACAATGACCAACCTGAAAAGAACTGGACATGTATTGGAAAAACGAGTGACTTTCTATTGCCACTATTTGGCGCTGTAGGGTTGATGCAAATGACCCCTACAAGGCCCTTCAGGGTATGACTCTCAACAAGCACGGGAAGTTTGGCGCAGATATGTTGTATATCTGCCGAGTTATGACTGTTGAAAGTTTTTGGAGAGAAAAATTGATGACAGTCATTTTCACTTTGCTGTTTGGACCCCTCCGCTTCAACGATACTTCAATATTCTTCATCAGGCACCTGAAGACAGGTCTTAAGGCTTCCCTTATGCAGGTTTGAGGTAGATTGATTTTTTCCCTTTAGAGGAGGAGTGTGTCCAGTAAAAAAGGGCATTTCCTGTTCCCACTAGGAGGCGCCAGGCACAAATGGTAAATTTTCAATCCAGTCCTGCTCAGGCTGGTATACCTCACACACATGCCAGATTTAAAATAGATTGAAGGTTGTATGAGGGAGTTATCAGTCATTTTCCGAATTCGGTGTTTTGGCGAAAAAATGGCCGACTTTGGCACCCCGCCCATGTCAGGCCCGTGAATGAAAACACACCATTTTGATAACTTAAGATTTCATGTGCCTCATGAACAGTCTCGCCAATTTTGAGAATGATCAAACTAATTCCCTAGGTGCCAAGGTGTAAAATGTGCACACTGTAAATCGATAAAAATTTTACATTCAATCCAAAATACCCGATTTCCTGTTGGGTTTGGAATATGCATGCAAGAGACTTTTTGGAGCAGTTTTGTACAAGGTATCGACTCTCCGAATTTCATCCCTCTACGTTGAAAAAACCTAAATGGAGAGGCCTTTTTGAAAATTTCAAGGGGGCGCCACTGAGCCATTTTGTTACATGTTTTCGTAACGTTGCAAGATTCTTGAACATTATGCAAAGCCACATGTATGTCCAAATTTTTGTGAGTTTTCGTGCATGTTCAAGCCTCCAAATGTAAACTCCTACTGTGAACCGATAAAAATTTCACATTCGATCCAAAATACCCGATTTCCTGTTGGATTTGGAATACGGGTGCAAGAGACTTTTTGGAGCAGTTTTGCACAAGGTATCGACTCCCCAAATTTCATCACTCTATGTTAAAAAAACCTAATAGGAAACGCCTTTTTGAAAAATTCAAGGGGGCGCCACTGAGGCATTTTGTTACATTTTTTCGTAACATTGCAAGATTATCGAACGTTATCCAAAGCCGCATGTATGTGCAAATTTTTACGAGTTTTTGTGCATATTCAAGCCTCCAAATGTAAACTCCTACTGTGAACCCACGAAAATTTCACATTCGATCCAAAATACCCGATTTCCTGTTGGATTTGAAATATGGGTGCAAGAGACTTTTTGGAGCAGTTTTGCATAAGGTATCTACTCCCCAAATTTCCTCGCTCTATGTTGAAAAAACCCAATAGGAAAGGCCTTTTTTAAAACTTCTTTCTGTCGCCACTAGTTGGCACTGTAGAGTTGATGCAAATGACCCCTACAAGAACTTTAAGGGTATGACTCTCAACAAACACGGGAAGTTTGGCGCAGATATGTTGTATATCTGCCGAGTTATGACTGTTCAAAGTTTTTTGCGTGACAAATTGTTGACGTTCATTTTCACTTTCCTGTTTGGACCCCTCCGCCTCAACGAAACCTCAATATTTTTCATCAGGCACCTGAACACAGGTCTTAAGGCTCCTCTGATGCAGGTTTGAGGTTAACAGATTTTTTTCCCTTGGAGGAGGAACCTGTCTCGTAAAAAAAGGCATTTCCTGTTCTCACTAGGGGGCGCTAGACCTAATGGGTAATATTTCAATGCACTCGTGTTAAGGGTGGCATACCACACATACATGCCAAATATGAAAAAGATTGAACGTTGTGTCAAGGAACTATTAGTCATTTACTGAATTTGTCATTTTGCCGAAAAAATGACCGACTTTGGCACCACGCCCAGGTCAGACCCGTGAATGAAAACGCACCATTTTCAAAACTTAAGATTTCATATGTCTCCTGAACAGTCTCACCAATTTTGAAGATGATCCAACTAACTCCCTCGGTGAAAAGGTCTCAAATGTGCACCCTGTAAATCGATAAAAATTTCATATTTGATCCAAAATAACCGATTTCCTGTTGGGTTTGGAATATGCGTGTAAATGCTTTTTTGGAGCGGTTTTGGACAAGCTGTAGACCCCCAAAATTTCATTGCTCTACGCTGACAGACTCTAATGTTATAGGCCAATTTTAAAATTTCAAGGGGGCGCCACTGAGCCATTTTTTATATTTTTTTGCAACGTTGCAAAATTATCGAAATTTACAATTTTTCGGACGTATGTGCACATTTTGGTGACTTTTCGTGCATGTTCAGGCCTCCAAATTGGCCGTTTTCATTTGCCCTGAAAAAAAAAAAAAAAAAAAAAAAAAATAATAATAATCCTTTGCAAAACAATAGGGCCTTTGCACGCTTAGTGCTCGGGCCCTAATAATCCTTTGCAAAACAATAGGGCCTTCGCACGCCTAGTGCTCGGGCCCTAATAATAATAATCCTTTGCAAAACAATAGGGCCTTCGCACGCTTAGTGCTCGGGCCCTAATAATCCTTTGCAAAACAATAGGGCCTTCGCACGCCTAGCGCTCGGGCCCTAATAATTACCGTATAATAATCCTTTGCAAAACAATAGGGCCTTCGCACGCTTAGTGCTCGGGCCCTAATAATCCTTTGCAAAACAATAGGGCCTTCGCACGCTTAGTGCTCGGGCCCTAATAATCCTTTGCAAAACAATAGGGCCTTCGCACGCTTAGTGCTCAGGCCCTAAAAATTATGATAAGTTTTAAACGTTACTGTCCTACCGAATTATTTATAAACAAGAATAAAGTAGTAGTAGAAAAATGCTTGGCTTTATTAAATGCTTCACTGAGTGAGTCTACTCAAATCCGCTCGGAGCTGCTCACTTACACACCATGAGTTGCCACAGCAATTGTTTAACAAGTTAAACGATGATTGACGCATGCTGTGCTTCAGAAGTTCATGAATCTGGCAAGATCAAACACATTCATCTGTCAATCATCGTTAAATTTAATAAATAACTCCAGTGCACTCATGTTTTTTTTTTTTTTAATTGAAAAAAAATCTGCGATGGACTGCGGGCGCGAAGTTTGAAGCGTGAAGTAGTGAGGGCCTTGCCGCACATCCCACTGCCCCTCGTCTCAGCTCCCCCGTGGTGTATGAAGGCATATATAACGGTATAAATAGCTGGGCTTGCAGCTAGGAGGCAGATATTATGTCACCTCCCCAAACAACCGATCCCAGCCGCCCCACATCCTCGGTGCATGATGCATTAAAATCAAGGGGGAGCCTTGCAGGCCCTATTCCGACTCTCCCCGAAAACCTGAATGAGTGTGTCGGTGCCCAAAGTGAAAAATATTTACAGTGCTAAGTGAAGAGTGTTTGAGTTAAGAAGCAGGCTCCAGCGGGTGGGGCCCCGCCCGCCAAAACAGCCAACCACAGGGTGAGAGAAGTGCCAGGGCCCCAACCACCCCCAGGCACTCACCCAGCATCCCCGAATGGGCGCCGCACCAACGCACCAGCTGCCAGGAGGCAACCACACCCCCAACAGCGGATGACCAGCTCCACCCCAGACCCTACACTACCCCGAGAGGACCCATTGATGACCTTGCCGACAGAAGGGCAACAACAGCAGCTGCAGGCCAGAGAATTGGCCAAATTTAAAAAACTGTCCTATATCCATGTGTGATACATCATTGGAAAGTTTAAAATCTCAATTCTCTGGCGGCGGAAGATAAAACTTTAACAAGAGGGCATTTAATTTTTTTTTTTTTTTTTCTAAATCAAACCCCTAAACCCTAGCTCGAGGTGAGAGCATGAGAGAGCATAATTTAAGACACCATGATTTTAACGAGATATTATCGAGTACATACCTTTTTTTTTGTTCCAAAAAAAAACGTAGCATGTCTCACCGAGTGTCAAGACACAGCTGTGAATGGCCACAGCCGGGCTTTTGGGGATTTTATGGGTGAAACACGGTAATATAACAAGGGTCGCAGTGCAGAAATCGCAAATAACATCAGGGGGGTTTTCTTTTCAAATATTTACCCTTTTAAACGTTTTATTTGAATTTTTCTTTGTTTGGAGCGATTATTTATCATTTTTTAAAAATCGGGAAAAACGCGACAGTAACACAAAAAATACAATTAAGCGATTGTTATGAGGTAGATATTCGTTTTTTTTTTCATTGTGACGTAAGTAAGTGAGATAAGTCTAAAATATGCGGGTGAATAATTTTATAGTCTTTTTTTTAAACTAAATATTAGACATAAATGATTTTAAGCTAAAAATGATTGACATTTTGAATAATGAATATAATTACTAACCTTCTTCTTATGGCTGAGTTGAAACAAAAGCAGTTGCGTGGTGTCTGTAAACGGGGGTCTCCAGGGTAAAACTGAGTAATTAAAAATAGTGTGGGGGCTTAATGTGCCATGAAACTGCTGTGGCAGCATATAGACATATTGTTCTATCAAACACAACAGCTCTTTTGGCTTAACATACATCAGTTTATTTTAAAGAGGGGTGCAAGAGCAGAAACTGCTTTCTTACCCTTGTCTGTATATATATAATATAAATAAATATATATATATAATTTTCATTATTCTTGTTATTGCATTCGTTCACAGGCAACAAATAATAATTTTCCTAGCTTCATTTTTCTAGCGAATGTTGTCCACTGTTTTTCATAATTGCCCAATTTATTTGTTTTACAGATATTTTCTCCAGTGTTATGCCATATGTTCCATGATTAAACTTTTCCATTTGTTCATGTTAGTATTTTATTTTGTTAAAGTGTGTGTGTGTGAGAGCTTGATTATTTGATTCACTGCATTCACATTTGCCAAGCAGACAAAGATTTGGAGACAGTAGCCACGTTTACATGCTGACTTTTATTCATACCGATTCAAATCATTCCGAATGGAAATTTCACATCAGCTGTTTACATGTCATTTCATCTATTCCGATACAGCGTTTACATGTGACTGCCTTTATTCCGAAAAGACGTGTCAGATCAGCTGCTGTTTTAACTTTTCGAGTGGAAACAAAACTTCAGAATGATACGCCGTTCATTTAAAAAGTTGTGTGGGTGAGCGTGCGTGTGCTTGGAAGCCATGTTGCAAGTGACGTTACTTACGTCACCAAGTGACGTCACCACGTCAGTACGGAGCATGCGCAGAAAGAACGCAACCAGACACCATTCCGCTTCCCTGTTTACATGATATAATTTTACTTCTAATCGGTTTGGGAAAAGGAATATTCCACCCCTGTGAATCGGAATGAAATTCCATTCGGTTTGGGCCTGTTCATTCTGAATGAGGTGTTTATATGGAACACATTTATTCGGTTTGAACAAATATTCCGATTGTAATTGGAATATTTGGCTCCATGTAAATGTGGCAAGTGGAATCCTGCGGTTCAAAAGGGATGAGAGTTTCTTCGTTATCTGCAACCAGAACTGTTGTACAGGTTTACATCTCCAAATCGGATGCAAATATGTATCTGGAGTATCCTCGTTACAGTTTTTACTTTTATCAGATTGGGAAAACCCCATTTTGTACACATTAAATTGAGTTATATGCCATCTAAGCAGTATTGTAAACTGGATAAGTTGCAGATTGCTACTTTTGGTCATTGTAAATGTATTTTTAAGGTAGTGGTGGGAATTTGCTTTTGATGGAAGTTGAGATGCCTGATTTGGAAATCTTGCAATATTTTTTATTATCTTTAAACAAATACTGTAATTGGTTTATTCCTCTTTCCTCCTATGTGCTAAAATAAATAGGAATTTTGCTAACCTCAAAATCTGGTTTGTGCCAGATTGGTGAAAGTTTATATCGTGCTAATTTTGAATGCGTGATTTCCATTCATTTCCTCTGGGCTTTTAAAGTGCATGCTAACATTGGATTCTTGAAGTAGCTGTGTTGCTTGACATGGGAACTAATAAATGAGAGGGTTGCCAGTTTTACTTGATTATAACCTATTTGCTTTAATTCCAGCCATGATTGTTGTTTGCGTTAGGGTGTAAACACTTAATGAGGTGTTGTTTTTCATTTGCTATGTATTAATATTGGAAGTATCCAAGCCCCCCTCTAGTGTCTGTCTTTGCAGGTTGGAGATGCTACTTCTGTTATTCTTGTTCTTAAAGTATTATTTTTTTGGCGGGTGAGTTTAGATCTTGAAACCGTTTTTAAGTAGGTTTAAAGGGGATCATTGAAAACAAATAGTTTATTTGTGGGGATATTTTCATTTTTATGTCGCTATCTACCCCAGAAGTGAGATAGGCAGATTATTCCATTGTATTAAATCTTCACATATTTTTATTAAAAGTGGTTAAAAGTCTCTCTGTCTTGATGGAGATCATTGCCAGGGAAGAAAGTCATCCCAGGTCAGTCCTGTTTCAACTACTGTATATGCATGACCAATTTTGTCACCTAATGCTACCTTTAAAGTGCGTATGACACCAAAAAGCGAAGCAAAAAGTTTATTTCATATTTCACACGGTGTTTTATGCACCTGAATGAAATGGACCGCTTGGATGTGTGTGGAAGCGATCGTTTTATATATTCAATTTTTGAATACCGCGCCATGAAAATGAGTGACTTCCGGCTTCAGTCTCGCGTTTAGGACGAATGCGAATGTGACGTCACCTGGGTCAGCATCTCACAATACCGCATTGCTTTACAGAATGCAGATGGACTGCAGATTCAGCTTTATTCGTTTATTTTTATAGTCAAACGGCTGCAGAAAATCGTTGCTGTACCAGGGAGAGGCGTGTGAGCCTTTTTGGGTTTCAAAAAGTTCCCGTTCACCGCGGATATTGGCCAAAACAAGCCCTACTACTGTCTGACCACTGAACTCACGAGTAAATGAGTCAACATCATATTTTGTATTATGTCAAATGGCACACGTTTTAATATGGCGGTTGCGTGCATTTTTGCCACTCGGCCGATGACCTGCGGCTTGTTTGCACTCCCCTCTCTATACTCGGCTTATTGCCCTCTTCATGTGCCCGGTGTTCTGTCAAATTTTCAACCCCATCAGAAATTGCAACTTTGTGTTAAAAATGGCCGCGAATGCAGCGATTACAAAATAAACACTACAAACTTTCAATTTACTTACGTTTGATCATGGACCAACATGTAGAGAAGTTTTCCTCATGTTAGCTGCACAACAACTGCCCGCTGCCCTCTCACTGGTTACGTCTTCGTCGTGTAGTGAAGCATTATTTTACGCAATATTCGTGTTGACCATGTGGCAGCTATGCGCTCCTCCGACATCGACCGGTTTGTCCTGCTGCTTCCCTGGCTCTCCTACCTGCAGCAGGGGAACGAGTCCGATGAGCTGTAACTTACTCGCCGCCAGGCGGGTGGCCGATCAGCAAAGACAATCGACAACCCCGCTGCTGTGTGACATGGTCCGGGCTAGTTTTGTGTGATTTTTCGCTTTGAAAAGCATAAATAAGAGACGTCACTCGGTTCGGGTTAGCAGCTTGGCTAGCTGTCACGCCTCTTGGTTTGTTTACATTCTCCGAAGCCGGGGCAGGGAAATGACAAAAGCCAGACTAACTACGGTGGCATAAAATATCGTTCGGGAGGTGCGACAGCAAAGGTGAAGTCGACAGTTTTGATCATTATGGAGTAATTTTGCCATGTCGTACTGAATAAATGCATTTTTAATTATTATTTCATATTCCATTTAGCACAAGATTATTAGCATTATTTGTCATATTCATACTGTTTACTTAGCAACTGAGGATAAATACTTCTATAAAACGAATATCCTGTAAATATATTGGAGTAGAGAGACTGAAACAATGACATTTTGCGGCTCTCTCATCGCATTTTCCTTGTTCTGAATAATTCTCCCTGAATGGGCTGAATTCTAAATCAGAGGAAACCATGACCCTGCCGACGTCATCCTCCTGTTGGAGACACTAGAGCCCTACTATGGTAGGCGTGGCTAAACGGCGGTTTAAAACACTAATTTCTCGCCATCTGCGCTTTGCCAAATTGTTGTATATAGTTGAATCGTCTCAAAATATGATTCTAATTCACATAATAATGCTGTTTAAGACTTTTTTTTAATGCTGTCGTACGCACTTTAAGTTGCTTATTCTACTGCCAATCCCTGACATCATTAGTGCCTCCTAACATGAGGCCGGAGAAGTGTTGTTATGCTTCTTGGCCACCAACTGCATGGCACAAGAAACACATTACAGAAATATAGTTGCTGACAAAAACACGTCTCGTTATATAAATCAGCTACACAATGAAAATTGAGTTTATACAGTATTCATATTTGAACATTTAATAGAAACATAAAGAGAGAGCACCACCCTCATCTGCGGCCCAGCCGAACCTGGCTTCCGGATGTAAGCGGTGCAGCACTGTGCTGTGCTATGTTGCGCTGTGTACTTTGCATAATCTCTTCTTAGTATTTTAATAGTTAAGGTGAAAATTAAAAGATAATATAAAAACGGCAATGTTAAATTGTAATTATAACACAAAAAAATGAAACCATGCAATTATTTTTTTTTCATTGTTTTTCTTTCCTTCCATGACGACATGACACCTCCTCTGACTGCAAGTCACTGGCCTTTACTATTATGAATGATTAAGAGAACCTTAATCAAAAAGATGCATCATCTCGAAAGTTACGTATGTAACTACGGTTCTATGAATCCCGAATGACCGCCAGAGGCGGTGCTGAAAGCACTGAATGATCCCTTCGCGCATGCGCAGTGCGAGTATTAATACCAAAAAAGTCACCTGTGACCCCAGGTTGACCTCCTGCCGGGGTATAAGTTCCGGCGTCAACCTCGTACCAGCCCCTACAGAACCTTCTCGCGTGTGGCACGAGGATTCTGAGTGACGGAACGCTCTGGCGGTCATTCGGGATTCATAGAACCGTAGTTACATACGTAACTTTCGTTCTATTTCATCCCTGCTAACCGCCAGAGGCGGTGCTGAAAGCACTGAATGACCAATACCAGCGGGGTCACGAAGAAACAGACACAAACCTCACAGGGAAGTCCCCTCCGATCCGAATACCGCACCCAGCGGGTGGGGAGAGGTGACGTCCAAACAGTAGAACCTGAAGAAGGTGCCAGGCGCAGACCATGAGGCGGCGGCACAGATGTCCTCCAGAGGCACCCCTTTCAGGGCAGCCCAGGATGTGGCCACGCCCCTGGTAGAGTGACAGCGCACACCCGACGGCAGGGGGCGACAAGCCATCTGATAGGAGTAAGAAATAGTATCAACGACCCAATGAGAGAGGCGCTGCTTGGAGAGGGCAGAGCCCCGACCACGTGCCCCGTAGCAGACAAAAAGTTGGGACGACCTACGAAAACTTGCCGTGGAGTCCACATAAAGCCTCAGGGCCCTCACCGGGCACAACAGCTCCGGTCTGCTCCCACCCTCCCCAGGCGGGGGGCGGTAACGAGCAAGGCGTAAGGGACGATTGCAACGGGAGCCAGCCAACACCTTGGGCATAAACGCAACGTTAGGCCACAGTGTGACACCTGAACCCTCGGGGTGCCAAAACATGCACGACGGGCTAACCGAGAGTGCGTGCAGTTCGCCAACCCGCTTAGCAGAGGCAACGGCCAGCAGGAACGCCGCCTTGCGGGCGACCCACTGAGGCCCGGCCGCATCCATAGGCTCGAAGGGGGGGCGGCACAAGCTGTCAAGCACCAGCTGCAGATCCCAGACCGGGGCGCGAGGACACCTGCGGGGGTGGAGCCTCAGAGCCCCCTTGAGGAATGTAGCGACCAGGCCGTGGTTCCCCACAGATCCACCAGAGACCTTGGCGTGATGAGCAGAGACGGCAGCCACGTAGACCTTGAGGGTGGACGGAGAGCGACCAATATCAAGGAGGGACTGTAAGAAGTCCAGAACAGTGGGGACAGAACAACTCACCGGGTCATCCCCACGGTCCCCGCACCACTTCACGAACAACTTCCACCGGCCAGCGTACTGCAGCCGGGTGGAGGGCGCCCGGGCGGTCAAAAGCGTCCGCCTGACTGAACTCGAGCAGGCGTCAAACAGCGAGTCGGTCCCCTCAGCGGCCAGACGTGCAGGCGGAGACGGCGAGGATCGGGATGCCATAACTGGCCCCCCAACTGGGACAGTAGATCCCGCCTCTCGGGGAGGCACCAAGGCTCGCCGACACACCGGCTGCGCAGCAGGGGAAACCATAGGCGAGCCGGCCAGAAGGGGGCCACCAGCAGCAATGAGTGCCCCTCCAAAGACACCCTCCGAAGCGTCAGCCAGATCAGAGGGAGCGGCGGGAAGGCGTAGAGCAGGACCCTCGGCCAGGGGTGGGCCAGCGCGTCCTGACCGAGAGGGCTGGAGCGCTCCCCCAGGGAAAACCAGAGAGGGCAATGGGCCGACTCCCGGGAGGCGAAGAGGTCCACCTCGGCTTGGCCGAAAACTCCCCAAATCGCGCGCACCACCTCGGGATGGAGGCGACACTCCCCCGGCGGGAGGCGACGGCGGGACAAGGAGTCCGCCAGACGGTTCAACTGGCCGGGAAGATAGGCGGCCCGCAGACTCGCAAGACGAGGGGCCGCCCACACAAGAAGACGGCGGGAGGCCTCCAAGAGATGAGCGTACCTCGTGCCCCCCTGGTGGTTGATGTGGTACACGGCGGCAGCGTTGTCTGAACGCACCAGCACGTGCCTTCCCCGTAGGAAAGGGCAAAAGTGCCGGAGAGCCAGGTGAACCGCACGCAGCTCCAGGACGTTGATGTGGACAGCGTGGTCCCGCAGAGACCAGCTGCCCCGAGCAGCCCTGCGCTGCCAGACGGCACCCCATCCCAAGCGACTGGCGTCCGTAGTGACCACCTCGCGACGGACTGGGGCAACCCCCAATGGAACGCCCTCCAACAAGAAAGCCCCGTTCCTCCACGGCGCCAAGGCCACCGCGCACCGGCCGGAGACTCTCAGTAACCGTCGCCGGTGCCGCCTGGCGTCCAGGCGAAAGCCATTCAGCCACCGCTGCAGGGGGCGCAAGAAGAGAAGACCAAGGGGCACGACCGCGGTCAGGGACGTCAGCACGCCCAAAAGACGCAGAAAGGTCAGATACGGACGTACCTGACCCACCGGAAAATGCGAGAGGAGGCGAAGAGTGGCCTCCACCCGACGGGACGACGGTCGAGCCAACGTGGCCACCGAGTCCAGAGACACCCCGAGGAAGGTCGCCTGCTGGGAAGGAACCAGACACGACTTCCCCAAATTCACCCTGATGCCCAAGCGATCCACGTGGGCAAGAAGGACTGCCGTATCGCCGTACGCCTGAGCGCGCGACGGCGCACACAGCAGCCAGTCGTCGAGGTAGGGCAGAATCTTCATGCCCACCGACTGGAGGGGAGCCAGACCAGCCCGCACAACACGGGTGAACACCCTCGGGGAAAGGGAGAGCCCGAAGGGGAGCACCCTGAACTGCCAGTGGCGACCCCTGTAGGCGAAGCGGAGAAACCGCCTGTGGCGAGGAGCGACCGGCACATGAAAGTAGGCGTCCTTCAGGGCCACGGAGGTGAACCACTCCCCCCGGGCGACCACCCGCAATACATCCGCGACGGTCAACATGCGGAACGGAAGTACCTTCAGGTACCGATTGAGGCCCCGCAAATCCAGAACCGGTCGAAAACCGCCGGTCTTCTTCGGAACCAGAAAATAAGTTGAGTAAAAACCCCGGGGGCAAGCCCGGGGATCCACAGGCTCGATGGCCCCCATGGCCAGGAGAGAAGACAGCCCCCGGCTCAGAGCCAGAGCCCTCGCCGGGTCCGAGACAGTAGTCACCCGGACCCGGCGGGACACGGGGGGCCGGCGTCGGAACTGGAGCACGTACCCATGGGTCAAGGTGGATATCACCCATGGGTCCGAAACTCGAGCAGCCCAGTACCTGAGCTGCTGGTGGGAAAAAAATCCGACGGCCGGCCCAACGGCCTCAGTCCCTGCCCCTCCGGCCCCGACGGGCCCTGGGGGGCTGGCGGGCGGGAGGCCCCGCCTGCGCCCGACGTGGAGGCAAGCGGGCGGGGTCACGAAAGGAATCGGCTGAATGCCGGGAGGCTGGCTGGGCACCATAGCCCCCATCAGGGGAAAGGTGCGCCGTACGGCGAGGACGAAAACCAGCAGAGGGAGCCCCCAGCCCACCTGCAGGAGCGGAGCCCCGACGCAGGCCCGACAGCTGTTGCCTGGCCGCACGGGCCGAAATAGTCCTCTCCAAGGCAGACACCGCCGCCGAGCCAAAAAGATGGCCGGGTTCAACCGGAACGTCACGGAGCGTCCTCCGGGCAGGCTCAGTCAGGGGGGACTGAGCAAGCCACACCTGACGACGAGCCTGCACAAGATAGGACATCGTCCGCCCGAGCTCCCGTGTCACCAGGGCGAACGCGTGCAACGCCGCGTCGCAGAAGCCCACGGCAGAGGTGTCAGCACCGCTCTCGGGCAAGGACGCCGAGAGGGCCAACAAGAGGTGAGCCATGGAATTACCGATGCGCCCAGCACGCGCACCGGCACCATAGGCCCGGAGAATGAGATCATCCGTCAGCCGACCCTGTGGCTGAGGGCACCGCACAACCGGGCGGAGAGACTCCTCAGGGGACACGATGAGGGATGCAATGGCGGGCTCAACACCCGGCATGCGGTCCAGGCCCACAGCGGCCGGATCATGCATGGCCGCCAGAGCCCGACCATCGGCCGAAAGACGAGACAGAGCCGCCGGATCCCTCCAGCCCGCATGGAGCTCCCTAACAAAGTCGGCCGAAGCAGGGACCGCAAAATTCGGGGCGGACCGCTGGTGCCGAAAAAATGCGCTCGCCGGCGCCGAAGCGGGCCGTTGAGGCAAGTCCAGCTGCAGACGCGCCAACGCGCCGCGCAGCACCGCCAGTATGGAAGCGTCAGGGGAGCCGGCTGACGAGCCCAGCGCAGAGGACGAGGAGCCGAGCTCCGAAGGCACAAACGCCGACTCACCCACGTCATCATGGAACATGGAAGCCGAAGCCGCCAGCGAGACGGCATCGGCCTCCAGGTCAAGGTCGGGCATGCCAGGCGAACGCGGGTCAAAAGCAGCCGCTGAGTCACCCGGGGGACGGTCACCCAATAGAGACCGCAACTCAGCCACCTCCCTGCGCAGCCGCTCGACATCAGAGGCGAGCAGCTCGTCAACTTTCGATCTCTTCGGACGGGGGCCGGACGGAGGAGCCGAAGGACCGCGACGCTTCGAGCGCCTAAGCCCAGAAGGGGGCCGCGTCTCAGATGCGGACGGGCCCCCGAGCACGACGGGGGAGGGGGACGAACAAACATCCGCAAACCCCCCGCGTGGGTCGTCAGATAGGCCACGGCAAGCCGCACACCGGTTCAGGGTGTCGGACGGCCCAAGGAGGGAACCGCAGGCCACACAGCAGTGAGAGCCCTCCATAGCGACGCGACCGTGAAAACAGCGAGCCGAGGGAAGGTGGCGCGAACGGCACCTACACGGCAAGCGCAGGCAAGCTAGCAAAAATGCTAACCACAGGTAAGCTAGCGAAAAAAGGCTAACCACGGGTAAGCTAGCGAAAAAGGCTAACCACGGGTAAGCTAGCAAGAAAGGCTAACCACAGGTAAGCTAGCGAAAAAGGCAAACCACAGGTAGGCCAGCGACCGATCGCCCACAAGCGGCGGAAAAGTGACGCCACACGGCGAATGCCCGCGCGCGGCCAAACAGGGCGGCACGGAAGCCGACGCGGCGGTCGAGCAACGCGCCGGCGGGGACAATCAAACGGGCGAACGGAGCCGGCGGCCGCGCAAACAGCGAGCCAGCCGTGATCACTCACCCAACACAGACGCCGCCGGCCGGGAGAGGGGTCGCGCACGAAGCCGTCACCGGCGCGGGTCGGCAGTAGTCCCAAGTCCGGAAAACGAAACAAGAAAAAAGCCCAAGACTTCCCGATTGCCAATAGAGTGACGCAGCCTTAGGAGGGCGAACCCGCAGCTCCGACTCAAAGTCAAACAAGGCTATACGCGACACAAGTAGCAACTGCCACGCGAGAAGAAAAAAGGGGCTGGTACGAGGTTGACGCCGGAACTTATACCCCGGCAGGAGGTCAACCTGGGGTCACAGGTGACTTTTTTGGTATTAATACTCGCACTGCGCATGCGCGAAGGGATCATTCAGTGCTTTCAGCACCGCCTCTGGCGGTTAGCAGGGATGAAATAGAACTCCCTTTCACTCCAATGTTATGTTATGTAAAGCTTCTTCCTACACAAGTTGCTGTTTTGCTAAAGCCTTTACCAGGGAGATGTTAGCACATTTGAATACCAAATCCCTAAGAAATGCCACCATGTGCTGCCAAACATATGGCACATACCAGAAAGTGCAACTCACTCTGAGGCTAATAAGATTGACACATTCCATTATACTGATGAACTATAATTGACACAATTTCATACAGTATGATCTATTAGTATCGTGGTTCAGTCACCTGACTTGACCCATGCAGTTCTCTACATGAGCAGTCTCCAGCAACGTAGCCCTGAACAGGAGTGGCAATATCTTAAAAAATACATATATGGCAAAACATTTAATAATTTTTGGTCATATATTTCGGAAAAATAAATACATATAGATAGCTGGGATAGGCTCCAGCACACCCCTGACCCTCGTTAGGAGAGAAGCGCTACTTAAAATGAATGAAAGAAATCACTTTTTGGATGGGTTTCTGTCCAAAATACGGTCTGCTTTTACTTTAAACTCTCTTGGTGTAGTATTTTATAAAACCTCAAAGGTTTTCTTAGCCTTTAAACTAGGGATGTCCCGATCCGATCACGTGATCGGAAATCAGGCCAATCGCGCCATTTTTCAGAGGATCGAATCGGATCAAAGGGATTGGGTATTTCATTTATAAATTTACGTACTTTTGTTTTTCTGCTTCATGCTCGTACAGGGCCACAGCCTCTTACCCTCCCTTCTGCTAAGCAGTGTGACCAAACTGTTTCTCTTGGTCTTCCTTTGGTAAGATGATTGACAGGTCCATAGCCTTGATCTGGCCAGAGAAGCCTCGGTAGCTCTACGATCAAAGGCACAAATGTGTTATTCATCATTTAACTTGCAGCCCTGTCTGAAGTGTTTTGAACTACGAAGGGCGCCATGTTTTAAGGACAGAATGGACGCTCAGAGTGATTACGTAGACTGTCACTGTCATTCAACGAATACTACCGGGTTACTCCAATTCCTTCTATGCGGCGAGATGGCCAACACATGCGCTCATCTGTTAAAAGTGGCGAGTACCGTAATTTTTGGACGATAAGCAGCTACTTTTTTCCCTCATTTTGAATCCTGCGCCTTATTGTCCAGCATGACTTGTTTGTTTATTTATTTGGGTTAATAGATAACACTTTATTGAATGTGGCGTCATAAAATTGCCATACAACTGTCATAATTATTGCATGACACTATCATGGGCATTAATGAATGCTTATGACATATGTCGTCAGGTATCATCCGGCAAATTTTGTTACGAACTCCATTTATGTCCAGCTTGGATCTTCTACATCCATTCAAGAGTGAGACCATTTGCCGGATGACACAAAATGACATCTTTCATAAGCATTCATTAATGCTCATAGCAGTATCATGTCATAATTGTGGTGGTGTTATGACAGTTTTATGACACAACTGTCAAATAAAGTGTTACTAAATACCATAGCTCGCAATTAATTGCACAGAAGATTAATTTTGATTGTAAATTACATCTGTAGCGCTGCAATGCATGCTAGAAGGCAAGTTGGATGACAACAGTGTTGACAGCAGGTGGCCGTAAAGGTTGACCGTCTCCCCCAAGGGAGCAGGCCAAATGGATCTTGAAGCAATGAAGCAGCCAATTGGTTCAATGCTTTATGGTGGTTCATTTTGTCTTAGACAGTCTTATGATGCCACTGTCAAATAATGTTTTACCGATTAATATCTTGTAGTGTAAATATCCCATAATACAGAGAGGACAGCTGCGGTTTATAGTCCAGTGCGGTTTCTCTATGAACAAAGGCCATTTTCGTGTCAAATTTGGTGGGGGCAGCTTATAGTCAGGTGCACCTTATAGTTCGAAAATTACGGTACTTACTATTTGTGTTTTTATTGAGTCTTTTATTACCTTTTCATTGCCTCAAAATACTTTTTGCATGTATTTCCATCTCATACTTTTAAGCATTGTGTTTTCTTATGGTAGCTTTGAATCAGATTGTTGATCTGTTGACCCCATTAGTCACATAGCATATTTAAACCGCCCTTATTTGATATTACTACATTTAAGTATTTTCTTTCATATGTTCTGTCTGTATGAATCTAAACAAAACAAGCTGAAAGCACACAGGAGTAATTTGGGTGTCAAATTCGCCTCGTGGAAAGGCGCTGTAGCACATTTTGCCAGAACACCTTTTTTTTTGTTCTACTCTCATCTCATCTATCTTTGCTGTTCATTTTGCTTTTGCTGCTCGTTTTTTGAAATATTGACAGTGCTGTCATGCTCATTAATGTTCCTCTCAGGTTCAAATTGAAATGGTTGAACAGATTACATGTTTATGTCGCTAGAGTCACACTCTGGGAGCCCAGCAGCGTATCAATATCAAATTATTTTAACTCACAATAACTAGAATATTATATATTTTTAGTTATTTCACCTTTTTTTTTTTTGCTAAGTACATTATTCCAAAAATGTCATTCTAGGGCTGTCAAACGATTAAAATTTTTAATCGAGTTAATTACAGCTTAAAAATGAATTAATCGTAATTAATCGCAATTAATCGCAATTCAAACCATCATGAAATATGCCATATTTTTCTGTAAATTATTGTTGGAATGGAAAGATAAGACACAAGATGTATATATATATTCAACATGCGGTACATAAGGACTGTATTTATTTATTATAACAATAAATCAACAAAATGGCATTACCATTATTAACATTCTGTTAAAGCGATCCATGGATAGAAACACTTGCAGTTCTTAAAAGATAAATGTTAGTACAAGTTATAGAAATTTTATATTAAAACCCCTCTTAATGTTTTCGTTTTAATAAAATTTGTAAATTTTTCAATCAAAAAATAAACTAGTAGCCCGCCATTGTTGATGTCAATAATTACTTAGACAATGCTCATGGGTGCTGAAACCTATAAAATCAGTCGCACCCAAGCGCCAGCAGAGGGCAGCAAAACTCCACAAAACACAATTAACAAGTGGGCATTTCACTGTACTGTCATTTAAATCTGTCTGAGCGGGGCATGTTTGTTAAATGCGTCAAAGCGCTTTGAGCGCCCGTTAACGCGATAATTTTGACAGCCCTAGTTCATTCATAATTTTATTGCCTACAGTGAGAATTTACAATGTAAATAGTCATAAAAATAAAGAAAACGCACTAATGCGTACGTGTGTCCAAACTTTTGGCCTGTACTGTGCATGGGTGTGTGTGTGTGTATGGATGCAATATACCTACCTTCATAATGCATTTCAGACTAACTAGCTAGCAGCAGCTAAGTGTGTACTTTTGACCGCAAAACAACAAAGGTACGTGCGCAGAAGGAAAACAGGGAAAACGCGGACTGGATTTTTAGAGATGGGGGTGTTCTCTATATGAACATGTGGAACGGATTGGATACCATACCATACCATCATCTACCGCTTGCTCTGAGGTCGGGTCGCGGGGGCAGCAGCTTTAGCAGGGAAGCCCAGACTTCCCTCTCCCCCAGCCACTTCAACCAGCTCCTCTGGGGGGATCCCAATGTGTTCCCAGGCCAGCCAAGAGACGTAGTCTCTCCAGCGTGTACTGGGTCGTCCCTGGGGCTTCCCGCCGGTGGGACACGCCCGGAACACCTCTGCGGGGAGGCGTCCAGGGGGCATCCGAACCAGATGCCTGAGCCACCTCAGTTGGCTCCTCTCAATGCGGAGGAGTAGCGTCTTGACGCCGGGTCCCTCCCGGATGACCGAGCTTCTCACCCTATCTCTAAGGGAGAGCCTGGACACCATGCGGAGAAAACTCATTTCGGCCGCTTGTATCCAGGATCTTGTTCTTTCAGTCACGACCCACAACTCGTGACCACAGGTGAGGATAGGAACGTAGATCGACCGGTAAATCGAGAGCTTCCCCTTTCAGCTCAGCTCCTTCTTCACCACTACAGACCGGTGCAGAGTCCGCATTACTGCAGACGCTGCACCGATCCGCCTGTCCATCTCCCGCTCCCTCCTACCCCCACTTATGAACAAGACCCCAAGATACTTTAACTCCTCCACTTGAGGCAGGATCTTATCCCCGACCCGGAGAGGGCACTCCACCCTTTTCCGACTGAGGACAACGGTCTCGGATTTGGAGGTGCTGACCTTCATGCTAAGGTCACCAAACCGGACACCTTCAACGCTTCGGCTGCGCCTAGAAATTCTGTCCAAATAAATTATGAACAGAATCGGTGACAAAGGGTAGCCTTGGCGGAGTCCAACCCTCACTGGGAACGAATTCGACTTACTGACGGCAATGTGGACCAGACTCTGACACCGGTCGTACAGGGACCGAACAGCCCTTACCAAGTGGCTCAGTACCCCGTACTCCCGGAGCACCCCGCACAGGACTCCCCGCGGCACATGGTCGAACGCCTTCTCCAGATCCACAAAACACATGTAGACTGGTTCGGTGAACTCCCATGCACCCTCGAGGACCCTACCAAGGGTGTAGAGCTGGTCCACTGTTCCACGTCTGGGACGAAAACCACACTGCTCCTCCTGAATCAGATATTCAGCTTCCCGGTGGATCCTTCTCTCCAGCACCCCTGAATAGACTTTACCGGGGAGGCTGAGGAGTGTGATCCCTCTATAATTGGAACACACCCTCCGGTCCCCCTTCTTAAAAAGGGGAACCACCACCCCGGTCTGCCAATCCAGAGGCATTGTCCTCAATGTCCACGTGATGTTGAAGAGGCGTGTCAGCCATGACATCCCTACAACATCCAGAGCCTTTAGGATCTCCGGGCAGATCTCATCGACCCCTGTGGCCTTTCCACCGAAGAGCTTTCCAACCACCTCAGTGACTTCAACCCCAGAGATCAGAGAGCCCACCTCTGAGTCCCCAGACTCTGCAGAAGACATTTATTGACAAACTTCACAAGAAGAAACAATTTCTAAAGAAGCTTGTTGTTCACAGAGTACCTTCAAGAGAATAGAGTGCAAGGAAAAAGTGGTAGGGATAGGTGCACCAGAAACATGGGCACCCGCAGTCTTGTTTAGAGATTTTTTTTTTCTTTCCAAGAAAAACACAAGGTGTATTAAGGCTGAGTTTGTGCATCAGGTTCCTCTAGACAGAGACAGTATTGAAATGGTTAATAAAGTCTCGCTAAAAACTGTTCCGCTACATTTTGTTACTCGTAGAATGGAACATTGCTGCAAAAATATGACAGAAAAATGTGCAGATTTAACATTTATTATCTTGTGCTGGCATTCTAACTAGGATTGTCTGCCATCCCAAAGGACCAAGGGAAAGCCACAGTTTACACACATTTGTGGTAATAATAAATAACAGACAGCTAAAAAGTTTAGGACAAATGACTTCATTTGGATGAAGATGGCAATTTTAAATAATCTCATCTACTTCTGACGATCAACATGTTAAAAATCACTTCAACAATAGGAACACACTATGTCATTGTGCAAATGAAAAATAAATAACATTTTTAACTTATCTTACTCTATACATTTTAAATAGTTAGTATGCATGCTAAAATCTGTGTACTGTTTATAATTTCAACAGTGGAACATGCAATGCCTCTACTGTACATGATTAAATCACCCAGTATTGACATTTCTGTGCTCCAGACACAATTATAAACTTCTATTTTGACCTATAGTCAGCAAATAATCCCTATTAATGATAGGGAAATTTCTGCCTTAGTTGTCGTAGCACAACAACTGGTCAGATTTCACTCTAAGGTGAGTTTAAGTGTCACATAAATAGTGAAATGTAACAATTGCTTAGTTTGGCCTAAGCTATGTCTATATGAGTGCAAAATGATAAACAGTATGACATAAATGGAAGTCTCAAAGCCTGACCTAAAATTAACAATAATGGCATCAGACAGAATCCTCGTATTTCAAAAACCGACCCGTTTTAGAATACAGCAAAATGTTAAGCCACTAACATTGCATTGTCAAAGAGAGCTAGTCATTTTCAAAACTTTACATTGGTCACTAAGGGCGCTTTCACACTAGACCAAGAGGACCACAGTCCGGTTGGAGAGCTACCTTGCAGCAAGACTTGCAAATGAGCTGTTATGAAGGTTCAGCATTCACACTGCGCCAACCGAACTTTTCGAGTAACATCACATGGACAAAAGGCGCACACAATGATTGGACAAATAGAAGAGGAGAAGGTGATGAAGCGTGGAGCATCACAGCGTGGTGCTGTGACACTGCACGTAATGTAGCATAGCATATCAACTCGCCACTCGGCCAGCAGCGGGCTCGCTCCCTCCCGACTCAATGCCGAACGAACTGGAGTATATAAAAAAATGCATAGGGGGAAATTAAACCATGAAAGAGAACCGTGTAGTACCCCAAGTTACTGAAGCATGTGATTGCTCTCAGTTTCATGACTTTTTGGCCTGTAAAATTGTCGCCACATCCAGGAGAGCAAGACTCACTAAATGGCCGCCCCGAAAAGCTCCGCCTGTCTATGCCACTGTCACTCACACACAGTATGTTCAGCAACAGCACGCAAAACACACCCACCACATTAGAATCAGATTCTGTGTATCAAATGCAACTGCTTAGCGCGACACAACAACATTTGGCCATGGCCAATCATCTGTCATCTTGCCATTGTGGATTTTGAATAGCATGCGCGCAGTACTTCCGCTTCCAAGGATGCCCTGTACATAAAGTAGCAAAGCTGACCCTGCTCCGGTTGCATTCACAAGCGAAGCAGGTTGCGCTTAAAGCGGACCGAGACTCACGATTTTTGTTCTTTCTGAACTAGAGTTCGGATGCGCGTTCACATCTACAAACCGAAGCAGACTATCTGACAAAAAGAACTCTGGTCTGTTTAAAATGGACCAAACAGTGCTAGTGTGAAAGCGCCCTAACATATATACCCGCATGGGGACTAAGTTGTAAAAAAAAAATGTTCGACAGTGGTCATATTTGAACATTTGGAGGTTTTGGCCTGACGTCAGCAATATAACCCATAGGCCTCTGTTCAACAGTCTTAGATTTCAATGAACACATTCATTGAGCACTGCTGGAACAAATAAACAGCAGCCTGAAAATTGCTGCACATTTAAAGGTTGGTGAAACACAACAATGGCAAACAATCCTCCCATTTTCTATAATGAGTATCACTGACCAGACCATCCTCCATTATCTCCATCTTTTGCCATATACAGCAGGATTACCTGTCATCTTAGCAATGGAGCATTCGGGAACATTCAAATTCCCACATAATTGACAGTCTAATTATTATGTGTAATGCGCGACACATGCATCGACTGCAAGTCAAATTTTCTTGCGGTCTGAAAAACTTTTCTCACGTGAGAAAGCTTCATCAGGATATGCAAAGGCTTAGTTAGAACAGCACTAACCGGTGCTGTGATGGAATCAGTTAGTTATGCTCCAAGGTTGGAGGCACATCGCCAAACACCAATGGTATCATTCTTGAGATGCAAACAGCAGTTTTTCAATTGCAAATTGCAAAATAGTCCACTGTCTGACAACAAGGGTTGTTGGGTGAAAACCAGCGACTGTAAAAACAAACTACACAAACGCTTGGTGGTGTAAACCATAGCAACGCTTGATTGCTCCCTATTTTTCACTGTTCAAGGCGCCGCCATGCCAGACGCCATGGTTTTTTGTCGTGTTGGTGAAGCCTATTCATAGTGTAGTGCATTTGTTTGGGTAAGTTCGTCACAAAGGTACATTGTGTTGAAGGTTCAACGGTATATTCAAATTTTCATAAACAAGTGAAACATGAGGGCTCGTTTGCCAATCCAAAAATCTGTGACGATTGTCAAAAATAAATAGATAAATGAATAAAATCATATATAGACCATGGGACTTTTGTAGCCACCCACCCACAAATCCATAGATATGGACATTTTTTTTTTTTTTTAACGTAAGAAATTTTTCATGAAACAATGGTGCATGCATACAATCCAAATTTAATGAATAAAGCAGGCTTTAAATGCATTGATTTTAACGGTGAAACCGGGCAGTTTAGAATGGGGATCTACGGAAAAATGTTGTTTTAAATGGTTGGAATGGATAAAAGGACAGCGTTTTATGTGGGACACAGTGCTTTTTTTTGGCAGCCCTTTTAATTCTTGTCTTAGTCTTTTAGACTAAAGTAGTTATTAATCTTAGTCATATTTTAGTAATTTCAAAATGTTTTTGTCTTCGTCTACTTTTAGTCGCCGAAATGTCATACAAATTTCATCTAATTTTAGTCGACATTCACGCAAAATGTTTTCGTCTGTAAACTTCAACATAGACTTCACTATCAGTTGACAAGACAGCTCCCACTAACATTGCGCCACGCCTTCCAAGTGAGGGCCAGCCCAGGCTGAGCTGTGTTGGCTTTGACTGTGATGACCTCAAACACACGCTGCATTCAAACGTTGGATTTAGGTGGAAACTTTTTTACCGCATACAAGCAGGAGGGATTGTGTCAAGAGTGATATCTCCGAGAATTCAAGGTATTTATCATATAAAAGAGCCCCATGCATGCACTTTTAACTTAAAAAGCTCTTTGTTTTGTGATGGTTGCCACATTGCACACACAATAGCGTAATTTTAGCTCAAAATATTTACGTAAAATGAATGATAACTGCCTGTTTCTTTGCTTTTAACCAAGAATCTAGACTGTTCTATGTTCATATCCATACAAATTCTGGTGATGTATGCATTTATTTACAATAAATTAAGAACTTAAAAAGCTTTTTGTTTTGTGATGGCCGCCATGTTGTATCCATACACAGTAGCGTAAGTTTACATTCAAATGATCAGGTAATTTTCGGCCAACTGCCTTTTTTTTGGCAAAAAAATAGTAATTTAGACATTTCTGCGTCCATACATTTTTTGTTTTTGCCTTTTACGTGATTTATTTTATGTAATATTTCAATCTAAAAACGATGAGGGCCAGATAGCCGGCAAGACATGCCACCGTGCTGAGGCAATAGTAACATGGGAATTTAACCTAAATAAGTTGTGATTCTACATAAAAAAATGCAAATTTGGCTTTTGTTGAGTTAAAATAAGATGATTCTGCATGCTTTCCTCAAGGATTAAGTTTCTGATGAGAAAATTAAGTGATTTATTAGCTGTTGAAAACTTGCACTAAATAAAAAAATCTAGGTCGCTATTTCGGTCAAAAACTTATTTGTTAAATATTGCTATGGAGTCTGAAAATATAGGTGATTATCTCTGCATTTGGTGATTTTTGTGCATCAAGAGTAAAATTTGAGAATTTTATAGCCATTTTGTTTTGCTATACGTGGATAAAAATAATAATTGAATGGGATTTTATTAGGGAACGACTTTGAATTTTTTGATGTCGCTGCTCAGGGAGACTCATATATGCCTCAGGGTGTTGCCTGTTTTGGTTTTAGGTCGCCAGCGGCTTTGGTTTTGAAAATATTAGAATTTAAAGTTTTTGAAAATAGGCCCCCTACGGATCAGCACCGAGCACATCAACTGACAGTGAAGTCAATGACTTCAAAAGTTTTAGTCCAAAAACAAATAAAGGTTCCCTGCCATTTCGAATGAACATAGACAGATGAGCACATATTGTGGCGTCTACAAGGACAACGCGAACTTTGCCATGATAATACACTCTCAGCAGGAAAAGCAGGACGTTATTTTCAATTAAACCTACCTAGAAGCCACAACTGTATGTAAAAAAAAAATGTCCGAGCATTTAACATCCTCTAGACTTACTGACCAGAAAAGCCACGTGGCTCTGTTTTAGACTGGCCAGTGTTTTAAGAGGACGCTCGCCATTCTGAAACTAATGCTAACGCGAATGCTACGCTAACTCTAAGAGTTACATAAAGCGTATGTTGATCATTCAGCACAGACCTTTAAAGGCTAAAGCAACATTGCATATTTTCTCTTGCCAAGATAAGAAAAAAAATCTTACCGTGTTTCCAAACAAGCAAGATGGAGCGCAGCCTAACTTGATATACATCCTAAACTCTGGTGATGAGAGTGAGGGAGAGGCGCAGCACATCTCACATGAGTGACACGAGCCAAACAATGCTACGATGCAAGCTGAAGTACTCAACGTATATTATGAAAATGTCAGGCGTTGTGAAAATATGACAGAAACTATGTCACATTTTTTCCCGCTGTCGTCACGTCGGATGAAAACTGGCATTCGTCTCATTATGTTCTAGTCACCCAAGCCACGTTTTAAGCTAGTTATCGTCACGTCACCGTCATAAAAAAAATAGCTCGTCGACGAAATATATGCGTTATCGTCATTGTTGACGAAAACAACACTGGTGGGACGAAGGTGGCGTCGGAAACGATCTTTTTGTTTTAGAGATGGTTTTTCCCCTTTCATGAAAACAGCCTCTCTCATCCTACCATCAGTCTTCTTTTTTCACAGACTATTAATAAGGGTGTTCCCATCTGATGAACTTTAGGTATCAGACAGTGGCCTCTGCATAGCATCTAAGCAATTGCCGTTTTCGTTTCAAAAGAACAATACAATTCATTCTGTATGTAAAAAAAAATGTCCGAGCATTTAACATCCTCTAGACTTACTGACCAGAAAAGCCAAGTGGCTCTGCTTTAGACTGGCCAGTGTTTTAAGAGGACGCTCGCCATTCTTAAGCTAATGCTAATGCGAATGCTACGCTAACTCTAAGAGTTACATAAAGTGTATGATGATCACTCAGAAAAGAGCTGTAAAGGCTAAAGCAATATTCTATAGAACAATATCATTGGTGTTTGGAGGGGCAAACTCCCATTTGGAGCATGTGTTCTGTGTTTCCACACCAAAACAGAGGTTTCTGCTGTCATAACTAAGCCTTTCAAGGAACTGATGAAGCCTGCTCGGATGAGATCTGTAATGTCCTCTAAGATGACAGGAAAAGCCTACATACAATTGACTCAATGCCCAGGAATGAATTTACCTGAATGAATGAGGCATGCTTCAATGTTGCATACCTATTTTAGCCTTAGCGCCACAGATGACGCTTTTGCAAACAAGGGCAGTGAGGTCAGTCTATTGTAGGTGCATGTGTGTACGTGATGTAGCTCATTTGTCAAAGCAAAACTGTTGGGTCCAGTCAAAATCTCCTAATAGATTGCCATTCTCATTAGAACAGATAGTATGACGTTTGCTTTCACATTCATCAGGTACACAGTGCATGCTCACTGTCGGAATCCTTTAAGATTAGACCGTGGTGGAGTTGTGGGTCCAGTGACAACTCTGAGGCTTCCATTTTTGCCACTGTTGTTCCCTTCAACAATATCAATCCTTCGTGCTGAACGGGGCCCAGCATTCCAGTCATGAGTTGTATGTCCAATGTTGTTCTGTTGCTTTCATCCTTTTGTGGCATCAGCTGAAAGGTTTTCGAGGAGAGTTCTGTAAATGTCTGACCGTAGAAACCGCGGGTATGAGTCTCTTTCCATTAGCCCATAAACGATCTTCTGGGCATCATCAAAACAGTATATGGTGGGACTTTTGACGCTTCTTTTGATCTGCTCCCGGGTGTGATAGTCAATGTTGATCTGGAATGAGGCAGAAAACAGGCATATGGGAACATTAGTAGCTAAATGACAATCAGTAGTACATATATGTATTTTTTTATGTGCGTATTTACACATGTACAGTATGGAAAAGCAAAATAATTTCAGTGAAGTTGGGATATTATATGCAAAATGTAACTTAAAACTTTTTACAACTTACTTTTCACCTGTATTCAATTGAATATACTACAATGACAAGTTAGTTAATGTTAAAATTAATGGATGCTATAGTTTCTTTAAATTTTTTCATTTCATTTTAATTTGAATCCTGTAAAATGCGAATCCTCCTCCCCACAACAAATAGTGTAGTGCAAAATACTGGGAAGGTTGATGAATGCTAAAAAAAAATTCTCAGTGTGAAATTGCAAGGAACTTGGAGATAAAAATGCGGTAAATCTTGTGAAATCTCATTAAGATTGAATTTGAACGTCTGTGGACCTAAAATCCGCCTGAGGGCGTTGCATTAAAAACCAGCATTATTATTCATTCATTCATTTCCCATGCCGCTTTTCCTCATGAGGGTCGCGGAGGTGATGGAGCCTATCCCAGCTAACTATGGGCAGTGTAGGCAGGGTACACCCTGAACTGGTTGCCGGCCAATTGCAGGGCACAAGGAGACATATAACCATTCACGCACACAGTCATACCTATGGACAATTTAGCGTGTTCAATCAGCCTACCATGCATGTTTTTGGGATGTGGGAGGAAACCGGAGTACCCGGAGAAAACCCACACAGGGACGGGGAGAACATGCAAACACCACACAGGAAGGCCGAAGCCCGGGATTGAACCCTTGGTCTCAGAACTGTGAGGCGGACGTGCTAACCACTCAACCACCGTGCCGCCCAGCATTATTATTTACATTTTAATTCAATTTGTATGGGTTCAGGAATGCTTAAAAAACATTGTTGCATAACAGTTCATTGTTAAATCTACAAATCCAAATTAAAACTACCATGCAAAGCAATAGCTCCATTATACGACGATAATCTGCAGAAAGTCATCCCGCCTCTCTGGACCAGAGCTCATCTGAAACGGACTGCCATCCAAGCAATGTCTTTCAGGGTGGTCATTAACTATTTCAGCAAGACCAAAGCCAAGCCACATTCTGCATGAGTTAAGACACCGTATCTTAGCAGATAACTGGTGAGAGCACGAGTCTGTCCTCCAGCAGATCAGACTCTTTTCCCTTTCAAAATGTGTGGCAAATTTTGAAGTGCAAAACATGGAATTCCAGGCACTTTGGAAAGTAAAATTGTACATCAAGCATGAACAGGGAGAATTCCACCAACAAAAAGCTCCAACTATTAGTGAACAAACATTTTTCAATTGTTGTTAAAAGCTAAGGTTATGTCACACATTGTGAAACATGTCCTGACTCCACCAAGATAATGCAGGCATTAAATTAAAAAATATTTTTAAAAAAAATAAATAAAAATTGTGCGTTTGTACTGTCTCTACAGTATGTACTGTTTATAGTATCTAGTATCAGTGGCGTTTATAGACAATCTGGAGGCAGGTGCTCAGAGGGGGGGGGAAGGGCACCTTTTGCAGCATACGTAACTGCCAGCCTGGCTGTCTCGTTAGAAAAATGTCAAATTATAAAAGAATGAAAAACATTGCAGATGTATTACGTAATTAGTATTATGGTTTTATTAATTTTTCCTACAAACACTTGTTGTGTGCTGGTCTTCATGTTACATCTATTTAATTAATCTATAGCGAGCAGCTAGCCTATCTTGTTTAACAGGAGGGACTGGGCATTCGGCTAATTTAGAGAGTTTCTCAGTGGCAAAGGCTACTTCACAAGACAGACAGTTAAGCAACTAAGGTTTAGGGGTGGCACACACATACACATTATGTGTTACCTCTGCATAGGGGCTGCAGGCGGAGGCAAGGCGAGGGTCGGGATGGAAGCTATTAACTGTGCTGCCCCTGCTGCAAGTTATGTGCTGCGTTCGTGTCCGCCCTGCGCGTTCACGTTGACAAAAGATACATAGGACGGCGTATGCTTCAGCGTTTGGAGGACAGAGAGCTCTCCCACTGTGATAATGGCTGTGGCGCTTGGGGGGCACACGCAGGACTAACATACCGTAATTTTCGGACTATAAACCGCTACCTTTTTCCCTCATTTTGAATCCTGGGGCTTATAGTCCAGTGCCACTTATTTGTTTACTTATTTCGGTTAATAGATAACATTTTATTTGACAGCAGCATCATAAGACTGCCATAGGACAGTCATAATTATGACATGACATTATCATGGGCATTAATGAATGCTTATGACAGATGTCATTAAGTGTCACCCGGCAAATTATGTCACTAACTCCATTTATGCCCAGCTCAGATCTTTCACATCCGTTCAAAACGGAGATCATTTGCTGGATGACAAAAAATTACATCTGTCATAAGCATTCCTTAATGCTCATGGCAGTGTCATGTAATAATTATGATTGTCTGAAGACTTATGGCACCACTGTCAAATAAAGTGCTACCAAATGGCATAACTAGCAATGAATAAAACAACTGAAGAGCTGAAGAAATAATTAGCACAGAACATGAATTTTGATTTGTTATTTACATCTGTAGCACTGCAATACGCGCTAGGAGGCATGTTGGACGACAATCGTGTTGACAGCAGATGGCAGCAGAAGTTGACGGTCTCCCCCAAGAGAACAGTGATGGCCAAATTGAGGCGTCTTGCAGCAATAAAGCTTTGCAGCCAATTGATTCAAAGCCTCATGGTGGTTATTTTAGTCTTATGACAGTCTTATGATGCCGCTGTCAAATAAAGTGTTACCGGTTGATATCTTTTGGTGTAAATATCTCACAATACAGTGAGGACAGCTGCAGATTATAGTCCAGTGTGGCTTATCTATCGTCTTAAATTTGGTGGGTGGCGGCCTATAGTCAGGTGAGCTTTATAGTGCGAAAATTGCGGTAATAATGATCATGACTGAATAACCTTGATAAGGGCACTTGCTCGGTTGAGAGAACAAGGGCCAATCAGTGCTTGAGCACCACCTGGCATCTACATGTACACACCAGTGTCTAGTATCTATATGTGTCAGAAATGTAGAAAGGATCTATTACCATTGAGACTAAATTCATTCATTCATTCATTTTCCAAGCCGCTTAATTTAAATGACAAGTTGTCCCTTCAAAGTAATCCCCCTGGAGTCTAATGCACTTTCCCAGCCTTCTCTGTCATGTCTTCATGCACTGCAGGTAGGATTTTCCAGAGATCCTCCAATGCTCAGTTGTCACGGTAATCTTGATGTACTAGCAGTCTCTATATCGGGTCCCCTTGAAGACCCATTAGAGTTATGGAAACGGGAACAGAAGATCAAACAAAGTCAGTTTGAATGAGTAGAGACGTTACTCCAGAACAGCAATGATCTCAGCGAGGAAATAATTGGATGCTCAAGGTGAAATGCTTGACCTGTTGTAACGCTCTCCTATTCTCATCAAAAACCGAAGGATCAGTTTGTAGATGTGCGAGTTGATCGCTTGACAATGAGAAAACTCATAAGTGGGGTAAGAATTTTATCCTTTGTGGCCCAGTTCTGGAAATTTTCTTACACAACAGTGGAGTAGTATGTACAGTGCTATGAAAAAGTATCTGAACCTTTTGGAATTTCTCACATTTCTGCATAAAATCACAATCAAATATGATCTGAGTTTTGTCAAAATCACATAGATGAAAAAACAGTGTCTGCTTTAGCTAAAACACCCCAAATATTTATAGGTTTTCATATTTTAATGAGGATAATCTGCAAACAATGACAGAAGGGAGAAAAATAGGTAATTGAACCATCACATTAAATATTTTGTGCCGCCCCCCCCCCCCCCCCCCCCCATTTGGCAGTTATAACTTCAACCGGACGCTTCCTGTAGCTGCCAATCAGTATGACACATCAATCAGGACTAATCTTAGCCATTCTTCTCGAAAAAAATGCTGTAGTTCAGTCACATTCCTGGGTGATGCCACAGCATCTCAATAGGATTCAAGTCTGAACTTTGACTTGGCCACTCCAGAACGTATCTTTTGTTCTTCTGAAACTATTCTGGATCATTGTCTTGTTGCAGCATCCATCCTCTTACTAGCTTCAACTGTCTGACAGACGCCCTCGGGTTTTCCTGCAAAACATCCTGATAAACTTTTGAATTCATTCTTCAATTAATGATTGCAAGTTGTCCAGGCCCTGAGGTAGCAAAACAGCCCCAAATCATGATGCTGCCTCCACCATGCTTCACGGTGGGATGAAGGTTTGATGTTGGTGAGCGTTTCCATTTTACCTCTACACATGACATTGTGTATTACTCCCAAGCCAACATGAGTTTCATCAGTTCATAAAATATTTTGCCAAAACTTCTGTGGAGTCTCCAAGTGCCTTTTGTGAACATTAAACAAGCAACAATGTTTTTTTAGACAGCAGTGGCTTCCTCAGTGGAGTCCTCCCATGAACACCATACTTGGCCATAGTTTTATGTGTTTTTGATATGTGCAAAGAGATATTGGACTGTGCCAGTGATTTCTGTAAGTCTTTAGCTAAAACTGTAGGGTTCTTTTTTTTACCTCTCTGAGTATTATGTGCTGAACTTTTGGCATTATATTTGGTGGACGGCCACTCCTTGGGAGAGAAGCAACAGTGCCAAACACTCTCTATTTGTAGACAACTTTTCTGACTGTCCATTGATGAACATCCAGACTTTTAGAGATGGTTTTGTATCTTTCCCAGCTTTATACAAATAAACAATCCTTGATTGCAGGTTTTCAGACAGCTCTTTTGTCCGAAGCATTATGGACATCAGACAATGCTTCTCATCAAGACATTTCTTATCAGGTGTATGTTTCATAGTGGGCAGGGCAGCTTAAACCACTCATCAGTGATTGGGCACACACTTGACTTAAAATGTTTGGTAAAATTTGGTTTCAATTGCTCTTTGAGTCTCCTTAGGCAGAGGGTTCATTGACCTATTTTGCCCTTTTGTCATTGTTTGCATGCTATCCTCATCACAATATGTAAACCTGTAAATATTTGGATGTTTTTAGTTAAAGCAGACACAGTATTTTCTTCAGTGTGATTTTGACAAAGTCCAGATCAGATTTGATAGTGTTTTTATGCAGAAATGTGAGAAATTCCAAAAGGTTCAGATACTTTTTCATACCACTGTATTTTGAAAAATAAGGTTAGAGGTTTTGTTCATGATAAAATAACTATAGTTCTTCATTTAAATTACCTCTTTCGGGGATTCAGCTTTGATAAATTGTTCATAGATTTTCTTGGCTTTTGACGCCATTCGGAATGAAGACTTGATCTTCTTGTAGTCCTCACAGGTGAGCCAAAATTCAATATTCTCATCACTGTATTCAGATTTCAGAAAGTTGCGAAATGCAGCTAATCCATCTGGAGGGTAGGGGGTACAAAAATAATCAGCAGATCAAAATGACATTTTCCTTCATGTTGGTTAAAAACATAAACATGTTTCAGAAGTTTATCCCCACTCACATTTTGAATCCAGAAGCCTTTCCAAAGACTGTGACCATTGTTGGGTATCTTCTAAAGTTAGCCTGCTGAAAGTCAATACAAATTCGGGATAAAATGTTAGTGTTGTACATGATTTAAAAACATATTAACTGGAAAATATCAGCTGACAAGAATGAGGATAAATGTGGGTGCTGTTCTATGAATCTGAGCTTAGGACATGTGGGTGATGGGACATGTTGGTGAGCGGACTGTGCCAAAGCAAACACGGTGTGTAGTCCGTTTGAATGCTTTCATACTGCCATAGATGGAAATGAAAGGAGAAGGCCAGCTATTTTAAAACTGAAATCTATGCAAAAGACTCAATAAGTCTCCTTACCTCTCAGCGCTTGATGAGTGTGAGAACATGCACTGGAGCCTGCACATGAAGTTCTTTCCACTATGCAGATATAAAAAAAACATGAATATATCCCTGGATTTACTCTAGTGAAATTAATTTCAAGTGAATCTTCCCAAGAATGTTGGGTATGTTATCACAAGCATGCAGCACAGTAAAGAATGGAAAACATGATTAACTTCATGTATTTTAAGAAGCAATATATACTTGATATGACAGTGACTGTATTCTGACACCAAGAAGCTAGACTTGCACAAGTAAATGACTTAAAATGTCAACTAACACATCTTAATTGCAAGGAATAGCTTTCTAAAATAGCGGTTCCACTCACATGTTCTTGTTTCGCTTCTTGTCATCTCTGTCCATGATGAAGTGCTTTGCGGTAATTAGGCTTGGCATTGTTTTGTTAAGTCCACACACTAAAGGTCTTGGTCCTTGTCATGCTGCAGCTGAGAAAAACTTAGGAGGCTTCCCTGAACTTGCTGCTTTTTATACCAAGGTCTTCTGTTGCTATAGAGGGGCTGCTGGGATACATCAGCAACTCAGCACAGACTGAAGAGGAAGCACCTCTTCCTCCTCCTTCTGTTTCTCCTCTCCTCCCACCTCACTGTTGGAAACAACGCAGTCTCACAATGTACTTTTTTCCCTTCCTACTCTTGATGTTTTACTCCCTTGTACAGTATGTCCTCTTATCTTTTTTTTTTTTTTTTCCAAAACGCCCCTCCTCTTAAAAAAAACAAGCAGACAGCGTTTATGTAGCCAAATATGAGCTATGTTGACATTATTTTTAGTCAGCAGATGCAAATGACAGAACCGGTAAAACTGATAGGCAAATTGTGACCTTCACATGTTGTCTCTGGGTTGTCATTGTGGCCTAGCGAAAGGATACAGTTCCTTTTAAAGATCTTCCGCCAAAGTTTTTATCACTGTTAGGTTTATATGAAATCAATATGAGAGGGGAAATTCATTTAGTCTTGTAGGGTGTACAGGAAAAAAAATTAAATTTGAAATTGGCACAAATCAACTTTCACGACAGTGAGCATATTGATCATTGTATATTATTTCTGACACAAAAATAAATCTCCACAGGAAGTTGCCACTTTGGCCATCTGGCAGTTAGATGACAGTTACCAAGTCACTATAGGAGGAAGTGATGCAGCAGATTGTGTTTTAGAGCAGGGCTCTTTCAAGTGTTGATGATGAAGAAAATGTATCAGACCAAAACTCAGGCTTTGTGAGACTGGCAGTAGTTCAGATTTCTAAGCACTGCTGAGTAACATGGAACCCCAAACAAGCTGATCAAATGCCTGACACCATTGCACTGTCAATGCATTGATTATCTGTACCCCCCCCCCCCCCCCCCTTATATGCATACAGTATATGTACACTGCTGGCCAAAAGTATTGGCACCCCTGCAATTCTGTCATATAATGCTCAATTTCTCCCGGAAAATAATTGCAATTACAAATGCTTTGGTAGTAATATCTTCATTAATTTTGCTTGCAATGAAAAAACATGAAAGAGAATGAAAAAAAAAAATACTCATTATAATTTTACACAAAACTCTAAAAATGGGCCGGACAAAAGTATTGGCACCCTCAGCCTCATACTTGGTAGCACAAACTTCAGATGACTTAACTGTGAACAATTGTTTCCGGTATCCATGAGTTTTTTTTTTTTTTTTTTTTTTACAATGCTTTGCTGGAATTTTAGGCCATTGTTCTTTGGCTGACTGCTCTGGGTCTCTGAGATTTGAAGGGTGCCTTCTCCAAACTGACATTTTCAGATCTCTCCACAGGTGTTCTATGGGATTCAGGTCTGGACTCATTGCTGGCCACTTTAGAATTCTCCAGTGCTTTCTCTCAAACCATTTTCTAGCGTTTTTTGAAGTGTGTTATGGGTCATTGTCCTGCTGGAAGACCCATGACCACTGAGGGAGACCCAGCTTTCTCACAATGGGCCCTACATTATGCTGCAAAATTTGTTGGTAGTCTTCAGACTTCATAATGCCATGCACACAGTCAAGCAGTCCAGTGCCAGAGGTAGTTGAAGTTTTGTGTAAAATGATAATGATTTAAAAAAAAAAAAATTCCATTCTCTTTTGTGTTTTTTCAATGCAAGCAAAATAAATCAAGATATTACTACCAAAGCATTTTTAATCACAATCCATTTCTGGGAGAAATTGAGTATTATCTGACAGAATTGCAGGGGTGCCAATACTTTTGACCAGCAGTGTACATACAGGGATGCACATCATTTTTTTCAATGGAATACTCACATGAGTAACAGGGGAATGTGTTCGTTATTCATTGACAGTGTTGATACTCTTACTATCAAAAAATTATTAGTTACAGTAATGTTTTACTTTTCACAAAAAGTAATCGAGTTTGTATTTCAGTTCCCTCATTGTAAAAGTAAATAGTTGCTCAGCAAAATAACTGACGTTACTTTTCATGTTCTACACCTTATTATATTAGGCGGAGTTTGACTTTTGTGGCAGGGAGGGGCAAAAATTTTGATGACCCCGAAACACAGTGTCAGCAATAAAATTTAATTGCAAGATATATGCTCGGATTGTAGCTTAGCCCATGCTCGTACATACAGGCATCCCAGCTGTGCGTGTTTGCGTCTGAGCGCGCATGTTATTCTGTCTTACCTAGTGGAGAAGTAGACGCCACCACACACGAACGTTTTTCTGTCTTACCTAGTGGAGAAGTAGACGCCACATCTGTTTTTACTTAATATTCCAGCCAGGAACATTTAAAATAATCTGTTGAAAATGAGCGTTTTTTTGTTTCCCATCATTTTTGAGGGTTAGCGTCTTAAGTGGAGCAAACTGAAACTCTGCTCACCACTTTGGCGGTGCTCTCCGGCGTTTCATGGTCCAAATCTTCAATCCTTGTTCCTCGCTCAGGAGTTGTTGTCACTTTCAAAAGCTTAGGTTTGAAAAAAATTACATCTATAGACCCCAATCACGTGACGTCACAACTCCGCCCCCCTGACTGGTGCCGCCATATTGTCCGTCAGCTCATCGTATTTACTTATTACCGCTACGAACATTCCTCCTATTACTGCGTGTTTTTCTGCTTGTCTAAGGAAATCACCGCCTAGTAAACGAACCCAAAAACCTTTCTGACAATCGTTAACATTGATTAATCAAAATGGTGAAGGCATGTGTGGCGGTTGGTTGCAGTAACAGAGAAGATAAACGGTCATTTTAGTAGTTGCTGTGTGCCCATTGTTAAAAGGGCAAATCTCGAAAGCAGCACGGTTTGTTTATCTCGGTCCATGATGCGTTTGTATCGAAAGCGGTCAGACAGCGGCGAAAACATCAATATGATGCCAACATGATCGCAGACATTATCAGAGGGAGACTACGAAGCTCGTCGCCACGGTCGCGCAGCAAGAACGTGAGGGCAACAACAGGTGTTGTGCCGAAAAATAGCCGCCCTGCGTGAAATGTCCCGCCCACACGGAAACAACTTTCTCGTGAAATCCGTGAATGTGTATTATTTTACTCTGCTTGAACTAATAAATGTCATACCTGTGTGATTGTCATTGGGATATGGTCGTGAAAACCTGTAGACTAATACATTTCTGTTCAAAGATGGTTATGTGTACCCAGTCCACGATTTGTTACTAAAATACAGTACTAATATTTTGTGTAATTTAATTATTTAAAACTGATCTTAAAGTCGTAAATCCATTACTGTAATGCATCCATGAAAACATTTGATGTTTTCACGTCAGTAAAGCGTTATAAATAAGCGCTCCTGTCAGGGGGGACATTTCACGCGGTGCAGCTATTTTTCAGCACACACCGGCCTATTGTCGGTCAAGTTTCTATTTACAATCGTGACAACGGTGATGCTCAGCTGACCAAATGTCCGTTTATATTCGGGGCCGGTGCCGATTTTGGGTACCCGACTCCTCATCGTGACATAAACTGGAGTATGACTGGAAATTGTGTGGTCTCCGGACGAGCTCTGACGCACGGGACGGGACCGGGCGGGAGGAAACATCGATTTGGGTATCAAATATGGATCTGGCGACCGGATCGACCGAAGCTTTTCCAAATAACGGCTTTTATGCAACTCATTCAATGAGTTTACAGCGTCTGAAAGCACTGGGGCTTCCATAACTTGCAAGTGAATCCACCTCTAAAACTACGATCATTGACAATACGGACACACAATGACGGACAATATGGCGGCACAGTACAGCGATCACGTGATTGTGTGACGTTGGTGATTGGGGTCTATCATAAGTATTCACCCCGTTGAATGTTTTCCCCTCTTATTGCATTCAAAAATCAATTACGTTCAATACAATTTAGCAATTTTAACACAAAAATTTATTGGAAAACTCATCCCATTATAAAAACAGAATTTTACAAAGGAATGTCAATGAAACGAAAATATGTACATGAGTAATTGTTTGCAAAATTGTTCACCCCTTTCAAGTTAGTAGTTCGTAGATGCACCTTTGGCTGCAGTCACAGCAGTGAGTTTGTGTGGATAAGTCTCAATCAGTATTGTACATCTGCCTCCTGCAATTTTGCTCCATTCTTCTTTAAAAAATTGCTCAAGCTCTAAGGGTTGTGCAGGTATTGGGCATGAACATCCTTTTCAAGTCCTGCCACAAAAAGAACATTTACAGGAAACCGGGGCGTTACCGGGGGGGTGGGGGGGGGTTTAAGGGTGGGCAGTGCCCACCTACGGACACGCTCTGCCCACCCAAAGAAAGCTGGATGTAGGACTAACGGCAGTCTGGGCACCGCGTCTGGTATCCCATTCATATAGTACTGATGTGTTATCAGTTTTAACCTTTGCGTTGTTACCTCCTCTTTCACCTTAAAAAAAATATATAATATATGAAATGTTGGGTTTGTTCCTAGGGGGCGCTAAACACATTTACGCATATTTTTATTTTTTTTATTTTTTACATTTTATCAAAGTTTTTACCAGTGTTCACATGGCTGTTGAGTTTGGTGAGTTTTGAAGCATTCTGAGGGGGCATTTGAACTCTTTTTTTTCGTTGAGAAAGTTTTCTTTGAGTTTCTTTGATTGAAGCAATCCTTTTTGTGTTTCGGCCATATTATGGGTAGGACTTTTTTTTCTTTTTTTTTCCAATTAAACAAAAAAAAATCATTTGAAAAATAAAATTGACCTCCCCTTTTTTTTGGGGGGGGGGGGGGTTGATCATATGCAGAGCAAATGACCGTCTAAGGTGCTAGTCACATGATCTGTTTGAAAAATAATTTTGACCCATTCTAAAGATATATATTTTTTGTTCATTTCATTCATTTTTCTTGCAGTTTTATTGCTTTAGAACTTTTATATATATAGGAAAGTCATGCAATGACACTTTTCGGCTACCAGGGGGGCCACCCTGGCCCCCAATTAAAATCCGCTTAATCTTATAGTCCAGTGCTGTTTATCTTTGAACAAATTCCGTTTTGTGTGGCGGCTTATAATCAGGTACACCTTATAGTCCAAAAATTACGGTATCTGATTCCTTTTTAACCATTCCTGTGTAGCTTTTGCCGTATGCTTTAGACCAGTGGTCTCCAAACTATAACACATAGTGGGTGCAGGATTTCACTCCAACAAAAACAAGACCACATCTTTTCACCAATCTGGTGTTTTATAAGTGTAATCAGTTGGTTGCAGTCAGGTGCTGCTTGTTTTAGTAGAAACCACATTGGTTAAAAGGTCTGTGCTTGATCGGTATGAACAAAAACCAGGACCCAAAGCGGCCCTCGAGGACTGGTTTAGAGACCCCTGCTTTAGACCATTGTCTTGCTAGAAAATATTGCCCCAAGCCCTAGTTGAAGAAGATTGTCCCCCAGGATATCAGAATATTCTGCAGTATTCATTCTGCCATCTATCTTTACAAGCCTTCCAGGTCTGGCTTCTGAGAAACATCCCCACAGCTTTATGCTTCACAGTGGAAATGGTGTGATTTTGGCGATGTGCAGTGTTGAAAGCCAACAGCTGAACAGAGGTCATATTAGATCTTGAAGAGAATTTGTCAGAAAAAAAAAGCATTTGGTCAAGATGTACATTGACCATTTTGGCCATCAGACAAGACGTTATGCTTGGTGGAGACCAAACATTATAGATTAAAAAATACAAACAAGCTTAACATTTTCTCATTAAAAATGTAAAAAATAACATTTTAATTTCACTCCGCGGCCATGCTTGATCCCATTTGAGGAGAACTGTTTCAGTCTAGTCCTGCGTGTTTTGACTTGAAGAGAATGGATTGCCACTAGTGTCACAAAGTTGCAACACTAGGGCTGGCGCTGATATCCGTGAGATGAGAGGCTAGTGTGGGGACTTTGAGTACTTCGTCGGCTTCAAGCTTTGAAGGCAAGGTAAAAGCGGATTTTTAGTTTTTTCTTCTTTGTTAATGTAGTGACCTGTTTTTAATGTATTTTTATTTTTGAAGTTTTCAGACTGCCTCAGAGATCACGAGTGGGATTTGTAGTGTCAGGCTCCGAGTTACAGGCCGCTGCATTTGAATGAAGACAACATGATCCAGCATGTTCATGTGTGTTTATTTGGTTAATAAGATATTTTTGATCAATAAAATATATGTGCCTAACATCTGTATAAATATCCCATATTAAGACAGACACCTACGGTTTGAGGCATACAGAATATATGGATTTTTCTTGTCACAGAGCACAGGCAAGGTGGACCCATATGCAGGGAAAACACGGTGAGGCAAGGTAGGGCGGTGGTGAACCAAAATTGTTTTAATGAGAAGTCCATTATTACAAGTACAAACAGAAACTGAGGGGATCAAACAAAAGGCCGGGGAGCAACACAACTTACTTGGACAAGGCTTGGACGGGGAAACAGGAAACAACTAGTTATGCACACAGAACGTGCGGAGGGATTGACAATGACGCGACAAGAACCGAAAGCACATGGGGATATTAAATACAGACATGGGGTAACGAGACAATAAAGCACAGGTGGGTGAAACGAGAGGAGGCCGACTGGTAGATATACAAGGAGCAGGCCACATCTGGTGAAATCAATGGGTAATCGCATGAACAAGACACACTAGGGGACAAACTTGACAGAACAAATTCAAAGCATAACAGTTCGTAAATGTTGCTAAATTTGGACGGTGCAGACGCGCCCTATAGTCTGGAGATAATGATTAAAATTTTTTTTTAAATTATCAATAATCCCCAGATCTAACTCTAATTGATTTTGCAGGGCAAGCGTGAAGTGTCAATTAAACCAATCCAAATTGTGAGAAGGGCCTCTGAAAATGTGGGGTGAAATTTCAATTTTCCATTTTATTTGTATAGCCCTGGATCACAACAACGTTGTCTCGAAGGGCTTTGCAGAGGCAATATGATACACAATCAGAAACAGCAAACGAAGCAACAAAGATGAATGAATAAATTCAAGTCCTGGGTATCCCCCATCCTTAGACCCTCCATGTCGGCAAGGAAAAACTCCAGAGTCTTCGGGAGAAAACGAGAAACCTTGGGGAGTACCACAGTCAGGAGAGATCCACTCCCAGGACGGATAGACAGGAAGCCCCAGGACCACTAATGGGAATTAGCAGGCGAAGTTACAGTCCGTAAAAATGCGGTGGAGTAAAGGAACAAGAAGAGGTCCATCTAGCCAGATGAGACGGGGGTAGCAACGAGGACGTCCATCCAGCTTGGGGTCCGGACAGTCAGGAGGCTGCAGCTGAAAAATAGCAAGGGGACACCGGGTGACTAGTGATGAAGAGATTGGACAACTAGATATTAACATTGGAAAATAGAAATAAAGTAAGATAAGTGGTAGGTAGAGTGAGAAAAAGGAGATAGAACTCAGTGGCTGTACTTCCCCCAGCTTTATAGCTTCTAGTGCAGCTTAGACTAAACTTTGAGTCTACTCCGACTTCAACTAGCCTGACCATGAGCTTTGTTGAATAGAAACGTTTTTAATCTAATCTTAAATGTGCAGACTGTCTCGGCTTCTTTAATATTAGCTGGAAGCTCATTCCATAAAACAGGGGCTTGGTTGCTCAAGGCTCTAGCTCCGACAGTACTTTTAGAAACCCTGGGAACTACCAGTAGACCTGCATTCTGAGAGCGGAATGTTCTGTTGGGGCGGTATGGAACCAGAGCATCGGAGAGATAAGATGGCCCCAACCCATTAATGGTCTTAAATGTAAGAAGGAGGATTTTAAATTTAATTCTAAACTCGACTGGAAGCCAGTGAAGGGCCTGGAGCACAGGGGTGATGTGCTCTCTTCTATTGGTTCCTGTTAAAAGTCTTGCTTTTGGACAAGCTGAAGACCTTTTAGAGAACTTTTAGGACAAGCCGCAAGTAGGGAGTTACAGTAATCCAATCTCGATGTAACGAACGCGTAAATTAATTTTTCTGCATCGCTTTTAGATAAAATATTTCTAATTTCGGCTATGTTGCGCAGGTGAAAGAAGGCCGTTCTGCAGGTTTGTTTAATATGCGCTTTAAACGATAAGTCAGGGTCGAATAAAACTCCTACGTTTTTAAATGTGGTGCTGGAGGCTACACTTACATTGTCCAGAGTGACTATCTGGGCAGCTAAATAGTCTCTCACACTTTTCGGGGCTATTATAAGGACTTCTGTCTATATTTGTGCAGATTGCCTCAACAAATTGAGCAACTGGAATGCCAAAGGTCTGCAATCCTATAATTGCTGTAAATAGAGCATTCTTATGCAGAAATCAAAGTTTGAAAGAGAAAAATAATTATTTCAAATAAAACCTTTATTTCTAAACTTGTCAACGTCAACTATTTAACCTATTCATTTTGTAACTCGTTTGATAAACAAAAGTGTGAATAAAAGTGTGACTATATATACCGTAATTTTCGGACTATAAACCACTACTTTTATCCCTCATTTCGATTCCTGTGGTTTATAGTCCAGTGTGGATTATTTGTTGATTTATTTAGGTTAATAGGTAACACTTTATTTTACAGCGGCGTCATAGGACTGCCATAAGACTGTCATAATAATGACATGACACTATCTTGGCCATTAATGAATGCCTCTGACAGATGTCAATACGTGTCATCATACAAATTATGTCACTAACTCCATTTATTTGCTGCTTGGATCTTTTACATCCATTCAAAAGTGAGATAGTTTTCCGGACGACACTTAGTGACATCCGTCATAATCATTCATTAATGCCCAAGATAGTGTCATGTCAGAATTATGATGGTCTTATGACATTTTTATGGTACCACTGTCAAATTAAGTGTTACCAGATACCATAACTAGCAATTCATGAAACAACTGGAACAGTAACTGAATAATTAGCACATAACATGAATTTTGATTGTTATTTAAATCTGTAGCTCTGCAATGCATCCTAGGAGGCATGTTGGATGAAAACAGTGTTGACAATAGGTGGCAGCAGAGGTTGACTGTCTCCCACTAGGGTTAAGTGTTACCGATTAATATCTTTTGATGTTAATATCCTATAATACAGTGGGGACAGCTGCCACTTAGAGTCCAGTGCGTACATACATACATACATACAAATATATACATACACACATTATATATATATATATATATTATATATATATATATATATATATATATATATATATATATATATATATATATATATATATATATTAGGGCTGTCAAAATTATCGTGTTAGCGGGCGGTAATTATTTTTTTAAATTAATCACGTTAAAATATTTGACGCAATTAAAGCACAAATGCCCAGCTCAAATAGATTCAAATGACAGCACAGTGAAATGTGTGCTTGTTGTGTTTTTCGGAGTTTTGTCGCCCTCTGCTGGCGCTTGCGTGCGACTGAGTTTATAGGCTTCAGCACCCATGAGCATTGTGTAAGTAATTATTGACATCAACAATGGTGAGGAGATATCATGGAAGGACAAGCCCCTGCATGGTATGTACCACCGACAAATTGAGGGGGTAGCTGACATGGGGAAAACATACCAGTGGCTGGAAAAGGCCGGACTGAAAGACAGCATGGAAGCACTGATCATGGCAGCACAAGAACAGGCCCTAAACATAAGATCAATAGAGGCCGGGGTCTATCGCACCAAACAGGACCCCAGGTGCAGGCCATGCAAAGAGGCCCCTGAGACAGTCCAGCACATCACAGCAGGGTGTAAGATGCTGGCAGGCAAGGCATACAAGGAACGACATAACCAGGTAGCAGTCATAGTGTACAAGAACATCTGTGCCGAGTACGGACTGGAGACCCCAGAGTCAAGGTGAGCGACACCTCCAATGGTGGTCGAGAACAACCTAGCCAAGACCCTGTGGGACTTCCAGATTCAGACAGACAAACTGGTGATGGCCAACCAGCCTGACAAAGTGGTGGTGGATACACATCAGAAGAAGGCAGTAGTGATAGATGTAGCAATCCTGAGCGATAGCAACATCAGGAGAAAAGAACACGAAAAGATGGAGAAATATGAAAATGTGGGGAGTGAAGGCAACAGTGGTGCCAGTAGTGATCGGGACACTAGGAGCAGTAACCCCCAAGCTGGGTGCATGGCTCCAACAGATGCCAGGAACAACGTCTGACATCTCCGTTCAGAAGAGCGCAATCCTTGGGACAGCTAAGATTCTGCGCGGAACCCTCAAGCTCCCAGGCCTCTGGTAGAGGACCCGAGCTTGAAAGGAGGGACCATACCGCCCGGATGGGCGAGACAACAATTTAAAAAAAATATACAGTGTATACACACGTATATATCGGCTGGCTTGAGAACGCCTTTGGATCTCGCCGTTAAAAATGAAGTATTTGATATAGAGCTCTCCCCTCAACTTGACTCAAAAGCGTGGTTTTTAACCTCTCTCCCAGTTTTAATTTGGCACCGACTGACCATTGAAAACCTGATATATGATCGTTATCATTTCAAAATAGTAATTATGAATCACCTCTTCACTTTTTAAACTCGGAAGTATTTTCTCCACCAGAGGGCATTCAGGCTCTTTGGATGAAAAATGCTTCATTTAGGTAATGTTTTGTCTGTCCTCAGAATTCACAGATTTTTTTTTTGTATTCCTTTAGCCTAATGTGGTTATGTAATGGGCTATCGTACACTATTATAACAATAGTCCACATCGATAACTTTGAGCTCAGAAAAAAAAAAACATTGATTGAAAAAAAAAAAAAAAAAGTCCAACAAAAATATTAGCAATTACTCACAATGTTACTCATTACTTGAATATTCATTTCATCAAATACTTTTTTACTCGTACTTGAGTACATTTTTTGGACAACTAATTTTACTTGAACAATATTATTTTGAAGTAACACTCCTCTTACTTGAGTAAAATTTTTGGCTACTCTACCCATCTCTGATCATGTGACGTGTAAGAGACGGTCCTTTGCTTTGCTCTGCCAAAACTACACCTGAGGAGGCAAGATGGATATTTAGAATTTCTATAAACCTTGGCTTTCAGAAGCTTCAACAACAACTGATCTTGAACTGAGGATTGAACACGAACGGTGTCGAGATGTATATACAGTACATACTGTATGTATACTGTAAATATAGTTATATTGTAAATTTTATTGCTGACACTGCGTTTCGAGATGATCATCATGTCCGCCCCCCACTTCCACAAAGGTCAAACTCTGCCTATGGGTATGAAAAAATTTATTTTAATATGGGTTAGATATAGGCTTAGTACAGTGTACGGCTAATAGGATTATGGTTCTATAAAGTACAGTTCATCATACACATGGAAATTTGTGAAAACAAAAAAAATCAACTGAAAGCAAATGATGTCAGGTGATTAAAACTCCCGAGAGGACAAGATGGAAAAACCTGTGAAATCCATCCTTTTGTTGAGCCCAGCTGCAGTTGCCCCTGCCCCCAAATCTGGCCCATGGCTCAGCCGCACTCATGTAGGTCTCCTTCTTTTGCCCAAACACGGTTATAAGAACTCAGGCGTTACGAACAGACATCCAACACTCCGAACTGAATGTTGTCCCTCATGTGCGGCAGCAATTTGTTCTTGTCTCTTTAATACACATAAGTTTGTTTTGCTGTGGGTAAAATGGAGTTTTAGAAATACGAAAGGATTTCAAAAGCGCCGTACACGTAAGACGGTGTAAATTCCCCGACTGACAGAACTCTCTTCCTTTTCGTTGCCAAGGTAACTCCAGACAGTGAGAAAACAGACAGATTGTGCGTGAGGAATATCGTGAGATGTCATGTGGGAGATGTGAGACCTTTGCTATTTAACAGGAACAACCTCGACACCTACAGTGTACTCCAGATATACACTTTGTGGTCATTAGAAGTCATATTTTTATATATGTAATGTTGGTGTGCAGTTTTGCAATTGTTCAACCTCAGAATATCATCGATCAGAGATGTGTGGAAAACTTACAGGGTTTAATTGGCAATTACTCATATAGCATATTGACTTATTGACATCATCACAAGGCGTACTGTCACAAGCTGTGAGTGTTTCCCCTTTACACTGTTTGCTGTTAAAGCAGGGATGGGCAAAATGGGGATCAGTTTGCTCACCCCTGAGTTAAAGTATAATGAAGGGTTAATAACCCAATATTGCAGAGTCAGGCTTTTATTTTCATGTGCCAAAAGTTGACAGCATTTTTAGAACAGGTTTCCTTGGTATACGCAAGCATGAGTCTTTGAAAGAGGAACGCCGCCAACTCTTTTGCTGCTGTGTTCCAAATCTTTCAAAAGCTGTCTGCCGACTGGTGGTTTTCTTGGCGCCGCTCGTTGTCTTCATGGAGAAAGAAGGAACTGGTTTTTAAGTGGAAGGTTGACGCATGCTTTGTATGAGGAAGTACAATCAGAACTCACTGACATAAAATGCAAAGTTCTGCATGGAAAACAGAGACTTAGGCTAGGTTCAGACCGCAGCTCTTAATGCACAAATCCAATTTTTTTTGTTTTTCCGACTCGAGTGAGGCATTAATTTAACGGTCTGAATGAGGAGTCCCATAGAAGTGGAGCATTTAAAATCCGATCTAGGTCACTTTTGTATGTGGTTAAAGTCTGAGCTGTGCCACATTTTTCCAGAATGTGACTGCGGTTCAAACTCTCAAGACTCCCAAATCGGAATTCACGTAGCAATTACTGTATTGGCCCGAAAATGACGGTGTTTTTTGCATTGAAATAAGACTGAAAAAGTGGGGGTCGTCTTATATTCGCGGTCTAGACGTCATATCCATTCACGACGCTAGATGGCGCCAGATATCATTGAAGCGATCTTCTGTCATGACAGATCTCAGCTACTCTCAAGTTTAACCAGTTTGCATTATTTTATTGCAATGTTTTTCCTTATTCAGATTTGTTTCAAGACTACAGTTACAGTTAGACTAGATTGGTTTATTTACATTTCAAAAACCAGAAGCCATTCATTTATGAATGTGATTGCACATTAATTTACATATTTAAATGTTCAGATATTAAGATTTGAATGAGGCAAAATTACATGCTTTTTCTCTCTAATATATTGTTATAATCATTTGTTTCAGTATGTACTGTAATTATTTTCTGAATAAAAATTAATTTGGTGTTCAAAAAGTCTTTTTTCAAACTTGAGTCTTGAAAAAGAGGGGGTCATCTTATAATCAGGGCCGTCTTATATTTGGGCCAATACGGTACATCATCAAAGAGCGAGAGAGGCAGGTAGGACGGCAGGAATGGAGCTGTGCATTAGCGTTAGCGCCGAGTTTTATCTCGGCTTTCAGGCAAGAGGCGAGGTTGACAACAGTTATAAGATCGTAATTAAAAAAAAAAAAAAAAAAAAAAGAATAAACCTGAGAATGTTCAGTTTTCCTTCTGTGCGCTAAATGAGCAATATTACAAATTGCTTACATGACCTAGATGGGTCAAACTGACCATATGTGTGTGCCATCATATACGTTCTATGAATCCATACAGGTATAAACTTTGAATATAAAACTAAATGGGAATTATTTATGTCTGTTATCTGTGGCCTTTTTTAGGGAATCAAAATACGATCACCCTAGAACAGTAGTTCTTTACTGAGGTTTGATCAGTTCGGTGAGTAAGTTTTAGGGGTTCGGTGACGGTTAAGAAACACAGAGCTGAATATTGTATGCTAATTCTAGCCAAAGTGGCGTTTTAGACCATGTTTTGGACTGGTTTGCCCTCAATTTACAGTCTTTATTCCATTTCTTTCAACTGCTTGCCCCATATCTAATGGGAGGAAAGATCGGTTTGCTCAGTGGAAGGTTCACTAGCACCTGGTATGACGAAGTATGACAGACCTACAGACAGCTTGAGCTATGTAGATTAATTTTTAAAAATTTGCGTCATTTTACGCCATGAAAATTGTATTCGATGCAAGGATGCGACAACAAAATCTAAATTAGACATTAAAACAAAAGAAGGAACAGTGTGAAATTAAATGAATTTCATTGAATTTTAATTAGTGAATTAGTGTGCATGCATAGTACTTGAACGGACCTGCTGTACGAACCTAGCCTTGGAGACCGCATTTTACCCCAAAAATGTGTGTGTGTCACCCACACAAGAATCAAAACTTGAAGAGGTCTGGTTTGAATTTGTATATAAAGCTTCCATTATTGTTTTGCATAAAAAAAGATGTTCAATTACATTGTTTGAACAGGAAGTGATACAGTGGGACCTGTACATATGAATTTAATTCGTTCCAGGATCTGGTTTGTAAGCCAAAATGGTCGTATGTCGAGGAGGAGTTTCCCATTAGAACACATTATAATTCGATTAATTTGTTCCACAGCCCATAAACCTACACTAAATCCTCAGTAAATACTGCTGGTACAGTTACAAATAACAATTACACATAGCAAAACAAATATATAATAAATACAAATCGGAATATTATTAATATAATGATAATAATGTCGGAAAATCGGGTTCTAATGTGGCGGTTGTGTTTTGCATGCTGTTCCTGAATGCACTGTGTGACTGATGAGAGACAGAGAGGTGGGAAGTTTTCTACTTTTTTTCATGTTGTTGTTGGCGTCGGCTACGGTGGACAGTTGCTGTATTGTGTTGCATCAGTTCCGAAACAAATGATTAAAAACCCGACGAAGTTGGCAACTTCCTTGCCAATGTAACATATGATGATAATGATAATGATAATATTAATAATAATGATAAAACATATCAGAACATTACACACTGTTACGGACATTAGAGTATAAAATAAAATAATAATATGCATAAATTCATTTACACAACAAATCCCAAGAATTGCGTGTTGTTTATAAAAATTTAACGTAATTTGAACGAGTCGGAGATTTGTTGATGCACTGAAAAGCTGGACCAACAAATCATGCCCCTGACAAAAAGAAAAAAAAAAAACTTTTGAAATTTGCGGCATCTGGGACGGAAGCAGCCAGGATCAAACGGTATTTCAACATGTCAAAAAGACAGTTGCATTAACTGTCTTTTTCATAAAGAAGGAAGATGGTTCAAAACGTGTCAGAAGAGCACAGAGAAAAGAAAGAAAAAAGAAAAGTCCCGCAGCATGGCAAGTGGGCGGGCTTTTGTGTTTTGTTTTCAGCACCATTTTCTGCATATGTTTCAGGACCTGTCCCCGTGTCGTCATCCCTGCGCTGTCATATGTACTTTGTGTTCCGGCACCTTATGATTTACAAATTAAGCACTGCTTAAAATGCATTGCTAGCATTGTGGTACATACTTATCTCTTTCACGCAGAATGTCAGAAAGGGCCTTTCATGTGAAAACTGTGCAAAAGCAAATCATATCAGTCAAGGTATTTTTCTGATACATTAATTTAATTGAAATAAATTGTGCTGTGCTGAATGTGTGATAGGCAGCATTAGATTATTATTATTTCTGTACTTACGGTTTTATATGACTAGGGTCGTACTTATGCTAGAACCAATTTTAACTGACTGTGGGTGAAAGGTGTGGTTCAGCCTGAACTGATCAGCATTGTTATGATGTATTTATTTCTAATATAGGGTGTAGATTAAGTCTCAGCATTGGTAAGAAGGATATAACCTGCATGTGCACTTTTTTCTGGGGCCGGTATATTCATAAGACCAAACAGATTGGGTGAAAAGGGGTCAAGGCTGCATTTCTCACAAGTATGAACTTAATTAATTGATAGGCTAAATGATCAATGCTAAATAAATCTTAAATCTTCACTTATACTAATTCATGTGTATTTATTCAGGTGATACAGCGTTCGATTCATACTTTTGTTTTCAAAAACTACTAAAACTACTTTGTGAAAACTTCCGGAATGTCATGAGCCTGGCCAGTTTCCACTAATGGGGTAATATTCCAGCACACTCGACCTGCTGCCACTCCACCTATCATGTAAAGCTTATCTCCCAATCACACCTAATTACCACCACCTGCAATCTGTTAACAGCTGTGCATTTAAGGCACAGCCACCTAACAGTCAGTGTCACATCATCAGCTATACAGAGCTCTCCTGCTTGTCAACTGTCCTTGACCAATCGACCTGTTCAGCTTTCTTCTGCTCGACCCAACCACTCCATTCCTCCTCTTCCTGTTTGCATTCATTGCCTGCCAGCCTCAATAAAATCTCGTGTTCATGATACGCAACTGGTTCCCCCGTCTCGTACCTGAAACACAATAAAGGTCGGAATTTTATTAGTTTTAATTTTAAATTGCAATATTTGAAAATAACTGAAATTATATTAATGTACACAATAAATACACACTTGGTAATAATCTCGTAACTGTCCAGGAATGCAAAAAAGAAATAAACATTTGTCCTAAGACCACTCAAATTTGTCTAAATAAATAAATATAACTGATAAAAAATTCTTAGTCAGGGTATAACAAATAAAAATGGAGCCTTCAGTCAGGTAAACCACAACTGCTTTTGTCCTTTGGCACAGCTAAACGCAACAAAAAACAAAAACTTTTTTACCTCGAATATGATGAATGTATAATTATCTGAAATCGTGTTTGCATAGGCTGCAAATAAAATTATTTTTAAACAGATAATGTAACAAATACCTGAATACATTTCAAATAAATGGAGGTCATTAGCCAATCAAACGTGCGTTTGAGGGGAAAAAATGGACTGGCACATTCAGCAAGTGAAAAGGAGTACCGTATGTTTCGGACTATAAGTCACAGTTTTTTTTTCACAGTTTGGCAGAGGGTGCGTGTTATACTCTGGAGCGACTTATGTGTGATTATTTACGGTCGGGTTGGGCCGACTTCTCTCTCGCTAACTTTTTTAAAATAAATACAGTGGGGCGAATAAGTTTTTAGTCAACCACCAATTGTGCAAGTTCATCTACTTGAAAAGATTAGAGAGGCCTGTAATTGTCAACACGGGTAAACCTCAACCCTGAGAGATGGAATGTGGAAAAAAAAAAAACCCAGAAAATCACATTGTTTGATTTTTTAAAGAATTTATTTCCAAATTTGAGTGGAAAATAAGTATTTGGTCACCTACAAACAAGCAAGATTTCTGGCTGTCAAAGAGGTCTAACTTCTTCTAACGAGGTCTAATGAGGCTCCACTCGTTACCTGTATTAATGGCACCTGTTTTAACTCACTATCGGTATAAAAGACACCTGTCCACAACTTCAGTAAGTCACACTCCAAACTCCACTATGGCCAACACCAAAGAGCTGTCAAAGGACACCAGAGACAAAATTTTCGACCTGCACCAGGCTGGGAAGACTGAATCAGCAATAGGTAAAACGCTTGGTGTAAAGAAATCAGCTGTGGGAGCAATTATTAGAAAATGGAAGACATACAAGACCACTGATAATCTCCCTCGATCTGGGGCTCCATGCAAGATCTCACCCCGTGGGGTCAAAATGGTAACAAGTACCGTGAGCAAAATTCCCAGAACCACACGGGGGGACCTCGTAAATGACCTACAGAGAGCTGGGACCACAGTAACAAAGGCTACTATCAGAAACACAATGCGCCGCCTACACTGCCAGACGTGTCCCCCTGCTGAAGCCAGTACACGTCCAGGCCCGTCTGCAGTTCGCTAGAGAGCATTTGGATGATCCAGAAGAGGACTGGGAGAATGTGTTATGGTCAGATGAAACCAAAATAGAACTTTTTGGGAGAAACACAGGTGCTCGTGTTTGGAGGAGAAAGAATACTGAATTGCATCCGAAGAACACCATACCCACTGTGAAGCATGGGGGATGAAACATCATGCTTTGGGGCTGTTTTTCTGCAAAGGGACCAGAACGACTGATCTGTGTAAAGGAAAGAATGAATGGGGCCATGTATCGAGAGATTTTGAGTGAAAATCTCCTTCCATCAGCAAGGGCATTGAAGATGAGATGTGGCTGGGTCTTTGAGCATGACGATGATCCCAAACTCACAGGCAGGGCAACAAAGGAGTGGCTTCGTAAGAAGCTTTTCAAGGTGCTAGAAAGGCCTAGCCAGTCTCCAGATCTCAACCCTATAAAAAATCTGTGGAGGGAGTTGAAAGTCCGTGTTGCCCAACGGCAGCCCCATAACATCACTGCTCTAGAGGAGATCTGCATGGAAGAATGGGCCAAAATACTAATACCAAATACAATAGCTTGTGAAGAGAGACAGAAAACGCTTGGCCTCCGTTATTGCCAACAATGGGTACATAACAATGTATTGAGATGAACTTTTGGAATTGACCAAATACTTATTTTCCACCATGATTTGCAAATAAATTCTTTAAAAATCAAACAATGTGATTTTCTGTTTTTCTTTTTTTCCACATTCTTTCTCTCATGGTTGAGGTTTACCCATGTTGACAATTACAGGCCTCTCTAACATTTAAGTAGGAGAACTTGCACAATTAGTGTTTGACTAAATACTTATTTGCCCCACTGTACTGTATATATTCATATATTCATACTAAAATGATGTATGATGTTAAATAAAATAAATAACTTGGATAAAACAGAGAAGGCGCTTTGCATGCCTGCGCACGTGAACACAGAGGCTCTCTTTTCAGTCTTCCCCTCCCAGCGCCCTGCGGCACCCTCCGCGAGCACCCTGGAATTTCCTTTTCAATATGGAGCAGCTATGGGGGTGAAAAACAAACTAAAGACAGGGGAATTGAAAAGCAAACAAATGCGGTAGGAGCGGGATATGGAAAGGATTCAAATTGATTGTTGAAGGTGAAGGTAAATGTTTATTGAATATCCATATTACAGTCTTGTTTAACTTGGAGAATTCGTTACAAAAGACAGGCTTTAATCTGTTATCATTATGCATATATGCACCTCATCGTCACGAACGTGATCACACAAAACGCAACCACGCATCGCATCCCTGCATTTCCTACTTCTCCTGAGTCCTCACAAAAAAAAAAAAAAAACATAAAATTTCGGGTTTTTTCGGGCTCGGGCAAGCAAATCAAGTTAATTTATCGGGCTCGTACCGCGTTGGGCTTTAATACCCGGGGGTCAGTCGGGTCGGGCCGCAGTTTCTTTGTTCTCCTGTGTCTTCGCTCAGTCTGTCAGGTTAACCATGCGGTGCGTTCAGGTACACCGTGCAAAACACATCCGCCATATGAGAACCCAATTCGTTACATTATTCCAGGTATTATGATTATTATTACTATTATTATATTATTATTCAATTGTTTTTTTAATTTAATATAATGTATTTGTTTTGCTCAGTGTAATAGCTATTTGCAATAGTACCAGCAGCATTTATTAAGGATTTAGTGTAGGTTTTTGGTTCTGTGGAACAAAATAATGGAATTATAATGTATTCTTATGGGAAAATCCTGTTCGACATACGACCATTTCGACTTACAAACAAGGTCCTGGAACGAATTAACTTCGTATGTAGAGGCACCACTGTATGGGAAGACAATCTAAATTACTTACATAATTGAATTGATTATAGAGGACAATGCAAATAAGGTTGCTTAAAAATTGGTGGGGACAATTTGAGCATCTTGAAAAGTTGGTAGTGTTATGTCCCTACTGTCCCTATGCAAACCTATGCCCTTGATTTCAAGAATCTCTCCTTGTTATTGTTGTTATTATTATTATTATTATTATTATTATTTGTAAACCTTATTACAACCTAACACAATTCAAGCAAAAAAATAAAAATTACTGCCCCACATTCCGTGTTGTTATGTAATTAATTTTCAAAGAAAAAGCCATAGGCCTATACAGTGTATTCCAGTATTGTTGAGGCAAAATGGATGGAGACAAGGATTTTCTAGTAAAAATCAAAAGTTTGAACAAGATGAATTGACAGCCAATATGTAGATGTAGTAATTTACAAGCATGATAATAAAAGTTAATATATTGTCATAGACTTCATAATTGTATTGACGCGTCACATCCGTCAGCTACTGCGCAATGCCTTCAGTTAGGGGGCCGTCCTACAGTCTGCTTCTGTTATTTAAAGTCGATCGCAGTTATTCAACACATGCAGCGAAAACGTACGAAAGCAGTACAGCATACAAACAGAAAGGATTGTCTCAGGAGGGATTTCAAGGTAATTATTATATTTGTGTACCATACATGCATTATGAAACATTGTGAGAAAAATCAATGGGAGAAATTAACCGCTCCGGACTAGCATCATTCTTCGACATTTTTACCTAAAATAAATGCTAACTGCCCGTGTTTATGCTCTTTTAACAAAGAATCGAGACTGTTTTACGTTCATATCTATAAAGAATTCTGGGATTTAAGCATTTTTTCACAAGAATTGTCAACGTAAAAAGCTCTTTGTTGTAAGGCTGCCGCCACATTGACTAACAGACAAGTATCATACTTCGACATAGTTACGTAAAATAAATGCTAACTGCACATTTTTTTGCTTTCAACCAAGAATGGAGACTGTTTTATGTCCATATCTATAAAGAATTTGAGGATTTAAACATTTATTTACACGAATTTTCAATGAAAAAAGCTCTTTGTCTGTGATTCCACTCGGTCAACTTTGACGGCCACGGCAACAATGCAGGCCCCCTATTTATCGGCCCCGTGTTCCGTCAAGATCCTTACGAAGTCTATGATATTGTTTAAATTGTGTGCAGTCCACACCCATGAAATGCACAATTTTTGTCATGCCAAGCACTTGAAATTGACTCCCATCAGAGGGTGATGAGATTATTCCCCTAACAAGGCAGCACACTCAGGCTGATCTGTTCCGCATCAGGTTGTCTGATGACTCCACTGCTGTCGTTTAAGCCCCTCAGTTATTATTAGCTGCCTTACTACTCCTTTTTAAGGCACAATTTTTATGAATAAAGCCGTTTAGAGGGCAGAAAGGGATCAAGGGTTAGTGCAGGGTTACCTTTTTCCAGTTAGGTAAATCCTAATGCTGGGGTGCAATGTAATCTCTGTGTCTAATTAGGGGATATAAATCTGAATTTAGACATGTGACTAAAAACAGAACATCCTTGCCTTGTGAGTTGTGGAAACTCTTCTCTTCTGACTAATGCCCATCAGCACGCTTTCCGTTAGTCAGTTTGGAAGATAAATATAAACCATTGCTTCAAAACTTCATATCAAGAAGTCATAATCCTACATGATGAATATAAGAAGTATACACACCACTGTTCAAATTTCATTTTTTGGGCTATTAGAAAGGTGATCAATCCTTTCAAAACTTTATGGTCATTATATCAGTATGCTCAATATATTGGTATGCCATAACCTATATACAGTAGCCCAAGTAAAATAATCTGTGCAGAATCTTAACTCGGAATGTGGCTATTTGGGTTTATCACATTAATACATGTACACATGTTAGAGGCCATTCAGCACATTTTGTACCTGCCACCAATTGATGGGCCTTTGAAAACTCACAAATAGAGTTCTGATGTTCTAGTAGTCCCATCCTTATGTTTTACCTTTGATGTGCTAAAATAACTGGAATTTGAAACTCTTGAAACTTTTTTGTCGTGTGTATTTAACAGGCATTACTAGACATTAATACTTGCAGGTCCCTCAATCCGCCCGAGAGCAATGCTTTCACCAGACTGCACAATTTTTTTGGTTGTGTCAGATTACACGACATTGTGTCATGATTTCTTTGAACAGACGAGTTGCCGTCACACTACAAGACTAGAGCCTGCCTGATCATCATCATACTGCCGCAAAGAGCGCGGTCTAACTGCAGATGCCTGTGCATATTGGCTTTATTTTTGCCAGATATGCCAGCAGTAGCTGTCTCAGTTTCACCAATGAGACATCGCATCAAAAACCACATGACTCCATCATACCAATCAAATGTAACAATGTTTTTTCTCCACTGGAGGGCATTCATGCTCTTTGTATGGGTGATGTTTCAATTTGTTGTTCTGGTCTGAATTCGATGATTTCTGTGTCATCTTTTTGGCCTAATATGGTCATGTAATAGATTGTAGTACAGTCTTCTAATTACAGTTCAATAAAGATTAAGTTGTACGGAGAAAAAAATATAACATTATTTAAAAAAGAATAAATAAATCAGACATTGTTAGCAGTTACTCACGATATTACTCATTACTTGAGTATTCTTTTCAACGAATATGTTTTTACTTAAATTTTTGGTTTTTCTTATACTCGAGTAATAATATTTAGTAGTAACACTACTTTTACTAAAATTTTTGGCTACTCCACCCACCCTCTGGTTATGGGAGAGGAACGTGGCGACCAGATGCAGGTGCCCTTCCCCATCTCAGGTCCCGATGCTAACACACGACATAACCAATACTTTTATTCACTGAAACATCATTTTATTCACATACAGTACACATTTGTTCACTTTTCAGGTTCCCCTTGATTCATAGCTCACATTCGTGTTCTTGCTTTTTCATTTTATAATTTTTTGAAATTCATAATAATGCCATAAATTCACATTGCACTTTCTTGAAAAACCGACTAAGGATTTTTAAAATAACGTACCAAAAACCTCCTCTTAACTTTTCTTCGTCAGTGTCTAAATCTATTACAATGTCTTGGATTTCTGCTTGAGTTTTAGAAAAGCTTCAGACTGCAGGAATCTTGGACAAGAGTCTCTTTCCATTAGCAGGTAAACATGTTTCTGTGCTTCGTCAAAGCATGTTAGACTTGGTTTATCCAAGGATTTTGTGATCTCCTCTCGAATGTGATGGTCTACATTGATCTGTAGGGGAGAAGCATACAGTATGACGATACTTTATTTGTGGCAATCAATGTAAAACATTTATTAATAAAATAATCTTCAGTATAATGATAAACAGCAAGAGCTAAAATAACATCCAAGGTGTGTGATTGTCTCCTGACTATATGTTTATATGAAAATGAGGCTGTCTTAGAAACGTTGCACTTCTAAGAAGACCATAGGTGGAGTTTGACTTTTGTGGGAGGCCGGACAAAACATGTTGATGACCCCAAAACACAGTCTCAGCAATAAAATTAATGTATACGTAAATATATTGTTCGTGTGTGTGTGTATGTACATCTTGACACTGTTCGTGTTCAATCCTTGGTTCAAGCTCAGTTGTGGTTAAAGATTTGAAAGCTTAGGTTTATAGATATTCTAAATATCTATCTTGCTTCCTCAGATGTAGTTTTGGCTAAGCAAAGCAAAGCAAAGCACCACTTCTGAGGGGCTTGTCACATGATCTGTTCAAAAAATAATTTTGACCCATTATGAAATACTTTGTACGATTCTTGTTCATTTCATTCATTTTTGTTGTTTGTTTTATTGCTTTACAATTTTTATAGATAACGTAACGGCTAGGCCTTTATTTTAAAGGGGAAGTTCAGAATATTTGACATTAGGCTTAATCTTCAAGTTAGCAGGGGTTTAACTAGTCGGTGGAGTTCATTTCAACAAATTCCGTGGAGTTTGTCAGTTGTTTGTTAGTTTCAGGGCTCTGGAGTGGCTAAGCTAGCGTGAGTTAATGGTGCCCGGGGGGATTTTTCATAGCGAGGAAAATGCGACAAAGAGAGCAGCAAAATGTCATTCTTTCAATCTCTCTACTCCGATATTTTTACAGGATATTCTTTTTAGTAGTATTTTTCCCCAATTGCTAAATAAATGGTATGGTCATGACAAATAACAGTCCTGTGCTAAATGGAATATGAAATATTAAAAATGCATTTAATCAGTATGGCAAAATTACTACATAATGGTCAAAACTGTCCACTTCTTGCACCTCCCGAACTATATTTTATGCCACCGGCTTTTGTCATTTCCCTGCCTGCCCCGGCTTCTGAGACGGAGGAAAGAGCATAAACAACGCCGGGCTGGCAGTGCTCGTCCTGGGAATAAACACCGAAAATAGCCCATTCTCGTTGGAAAAAAAACGTCCGACATCGGAGCACAGAGCTGTGCGTGGCCAAGCCGAGGAAAGCGCATTCTCCGTGGGCACGCAAAGAGGACCGGGGGTGGGGGGATGGGGTGCGACAAGCTGCCGATCGCTGGCCACAAAATGCAAGCCCCTTCCTTATTAAAATGTGTGCCATAATCCCAGTATTTGACATAATACAAAACACTGTTTATCACTTCCTCGTAAGTCCAATGTTCCCACAGCTGTCAGAATTGTTTACGCCAATCTCTGGGTGAACGGGAACTTTTTGAAATCCAAAAAGGCTCATACGCTTCTTCCTGGTGCAGGAATTTTTCTCCAGCACATTTGGCTGGCGTGGTGCAAAAAATAAACATTCATCTGCAAAAACAACTGAATCCGCATTCGTTCTGCATACTGTAGTATTGGATGTATACTGAAGATGCCTATCCCGCTGACGTCACATTCGGAATCCTCATCAATCCAAGTCGCGCGGGATTCAAAAAACTGAATAAATATATCGATCGCTTCCACACACATCCAAGCGGTCCATTTCATTCAGGGGCATAAAATACCGCGGAAAATATGAAATAAAAAATTTTTTTTTTTGCTGTCAAACGCACTTTAAATTCATTAATGGAAAAGTCGATTACATGCAATGACAATATTCAGCCACCGAGGGCCACTGCCCCCCTTCCCCCCACGTATCTCCACCTATGAATCAGATTAAAGTTTAATTCAAGGTATGGGAAATTCTGCAACATTGCAGTATGGTACAACTCCCCCTGCCTATATTTATTCCCTAAATAAAATATTGACATGGACAAAATAGTCCTATGCAACAGAATTGGAATGTAGATTCTAAACTGACCTCTTTACAAGCTGTGGGCTGAATGAACTCCTTGTAGATATCCTTGGCTTTCCACTGGAGGTTATCTTGTGAGGCAGTTGCCCTGAAATTTTGACATGCGAGCCAGAACTCGATGTTTTCATCACTAAACTCAGATTGCAGATAGGAGTGGAAGGCTGATAAATACACTGTACAGAAAGAAAGAATCATTTCTCATTAAAAAAAAAAAAGATTATTACATATCCATTCAAAATTGAGCCATTTCATGTTGTGTTGTTTAGCTTCACTTTACCTTTATTCCGCAGCACATCTTTCAGTGTTGGCATGAATTTGTAGTCAGTCAGTGAGCTTTAATGAAGAATAGATAAATATGAATGCTTTGTGGTACTCACATTTTGGCATTATAATCATATACAGACATTTTCGAGAAGAATAATTGATGAAATAAACTGCCATTTATGGTTTAAAACAAGACAATGTGATAAAACAGATTGTATTTAAACACATATTAACCAAAGATTAAGGACATTCACCATTAATGGTTTTGTTTGTGTGTATCTACTCGTAGACTGAAACTCTTCAACAGCATTCTCAATCCCAATAACTACATTTGCTGTCTTACCTTCTGGGCCATTTCACATGTTTTATAAATTCCTTTATTCGATGGAGAGAAATTTTGGAAAAAAAATATTTGGTCATTATAACATCACTGGTTTATTGCGAAAAGTTCCAGTAGTCAGTCTTGCTGCCTAAAAAAAACCCCAAAGATTTCTCCCCTGCTTGCCTTTAACTTAAAGGAGAGGTATGACATCAATACTAAGGTGTGACACATGTGACGTGAAGGGCCTGCCAGCACAGGTTTCAGCTTGCCTTTTAGATAAGCAGTCATCTACAATACAGCCTAAACTCATTCATCAGTGTGTTTGACTCACAGCTGTATAATTCCAGTGCTGAAATTGGTACATGTATTCAACCCTTTCATCAACTGTCCATCAACTGTTAAAATCGTATGTATCTTTAAAATGAGTGGAATGACAATCGGTCATCCCGGCGGTACATGAAAGGGCACCGTCCAGGTTTCTGGTTTCTCATGAATTTTTTGGCAATAGATAAGACAGCCGAGAACGTGGTTCCTATGTTTTTATTTTTTTGAATTGATCGTAAAGGTAACTACAATTAAAGAGCAAACAGAACAGGCCCTAAAATGGAGCCTAGTAGCACCCCACAGGACTGAGTTGGTGAGGAGGAAAATTCTCCAGTCATTACTCAGAACTCACAACTTTGATTTTAACCATTGTACAGCGGTGACAAGGATGCCTATGACGTGCTCTAAATGAAATACAAGGACTGTATGGTCCACTGTATCGAATGCCACTGTTAGGTTAAGTAAACCAACAACTTTTTCTAAAATTTTAGAAAGGAAATGCAAGTGGGGACGAGTCTCAAATTTGACTGCACAGTGGGGTCGAGATGGATTTTTTTGAAGAAGGGGTCTGACTACAGCATGTTTTAAGGCAGCTGGTACAGATCTGGAGCTGAGACAAGTATTTATAAGAACCAGCAGACAACTTCCCTTAAAAGCGTAGTCGGCATTATATCGAGGTGGCAGTGAGTTTCATCTCTATTTTGGGAGCGATGACAATGAAATAAGATTAGATTGCTCAAAGACAGTGAGCGGTTCAAGAGGACGTACATTATCCAATGATATACCCGTGTTGCACATATTCTGCTTCACCAAAGATACTTTGTTATTAAACAAAGTGGCAAACTCCTCACAGGTGGTAACTTCCTACATCAGATGAGACAGTAAGGTGTGGGTTTATAACATGTTAAAGAGCAGTCTTAGATGGCTGGAGCTGTTATTTATAATAGAGCAGGGGTGCTCAAGTCCTATCCTCGAGAGCCCCTATCCAGCTTGTTTTCCGCGTCTCTCTCCTCCAACAGGAAACAGCTCCAGCCTAAAGGCCGAGTCATGCTTCTGCGGCAGACTTGCGCCGTCAAGGCAGACCCGATTTACGATCCTCTGCCATAGCCTGCCGTGCACCTCAACAAAAACTTGCCTTTTGCGACGTCAACGTGTGGTGACATGGAGCAAATGGACTGTGATTGGTCCGCTCAGACTGTTGTTTCCGGTTCAGCATGAAATCACCGCCATTTTCAAACATTGTTTTGCCACACACAAAAATGGACCATGCCAACAGGAGTATCATCGAAGATCAAGTACGGCAACGTCTACAATGTCTCGTCAAGATATTATAAAGACTGCTAAATGGCAAGGTCAGCAATTGGATAACAAATGGAAGAACCATCGAGACAAATATGTGTGTGTTCGGAAGCGAATGGTCACTCGAAGCAGTGACACAGTTGGCCAAAAACTGACAGCTTTTTATCACTTTATGTATTTTTGGTTGGTTCACTTCATCGTTTATTGTGTACATATGTTTTGTGTTAGTCTAACTTATTTACATTCCTTACTTCAAGTATATGAAGAATAATGCACAGATTTGGTCTCAAAAGAGTTGTTTTGATGTGTAATTTTCAACAACAGACAGTTGAAAAACTTGATACATCATCATTGATTGAGAGTGCCTCGGTGCTTTTATGATAACGTGTTTACCATCAAGGCTTACAAAGCAGTTTGGGAAGTTCCATAGCCACCAGAAATCTGCTATGGCTTCCCACTGGTTGGTTGTAGGACACGGCAAAAAAATCGGGCTGGAGGGCTGTCCACAATGCTTTGCAGACCTCGGACAATACGCTGGATACAGTTCTCGACGCCAGTTTGAAGCTAGCCGCCACAGCTTGCTAGCTTCCACCCAAGGCTAGAAGTCTCTATGCGGCATCAACAGTCGGACAGACCACCTCCGAAACAGTCTTCTGCGCCTCAATATTTGTAAGATCAAAATTTGTTGTTCACTGTTGATGAGCTGAAGATCCTCATCTAAGTGTTCCGTCTCCGTTGGCATTGTTTATTTTTTTTCTTCGTTGGCATTGTTGTGTAACCGGAAGAAAACTAGAGGAAGTCGAAAGTCCCCCAAAACCGTACAAACACAACGCCACACGCCTCTAGTGGTTTGACGGTGGATTACAAAGCAATGTGTTCCCTTGCAGCACAACTATCGAATGCTCATTAACGCCGTGGTCGCTTCGCCGTCACCGCAATGCAGAAGCATAACTCAGGCTTTAGACTGCTCTTTAACACCATTGACTCTCTTAAATTAGGATCGTCATGAGCCTGATAACAATCCTAATGATTTGATTCAGGTGTGTTGGAGGAGGGAGACATGGAAAATAAGCTGGCTAGGGGCTCTTGAGGACAGGACTTGAGCACCCTTATAATAGAGGGTAAACAATTAGACTTGGCCTGTTGGCACGGATCTATTTTTACCCTTCTGGTTGGCAGCCAAGGAGTCCCTAAGCAAGCCCAGAGAAACATGGAGTTTGTCCATTTTCCATCGTTGTTTGGCCTGCCTGCATTTTATGTCAGAGCAGAAGGGTATAGTCATTCAACCACGGGATACCTAAAGCTAGATGAAATTGGTTTTCGACAATGAAAACGAGACGGAGACGAATGCACTTTGAAATGATTAAAATATGACTAGGACTAATAAGTATTTTCACGCAAATGAGTAAGTCTAAAATTAGGGGACTAATGGATGCCAAAAAAAACCCACTGCGTGTGTGAATGACAGTGACATTTCAGTGCAAACGTCAGTTAAGTATTGTGACAGCTCTTGGAAAAAAAACTGGCTCTCAGTCTGTTTATTTTGGCTGTTATGGCTGTTGCAGGTTGAACAGATGGAAGCTGGGGTATGTTCTAGTACTAGTATAATTGTTGTTCCATTGAAATGCTAGCAGCTTTGAAAAACATTTTGAGAAGATGAGTTTAAATCAAACACTTGCTGTCACCCAGGAATCCCACTGGGTCTGCTGCACTACACACAACTCCGTTCCGAACGACGCAAAAATACATTTGTATTAGTGATGCACGATAATACATTTTTCAACCGATACCGATAACCGATAATTACCTCCTCATTCCAACCGATAACCGATAATGTCAAGCCGATAATTCTATTAAAAGATTTATGTAAAATTTTTAAGTATACACAAAAGAAAATATTATTGTCCAAAAATATAATTTATTGCTCTTTTTTTCAACATAAAATATGAACAAGTCGTCAATTCAAACATCTAAATAATGACAGATTGTCTGACATTGTGTAATGATAAATCTTTGGCAACAATTACTTACAGAGTAAATACCTAAATTTCACAAAAATGCCTTTAAAAGTAAGCCATTCCTAACATATATAACATTAATACACTGCAAAACACACTTCCTTAAAACTAGTCAGTTTTAAGTGTAAATCTATTGGCAATAAGTGAAATTATCTGCCATCGCTTCAAGTGTATTTCTCTCAGATTTTTTGGAAGAAAAATAGCTAGCTGAAAATAATCTTAACAGCCTTGTTTTAAGCAATACATTGTTATACTTAATCCTAAAAAAAAAAAAAGAAAAAAAACTTGGAAGAAGGAAAGATTTTGAATAATATTTGTGGCTACAGAATATTGATTTAGGTATTTGATTATCTACTATGACTGTAATTGAGCAGAGAAATAAGTTAAATAATTTGAAAAGTGATTGCTAATGTTATATGCTTTGTTGCACACTGTGAAAATGATTAACTCAAAAGAGCGAGATGTCATGTACCCATTCTGCAACGCTTTGTTTACATTTGCGGCTTTCACGACATTTGCTTTACAGCAGCTAAACTGCTACACGGCAGTACTATTTGGACGGAGTTGGAGCTCGCATCCGCGTGCGTGTTGTTTTGTGCCCGAGTTTTGTTAAGCCAAAAATAAAGGCAGCGTTACAAAGTCATCTGACCGCTCGTCATTTTACATACTGAATGCATTATTGACTGGCTGACTTCGTTTTCTCCATGTTTAAATTATCATCTAACCACTGTGCCGTCATGATAAGCTTGCTTACTGGATGGACATCACTTTTCATGAAGAATGGTGGTCGTATAAACTGCATCATTTTTTTTATCCAGGGCTGGGGTTCTCGGGTCATTTAGGTAGTCATTTAGGTAAAAAAAAAAAAAAAACAGTGTCTCGTCTCGGCGGCAGCTACGTTCGTACCGGATAATCCGCCTGCCCCGGCCGGTTAGCCGCGGCGTATTCGGGTCCTGGCTCTGCTCGGTGCTCGCACGCCGTGGGGGAACGCTCGAGAAACCGGGGTGTTCGCCGGAGGTCCCGAGGCCGGGGAACCGGGCTCGGCCCGCCCCGCCTATGGCGAGGCGGCGGCGGCCTGCCGGACCGGCCAGAGCGGTGGGCTCTGTCGGAAGACAACTACTTGCCGACTGTCGACCATGCCGGTGTTTAGCCTTAGATGCGAATTTACCACCTGCCTTGGGCTGCATTCCCAAACAGCCCGACTCTGTATCGTCACAAGCCCTGTAGTTTAACTTAGTTAGTGTTTACAATAGCTTTAGCATTCCCGCTAGCAGCAGCCTCGTATTCGTTCCAAAAATCTTTGTGATGCAGTTTTAAATGGCTGCTGGGTTAGTGGTTTTGAATGAAGACGCTTTCTTTCTGCCTCGTGGAACTTCTACGGTACATGTTTCGCAGATGGCGAGACTGTCGTTTTTTTAGTAACAGCCGCCATAATATTCAACTACTTCTTATCGTGTAACTCCGCCTCCTCAACCCCTCCTCCCTCAGGGTCTTCAGAGAGGGGAGGAGTTGAGGAGGCGGCGTGCTGAATTCTTCGGTTGCGCACATTTGGAGGCTAAATCAAGTATATAATTATCGGATTGCATTATCGGTTGAATTTTTTTATTATCTGGATTATCTGTGTGACGTCATAATTGCCATTATCGGCCGATAATTATCGGTGACCGATATTATCGTGTATCTTTAATTTGTATTGTAGTCAATACGAGATGGTGCACATGATCCACTTAGCTCTGATCCGGATCCGCCTAAGTCCGGACTCTTCGGTCTTTCAAAACTAAAATACGGATGGATGAGGTCTATTTTCTGGTCAGTCAACCTGCGGCCGGATCAAGCCCTGCTGTTTAGCACGCACCAAACAGCAAATAGCAGCAATATCCCGTCTTTTGAAATAAATAAATAATAATAATAATAAATAATAATACTAATAACTATATTTTATTGAAATTTACACAAAACAAAACATATATAGGTTATTTGCATGAGATATACTGTGGTTGTGTTTCTCCAAACAATATATTTTAAAATGAATAAAAGAAATAAATGACATTCTTCCTATAACTATTGTAGCGTTACTAGGAAGCGCAGCAATAATGTGTCAGTCTGATGCTCCAATTGGTGCGTTTGATGCGGCAACGCGAAGCTCCCATTGGTGTGTTACTGACATCACAATTGAGTGCGGAGAAAATTATACAATAAAAAGTGAGTTGCCAATTCTTACAAGTGCTACACTGGTGTGAAAAGTGGGATGTTGGATGGCGACCACCGGGGTCATATGGGTTGTTTGTATGGTTGGTAGGGTAGGGGATTTTTAAAAATCCAGCACTATAAAATAAATCCACATTGGATGGATTATAGAGGTCTTTTAAACTTGTATGAGGAAAAAAAAAGTCCTGAACAATGGTAATTTTGTCACAGCTTTGATGATGTAGCCAAACCCAGTGAGAAAAAATATACTGTAAATAATTTCTTTGTAAAATAACCGTAAAAATCTGGGAGCAGGGTAGCCATTTCTACACTGTTGTTGTACAGTCTTAATCGTGTAAAATTGATTTATAGTACAGAAAAAAAATGCTGAATAATATACAGTATTTCTATAATCACGATGTGTGAATATTACATAAAAATTCAAATATTATACGGTAAATTGTTTTTATATAATGATAATCATGATAATGATTTATATAAAAAAACATATGCTTTGTTGTTCATTGTTGTGACCATCAGGTAAAATAAGCAAAAAACTATGAATATTGATCATATTTTTTATTTCAAAGAACAAATGACAAATACTTTTAAAATATTGAAAAAACTGAAAATAAACCCTGTTGTTTCAGGCTGGGTTATTCAAATAAATGCAAAAAAAAAAAAAAAAAAAAAACATTTTTGGCCTTTTATATACAGTGGTATGAAAAAGAAAAAAATCTGAACCTTTTGGAATTTCTCACATTTCTGCATAAAATCACCAACAAATGTGATCTGATCTTTGTCAAAAGAACACAGATGTAAAAACAGTGTCTGCTTTAACTAAAACCACCCAAACATTTATAGGTTTTCATATTTAAATGAGGATGACATTCAAACAATGACAGAAAGGGGGAAAATTAGTAAGTACAGAGTACGCATTTACAGATTACAATGAAGCTTTCAATCTCATTGTACTTGGTATAATGACAATAAAGGCTTTCTATTCTATTCTAACAGTAAACCTTAAATCCCAAATATATATACCTTTTAAATAGCATCTTCATTATAATATTCACTGTTGTGTGATAAACAGGTACTATACAACTTTGGGATTACATAACCATTGGAAAGAAAGACAAAGGTCATCATTTTATGACTGTATGTTGGAAAGGAAGTGTGCTTGGTCAGATTTGCATGCTGAATGCCACAGTCTATTTCATAACAGATGCAAATTGCCACACTAACTTTTGACTCAATAGCATCGATTTTTGTTATTGAAATGTGTGACTGGTTAGTATTACCGGTAACCACTGTATTAAAGACACTACACAGAAGGATGTTTGTTGAAAGCAACTAAAAAGAGGTGCACAGTGCATTCATTTTTTTTTTTTTACAATTACAAAATACAGACACAAACAATTTTTCATTTGATAGCAAAGAGGGTGAGAGCTATAATCCTAAAAAACTAACAAATAAACAAATAAACAAACAAAAAAAACAATCAATTAAATCGCTAAACATTTTATATAAAAATGCTAAAATCAATTTACAAATTCATCCTGAATAACTTTGGTCAGGTCAGAAATGTTCTGGCTCACCATCTCGGATTTCATTCATCCTCCTTCATTTGACAAGACTATTTATCTCCATCTAGTGGTTGTCATTGCACAGTGAACCTAGTGCCAGGCAATAATGAACCATGTTTGTGTAACAACTGAATAAATAGGTTGATTATGTGTGAGCGAGATTTTGCGATGGGCAAAGTGCTGGCTAAAATGAGGAAACAGAACTTGCACAGCACCCACAGACATGGTCATGGACTTGTCAGACATCTGCAATTTCTATATTGTTTTTCATTTATTGTTTTTTTTTTTTTTTTTTTTTAATTTGTTTTTGTTAGATTTTTTTTTGTGTTGCTCAGGTCCAAACTCCAAACTAAATGAAAAAGTGCCGCTAAAAAGCTTAACATTTGGTTTTGCTAAACATAGAGGCTATATTTAAAATTTAAGATTTTACGTACGAGTTATGCAGAAAATATTTATGGTAAATTTCATTTCTTTGTGTTTCAGGCCTAAGTCTATGAAATAAGGAGGAAAATGTACATGTATTTACAGTGAGGCAAATAAGTATTTAGTCAACCACTAATTGTGCAAGTTCTCGACTTGAAAATATTAGAGAGGCCTGTAATTGTCAACATGGGTAAACCTCAACCATGAGAGACAGCATGTGGAAAAAAAACCTGAAAATCATATTGTTTGATTTTTAAAGAATTTATTTGCAAATCATGGTGGAAAATAAGTATTTGGTCAATACCAAAAGTTCATCTCAATACTTTGTTATGTACCCTTTGTTGGCAATAACGGAGGCCAAACTTTTTCTGTAACTCTTCACAAGCTTTTCGTACACTATTGCTGGTATTTTGGCCCATTCCTCCATGCAGATCTCCTCTAGAGCAGTGATGTTTTGGGCTGTCGTTGGGCAACACGGACTTTCAACTCCCTCCACAGATTTTCTATGGGGTTGAGATCTGGAGACTGGCTAGGCCACTCCAGGACCTTGAAATGCTTCTTACAAAGCCAATCCTTTGTTGCCCTGGCTGTGTGTTTGGGATCATTGTCATGCTGAAAGACCCAGCCACATCTCATCTTCAATACCCTTGCTGATGGAAGGAGATTTCCCCTCAAAATCTCTCGATACATGGCCCAATTAATTCTTTCCTTTACACAGATCAGTCGTTCTGGTCCCTTTGCAGAAAAACAGCCCCAAAGCATGATGTTTCCACCCCCATGCTTCACAGTGGGTATGGTGTTCTTCGGATGCAATTCAGTATTCTTTCTCCTCCAAACACGAGAACTTGTGTTTCTCCCAAAAAGTTCTATTTTGGTTTTATCTGACCATAACACATTCTCCCAGTCCTCTTCTGGATCATCCAAATGCTCTCTAGCGAACCACAGATGGGCCTGGACGTGTACTTTCTTCAGCAGGGGGACACGTCTAGCAGTGCAGGATTTGAGTCCCTGGCGGCGCATTGTGTTACTGATAGTAGCCTTTGTTACTGTGGTCCCAGCTCTCTGTAGGTCATTCACTAGGTCCCCCCGTGTGGTTCTGGGATTTTTGCTCACCGTTCTTGTTATTATTTGACGCCACGGGGTGAGATCTCGCATGGAGCCACAGATCAAGGGAGACTATCAGTGGTCTTGTACGTCTTCCATTTTCTAATACTTGCTCCCACAGTTGATTTCTTTACACCAAGCGTTTTACCTATTGCAGATTCAGTCTTCCCAGCCTGGTGCAGGTCTACAATTTTGTCTCTGGTGTCCTTCGACAGCTCTTTGGTCTTGTCCATAGTGGAGTTTGGAGTGTGACTAACTGAGGTTGTGGAAAGGTGTCTTTTATACCGATAATGAGTTAAAACAGGTGCCATTAATAGAGGTAACGAGTGGAGTCTCGTTAGACCTCGTTAGACTTCGTTACAAGAAGTTAGACCTCTTCGGCAGCCAGAAATCTTGCTTGTTTGTAGGTGACCAAATACTTATTTTCCACTCTAATTTGGAAACTAATTTTTAAAAATCAAACAATGTGATTTTCTGTTTTTTTTTTTTTCACATTCTGTCTCTCATGGTTGAGGTTTACCCATGTTGACAATTACAGGCCTCTCTAATATTTTCAAGTGGGAGAACTTGCACAATTAGTGGTTGACTAAATACTTATTTGCCCCACTGTATATTAGGGTCCCCCACTCATCCAGAATATTAACAACATCAAAATAAATATTTAAAATTAAAACTCCTTTTGTAAGAAAACAAAAGGTGGTTCCACATTTTGTATGTGAAAGGTTTTAATAGGAATTGCTTAACTTGTAGTTGTTTATTGTTATTTTAAATCATTTAGGTATTTTTTTTCATTCAACAACATAACTTAATAGTTACTTAAAGCTGTTGTGTGTACCCTCTTGAAATAAGATTCTTAAATAAATACTATTTCTTTTGAGTGGTTACACATTTTGCATATAAAAGCTTTGAATACGAATTGCTTAACTTGTTCAAATAGTTTATTAAGTCTTACTTAAATCATTTACGTATTTTTCTTTTAACTACATAACTTAATAGTCACTTAAAGCAGTTGTGTGAAAACACTTGAAACAGAGGCTTTACCGGGGGGGCAGTGCCCACCCACGGACATGCCAACCCAAAGAAAATTGGATCTCGTACTAATGGCAGTCTGGGCACCGCGTATGGTATCCCATTCATATAGTACTGATGTGTTCTAAGTTTTAACCTTTGTCTTGTTACCTCCTCTTTCACCTTAAAAATAAATAAATAAATAAAGTAAAAAAAAAAAAAAAAAAAGAAATCAAATGTTGGTGTTGTTCCTAGGGGGCGCTACACACATTTAGGCAGATTTTTTTTTTATTTTTATTTTTTTTACATTTTATCAACGTTTTCACCAGTGTTCAACTGGCTGTTGAGTTTGTTGAGTTTTGAAGCATTCCGAGGGGGTCAAAGTAGGGCTCAAAGTGTTGGCAGTACAGAGAATGACTGCTAGGGCGCACTACATAGTGTATTTGGAATTTGTCTTTACACTGTATCAAAGATTGCACCTGTCTTGACCTGCCTGCCGATTTTGGTGCATTTTGAAGTATTCTAAGGGCGTCAAAGTGGCTGCAGAAAATAATAATAATAATAATAATAATAATAAAACCGAGGAACCACAATACGTTACCTAAAAAACAGCATTGTCACCTGCATGTCCATATAGTTATGGATGTGTTTTAAGTCAAATAAAATCAAATCAACTTTTATTTGTTTAGACCAAATCACAACAACAGTTATCTCAAGGAGAAAAGAAAACATGTTTTAAGGTGCAGTAGTCTTGCGCATTGTAGCTTTTTTTTTTTTTTGCCCCCACAGGCAAGACTAATGACCACCCACACCTGGCATCCTGGTAACACCACTGAAATAAGGTTCTTCCATAAATACCATGTTTCATATTTTTGAGTGACTTATTTCAACGAAACAAAGGAAGTTACAATGTTTTGGCCACTCTGGTGCGCTTTTTTGGCTTTGTGCCGCACACCGAACGTCTGGCATTTTGAAATTTACACAAATATATTTTACTTACCCTTCATTAACCGTTGATGAGATGTTGTGTCGACTAGTCGGGACAGCTCTAATCCTCAGCACCCTCTGCTGTAAGTGACTTCCAATGCACCTGCCAACCACCCCTGCTCCAGCTATCTGGGCCTCCTAGGCCTGCATTTGCCTGGTATAGACCACAATCAAGTTACGTCACAACTCCGCCCCCCTGACTGGTGCCGCCATATTGTCCGTCAGCTCATCGTGTTTACATATTACCGCTACGTACATTCCTCCTATTACTGCGTGTTTTTCTGCTTGTCTAAGGAATCACCACCGAGTAAACGAACCCAAAAACCTTCCTGACAATCGTTAACACTGATTAATCAAAATGGTAAAGGGATGTGTGGCGGTTGGTTGCAGTAGCATTTTAGTAGTTACTGTGTGCCCATTGTTAAAAGGGAAAATCTCGAAAGCAGCACGGTTTGTTTATCTCGGTCCATGATGCGTTTGTGTCGACAGCCGTTAGACAGCGGCGAAAACATCAATATGATGCCAAAATGATTGCAGACATCATCAGACGGAGACTACGAAGCTCGTCGCCACGGTCGCGCAGCAAGAAGGTGAGCGCAACAACAGGTGTTGTGCCGAAAAATAGCCGCCCTGCGCGAAATGTCCACATGGAAACGACTTTCTTGTACCGTGAATATGTATTATTTTACTCTGCTTGAACTAATAAGTGTCATACCTGTGTGATTGTCATTGGGATATGGTCGTGAAAACCTGTAGACTAATACATTTCTGTTCAAAGATGGGTATGTGGCCCAGTCCACGATTTGTTACCAAAATACATTACTAATATTTTGTGTAATTTAATTATTTAAAACTGATCTTACAGCTGTAAATCAATTATGAAAACATTTGATGTTTTCACGTCAATAAAGCGTTATAAATAAGCGCTCCCGGCAGGGGGAACATTTCATGCGGGGCAGCTATTTTTCGGCACACACCGGCCCGTTGTCGATCAAATTTCATTTTACAATCATGACAACGGTGACTCTCAGCTGACCAAATGTCGGTTTATATTCGGGCCGGTGCCGATTTTGGGTACCCGACTCCTCATCGTGACATAAACTGGAGTATGATTGGAAATTTTGTGGTCTCAGGACGAGCTCTGACGCATGGGAGGAAACATTGGTTTGGGCATCAAATATGGATCTGGCGACTGGATCGACCAAAGCTTTTCCAAATAGCGGCTTGTATGCAACTAATCCAATGAGTTTACAGCATCTGAAAGCACCGGGGCTTCCATAATTTGCAAGTGAATCCACCTTTACAAACTACGATCATTGACAATACGACACACAATGACGGACAATATGGCGGCACAATGCAGCGATCACGTGATTGTGTGACGTTGGTGATTGGGGTCTATAGCAGACTCACTGCTGTTCCAGCGATTGAGTCTGGTGACCATCCGGGGGATCAAATTCTGAGGGCGGTGCAAGCCACAGCAAACAGACAGCGGAGTGGACCAATCAGCGACGGGCAGACGTGACGTTGTTAAAGCGACAAGTAATTAGTGTGAGCGGAGAATGGATAAGTTTATTCAACATGGCTAGCGCGAGCCATGTTGACTGTTGTCAATGACTTGTTTCGATGTGTTTTTGGTCATTTAAAACTGGTTTTACCGCGGATTGGAACATATTCTCGGCCCTCCCGTCGCCATCTGTGTTGTTGTAGACACGACTTTCGGCGCGCAAGAGTGATGTTACTCGTTAAGAACATGTCACGCAAATAGACGAATCTGAGTGGACGATTGATTTTGTACCTTGCTCGAGAGGCCGTTTAATGGGCTGGGTCCCAGACTATTTCTCACAGTGTTTGAAAAATACAGGGAGAATAGTCTTGCTGTGCCAGGCAAGGCCTGCATGGCACTCATCGCGAAACAAAACTGTTTAAAAATTAGTCTTCATGTGTTCCCGAGCCCGCTGCAACCATTTCTGCTTGTGAGGTTTGGTAAGGGAGGCTGCTGTTGGCTTTAAGCAGTGGTCTTCAACCCGGTCCTCGAAGGCCCGCTGTGGGTCGTGGTTTTTGTCCCTGCCAGTCCAGCACAGATAGTTGAACCAATTGGTTTCTGCTAAAACAAGTAGCACCTGACTGCAATCTACTGACTGCACTTGAAAAGCACGAAATTGGAGAAAAAGTGTTGTCATTTGTCTGGTTGGAATGAAATCGTTAGCCCACAGCGGGCCTTTGAGGACCGGGTTGAAGACCACTGTTCTTGAGGATCCTACACCTTGAGGTTCGTGGGACTCCAGAGGCACCGGTGGCTTCAAATCTTTTCTGCTTTGCAATAGCCTTTCAGCACGTTCTCTCTTGATCTGATGAAGTTGCCTGGCAGAAACCTTTCTTATTTGGCCTTTATCTGCACACACTTGCCTGTCCCCTGAATTAGCAAAAAAATTCTTTACAGTTCGATGACCACGCATACGTTTTTTGGAAATATACAATGCTAACATACACTGAGCAAGGTACTGTATTATCTTACGCTTTTCAGCAGCAGAGAGATCGTTTTGCTTCCCCATATAGCTTGAAACTTTTGCCCAGCTTAATATTGTGAGACATCACTTTTAAGCGGTTTTCCTTTATTTGGGCTCAACTGGGAGACAATTTATCACAGTTGTCTGAGATTGATGGCAATGATCTATAGAGCCTTGAGGCACAATGCCAGCCATGAGTTTAATGGAAAAACAAAAACATTTTTTATAACTTTTTATACTCTTATATCAAATTTGCTGAACAATTTGGAACACAGTGTATGTGTTATATGGTGTTATATGTAAAGGGATGGTTCACACAGGTCACAAATATAGCTAAGTCTGACTCTGGGTGTGAGTATGATCTATTTATTCATTTTTTATGGTATACCTGTTTAGCGTTGCGGAGATCTGGGCCTGTCCCAGCAGACTTTAGAGGCAGTGGAAACAAACAGAAACAGACAACCATTCACACTTATATGAACATTACTACTGAGTGAAAATGGAATCCATGTGCTGCCGGCAAAGAAGTCAAACTCTCTGTCAGCCTTGGGTTTTATCTACTCCATTGAAGAGCAACTACTATATACTGCCCATGTCAAACCTTGAAACTATAGAGGACCAGAAGTGCAAAAATTAAATAAATACGCAATTAAATACATTATTAATAGTGTCATTAAAATGCTTCAATTTCAATATTTCAATTGTTTTAAATTTTACCTTTTATTTATTTCATTTTATATTTTTATTTAATAATTCATTTTCATTTTTATTTATTTCCACATGTATTTACTGTATTTATTCCAATATATATTTACTAGTATATATTTCAACATTGATTTGTTTCAAATGTTATACATTTCATTCTTGCACTCTCGTTCCCCTTGTAACTGCATGAAATAATTTTATCAGTCATTGTGTCATCAAACTCGGTGAAGCGTGCGTGAACTAGTTGGGGTTTGAGTTGATCGAGTTAAGCTATGTATTTACAAGGGGGACAAGAGTACAAATAAATAAAAGGACACATAAAAAGTGAAATAAATAAATAATGAAATAAATGAATATTAAAATCAATACATTTTGAAATAAATAAAATATATCTTAGAAAATATAAACAAATGCTGAAATATATGAATGAAAATTGAAATGAATAAATGGAAATGGAAAAAATCAAGTGAATTATAGAAATAAAAATTGAAATGAATATATTTGAATTGAAATAAACAAAAAGTGAAATAAATACATATTGAAATAAATACATATGGAAATAAATATTGAAACAAATAAATATTGAAATAGAAGCATTTTAATGACACATTTGTTAATTTATTTATTTCTGCTTTTATTTATTTAATTTTTGTGTAACAAACGCGGAAATGTTCGTTTACCCCTGAGACAGCGGCAAGGAGGAGGCTCGGAAGGGCTTTGGAGTTCACACCAGTTTATTTAAAACACAATAAAACAAGCTAAAAACAGGTTAAAAGAGGGTTGCCTAGGTCCCAGCTAGGGCAGGGTGGCGTGGCGTCCATCTCACCCCTGGGAGGACACTGCTCCATGGTTCGGTATGCACTGCAAACGTAACAAATAAAACTAGGAAAAGTCACGGCAAACCACCCCAAAAAAATACCTCTGAGCAGGCCTCCGAGGGGTTGAGCCTACCAAGGCCCTGCTGGGACACCCCTCAAAGTGTCTCTAACAAGTTAAAAAAACAGTAATAAAAATGGATCTAAAAAAGAATAACAATGCGTCCACCTCTAGTCCTCTTCCCGTGGTGCAGCGTTCGTCCGCGAAGCGGGACCTTCATGTGTCCTCCCAATGCCGTATTTATAGCGGACAAGTGTTAATTAAGCTGATTGGGAGCACCTGGGGGGTGAGAGTTCAGACGCTTGTCCGCAGCGCCCCCTTCAGTCCGCTACATTTGCACTACTGTTGCTCCATATATGACAAGATCATTTGGTAAAGATTTGTCTACACCGGGCCAGAAATTGTACATAATGAAATCACACAAGAGAAATGAACCAAACACCATACAGTTGTATGTTCGAAGTTTTTAGTTATTAGTAATAATCGTATTATTGTGGGGGGGGGGGGGGGGGGGGGGGCAACAACTTGGAATGCTTTGTGAACAACAAACAGCCTCATGCTCGTATTAATGTAGTGAAAAACTCGGAACAGATTCAAAAGTAATAATTGCACGAATAATTACAGCGACAATGTTCATAAAATTATTTTGTCCAGTGTGCGTTTTAATTTTTGTGTAACTGTGAAATCATTGGGAGTCATTTATTGTTCAAGTTCATCAAACATCAAATGATTGATATACAATCCACGTTCAGCATGATCATGGCTTTGGGCTTCGCAGAATAAATTGGCCTGACATTCCTTGAAACAAAATATTCATAGGAACCCAAACCTTTGAAAGCCTTTAGCTATTTGATTCGGCTGCTGAGCCGGAGCCATTTTGCATCCAGTGGAAATTAGCCTTAAGTCTTTTTTTTTTTTTTTTTGTTAATAAAAAGTTGTGAGATTTAACGAGTACCAATAGCTTTGGGTGGCTCAGCAGAATTCTTAAATGATGCAATTTGCACCATCATGTGCATGATGATGATTGATACCAAAAGTGTAATGGGAGAATTGTCTTTTTGTGACTTTGGTCAGAAAATAAAAGCACATCACACCGCAGTCTTGACTCCTGTCGTCATTTAAATATACAACGCAGTCGAAAACCACTGGTCACATGAGGGCGCTAACTGTTGTGTCATGTGTATATGTGTCGATATAGAAGTAAAGGTACTATTGGCCAAACTGACAGGATACAAACTATACAACAAAGGTATTCAGCGTAGTTACTCTTTGTGTTGCATTCTTTGTGACCAGGTGTGCTATTGTACATTAACTATAAATAGACGTGTGAAAGGAGGCGCTTTGTGTGCTTCAACGACTTATAAGTGGAACCCCAAGGAGTGTGCAGCATACTTGCTTTTGTTGTTACAAAGAATGTCCTTCTCTGTGATGAGGTCAATAGTGCACCTGAGCCAGCTGAAAATGAAGACTTACCACTGGTTTTCTCTCAGAATGTGAGAATGGAAAGATGCCATTGCCAGAATATTTTAATAACAAGATTTTTTTGTACAACCCTATTTCCAGTGAAGTTGGGGTGTTGTGTTAAACATGGATGAAAAGTCGCACCAGTCATAAAATGCCCAACGAAGAGAAAAAAAACATATATAAGTCGCAACGGAGTATAAGTCGCATTTTTGGGGGAAATTTGCTTGATAAAATCCAACACATAGAACAGATATGTCATCTTGAAAGGCAATTTAAAATAAAAATACAATAAAGAACAACATGCTGAATAAGTGTATAGTATGATAATGTTACATGATGCATGAACAACAAAATGCGAACGGGGCCGGTATGTTAACGTAACATAGCTATTAAGTTATTCAGATGCTAACAAGTTTACCAAACAATCAGTTTCACACCAAAACAACAAAATAAGATATGAAATGATATAAAAATGTGTTAACAATTTCACACATAAGTCGCTCCAGAGTATGCGTCGTACTCCCAACCAAACAATGAAAAAAACTGCAACTTCTAGTCCGAAAAATACGGTAATTTAAAATTCATGTTCAACCTATATTTAAAGGGGGAATATGTCGCATTCCAAAAATCACAAGATTTTTTTTTTTTTTCTATTATAATTTAGTGTGTGCAAAAAGAACCTGTCACCTTCCGTTAAATATTTTCCATACTTACTGGAGAAAAGCTGATTTTTGATGGGAATAGCCTGCCCCTGAAATCCATACCATTACGAATCTGGGTATTTTTAAATCGCGGTTAAATATCCACTTTTTTGACTCGCCTTTCCTCCAGACTAGGGTAGCATGGTTTTATTTCTTAAAGGGAACCTCGGACTTGAAGACTTGTAGAATCTAATAAGCCAAAATTGTTTTCTTTTACCAAAATATGTTATTAGAAACACATAAAATATTGCCAGAGATTTTAAAATCTATAATATTTAGTACATGATTTGACCAACGGAGGGCGCCATGTTTTATGCGCGCAATGGACGCTCAGGGAGATCGACAGGCAGATCGGTGCAATGTCTGCAGTGATGCGGACTCTGCGGACATGACCTTCTCCCATTGCTCCTCTGGATCATCCAGATGGTCAGTGGCAAACTTCAGACGTGTCTGGACATGCACTGGCTTCAGCAGCGGGACCTTGCGTGCGCTGTAGGATTTTAATCCATGACGGCGTAATGTGTTTCCGATGGTTTTCTTTGAGACTGTGGTTCCTGCCCTTCCTCATGATCAGTGATGCCCCACGAGGTGAGATCTTGCATGGAGCCCCAGAACGAGGCAGATTGACCGTCAGCTTGAACTTCTTCCATTTTCTAATCTTATTTTCCTGTAGCCCATCCCAGCCTTGTGCAGGTCTATTATTTTATCCCTGATGTCCTTACACAGCTCTTTGGTCTTGGCCATTGTGGAGAGGTTGGACTTTGTTTGTTTGAGCATGTGAACAGGTGTCTTTTATACAGGTAACAAGTTCAAACAGGTGCAGTTACTTCCGGTAATGAGTGGAGAACAGGAGGGGTTCTTAAAAAAGAACTAAGAGCCGAAATATTTACTAGTTGGTAATGTATCAAATACTTATTTCATGCAGTTAAATACAAATGTATTATTTAAAAATTATACAATGTGATTTTCTGGATTTTTTTATTAGATTCCGTCCTTCACAGTTGAAGAGAACTTATGATACAAATTACAGACCTCTACATGGCTTGCAAGTGGGAAAACCGGCAAAATTGGCAGTGTATCAAATACTTGTTCTCCCCACTGTATATTAGTACAATAGTGGATCTTACTGTCACTCTAATTATCTGTTAAGCGGTGGCACATTTTGTGAAATTTGCCCTATAAAAGATTTATATCATAACTAGACATCTGCTAATTACCACCCGACCTCTATATATTACTTGCAGAGCGGGGTATCAGCATCGTCTGTAAATTTGTCTCTTTAGCTGACAATATGGCTCCATCAGTAGGTGACGGTATAATGCACCTTGAATGTCAGATGGCACCCGTCAATAAACAAGATAAAGAAGCCAAAAAAGAAGAATTTTTTTTTACATTAAATGGGCAAAATATATGTCATAACATTCATTTTCTAATTGTATTCCACCCATTTTGATAACAGCAAGATGGCTCCTGCTGCTGCTACTCCTACGTTTAAAATCCACAATTGAAAAATAAAAAGTGAGCACTGGATGTAAGACGCTTGCCGTTGTGGATCAATTTTCCATAAAGTTGTATATCGCCCCATTGTTGATGACATTTCAATTTGGGTGTCGCAGTATGATGACGTGCACAGACGCGACAGTGTTATTGTTGAAATAGCAGGTCCACGTCTGAGCCAAATGAGCACAAGGTTTTTCGTGTTTTGGTAGGGTTAGGAAGAGTTTATTAAGCTCACAGACAGGTTCATTACATTAGTTGCATATACGCACCACATACATCATACTCCATTGGGGAGCTCGGCGAGGGGCGGTGGGACGGTTTGGCTGTGTAGAACTTCCATGCAGCGTTCCCACCGCCCTAAGCCGGGCTCTCCTATTTTGATGCATACACCGCACTACGGGGACCTGGCAGCCGCAATAATAGGGTGGTAGGTTTTTCCCTATGGCCTGGCTCCCGGGGCATGGACTCTTCTCTGCCTGGGCTGCTGGTCGCGGGGGCGGGGGGGCCGGGGCCCTGATCTCGCGCCGCCCCTAACCCACGGCGGCTTCTCAGCGTGTTTTAGGAGTTGACCCTATACCCAGAAAAAAAATAAAATACAGTGGTACCTCGACCTACGATTGCTTCGACACACGATCATTTCGACATCCGACGTAAAATTTCACTTGCGGTTTGTTTCTACATCCGACGACATGCCCGAAATACGACGACATGACAGCACCGCGGACAAACACACGCCGGATTTTCTTGTGAGAGAAATCAACACAGGTTTCAAAAAGATTGGTACAGGTGGTGAAACAAGGAAAAAAAGCTTACCCTTGAAATAAGAAAATAAGAGCGTGGGGTGCGCATTTGTGAACTGGCTCTACAATACAATCTCCTCCGACCACCGTTCGCCAGTCTTTATAAGTTAAGGTGACAATTATTATTGGGGTAACATCGCCAGAGAAATCGCCAGCTTCGTCAGGTTTCTAATCATTTATTCGATGAACTTGCAACGCCTACTGTCCCCCGCAGTTGACGGTGTTCTCAAGAAAACATTGAAAGTGAAAGTAAGCATTCCCTCACTCTGTCACGTCAGCCGCGCCGTGCATTCAGGTACACCAAAAAAGGTCCGCCACATTAGAACCCGATTCGTTACAATATTACAGGAATTATTATTATTATTGTAGTATTATTCCGATTTTTATTTTTAATTTATTTGTTTTGCTATGTGTAACTGCCATTTGTAATTGTACCAGCAGTATTTATTAAGGATTTAGTGGAGGGTTTATGGGCTGTGGAACAAATTAATGTAATTATAATGTAATCTTATGAGAAAATCCTGCTCGACATACGACCGTTACGACTTACAAACAAGGTCCTGGAACGAATTAACTTCGTATGTAGAGGGACCACTCATAAGCGGATTTTAAGAGGGGGGGCCAGCCCCCCCCGGTGGCCGAAAAGTGTCATTGCATGAAATTGACTTTCCTATATACCGGTATATAAAATTTGTAAAGCAATAAAACTGCACAACAAAAATGAATGAAATGAACAAAAAATATATTTTTAGAATGGGTAAAAATTATTTTTTGAACAGATCATGTGACTATCACCTTAGACGGTCATTTGCTTTGCATATGATCCCCCCTCCCAAAAAAAAAAAAAAAAAATTAGGGGAGGGCAATTTTATTTTTCAAGTGATATTTTTTTGTTTGATTGAAAATATTTTTTTTGATTGAAATCAAATTTGAAAACTGAAAATTGAAAACAATTTTTTGGGGGGATTGAATGAATTAGACACAAATGTCCTACCCATGATATGGCCGAAACACAAAAAGGATTGTTTCAATCAAAGAAAACGTATTCAATGAAAAATTAAGTTAAAATGCAAATTTTTCAATCTCAAATTATTTTTAGGATTCAAAAACGTTTTTTATGATTGAAATTTTTCTTTTTTTTGATTGAAGTGATTTTTCTTTTTGAAAATATATATATTTTATTGAAGCAACTTATTTTTTGATTGAATAATAAAGACAAAAATGTCCTAGCCAAAATGTGGCCCGAACACAAATCAACATTACTTCTGTCACGTCCTGCTGCTGGTTAGATTATGTTTTTTTACAGAGCTCATTGTGGAGGGCGTTCCTGACGTAGCACCTGCACTCAATGCAGGCTCATCAATACAGCATTTAAGCACGGGTGATCTAGAAAAAAGCTGCCGAGATATTGCTTGCTGATCGCCACTTGATTCTCGCACTATAGCTTCGCTACAATTTTGTTTGTGTGCTGCCCTCTGTTGAATCTTTACCTTGTGCAGGTATTTGAGTATTTGTATTTTGCCTTTTCGGCTCTCTGCCTATTTTCTAAGTTAACCCTAGAGTTTGTATTATTGAGCCCCGTCGACCTACTGTTACAGACCCTTTTTGTTTTTCCTACCTTTCCGCAATCGCGTGTTGTTTTTTTCGTTGTGATTAATAAACCCTAGTATTATTGAGCCCCGTAGACCTACTGTCACGGACCCTTTTGGTTTTTTTCTACCTTTCCGCAATCGCGTGTTGTTTTTTCGTTTGTGATTAATAAACTCTTGTGCGCCATCCCCGCTTGTTGTCTGCTGTTTGGTCAAACCTTATTTCCGTATTTGCGGACGTAACAACTTCAATCAAAAAAGTTGCTTCAATCAAAAAAAAAAAAAAAAAAAAAACTGGCTCCAATCAAAAAAAAAAAAACCAACAAAAACAAACAAACAAAAAAAAAACAAGGAAAAATAGCTTTCACATGCATTTTTTGAGTTTCAAATTTATTTTTGCAAACACATTTTTTTTTTTAAGCGACTTTTCTGGGCTAAAAATATATAAATTGATTGAAGCAACTTTTTTTAATTGACTAATAAAGACACAAATCTACCTCCATATGGCTCCGCCCAGGGGATACAATTTTTGACTCGAGTAACTACATTAGCACGGCATTGGCGAGTGTACCATATTCAACGGATGACGATCTTGGCAAAAAGTATTGCCTAGGCAGTGAATGATGGAAAACAAAAACACGCTCATTGTCAACTTATTATTATAAATATTCTTGTAAGTTAATTTTATTCTTGACACTGCGTTTCGGGGTCATCAATATGTTGTGCCCCACCTGACCCAAAAGTCAAACTCCGCCTATGGTACCACTGTAAAATTCTGGCTCCGTTGCGACCTTTATGTCAGGGAATTCCAGCAAGAAATGCGACCCACTTTCACCCCTGGTATTAACGGTTAGATTAGGTATATGGATAGATTCCCATGTGTTTGGCTGTAGTTTTATTCTAGTTTTACACTAATTATAAGATTTAACGTGGTCAGTAGTGCTTGGAACGGATTGGTGTATTTACCGTATTTTTCAGACTACAAGTCGCTCCTGTGTATAAGTCGCATTTTTGGGGGAAATTTACTTGATAAAATCCAACACATGGAGCAGATATGTCATCCTAAAAAGGCAATTTAATATAAAACTACAATAGAGAACAACATGCTGAATAAGTGTACAGCATGATGTTACATGATGCATGAACAACGAAATGCGAATATACTGTCCTCACCAGGACGCTACGGCTCAGTCCTGGCTATACAGCGAGCTAAACTCCCAAATGACGATGCTGGACGTCCGTATAATTTGCTGAATCAATTTCATCCTCGATACCAAAAAGGTTCGCATCAACGTAAATAAATGATAATTAGGTGCTATTACAGCAATGACACAAACGCTAGCATTAGCACATCGTTCAAACAACCACACAACTGGCTCTGTGTCTGATCGCGGGTGGAAAACACAACAACAACAGAAAAGATGATATACACAGGCGTTGCCTTTGTAGATATTTTACAAGCATAAACAATGAACATAGACGTAGGTTCGCAGCCGTCTCTCTCTCTCAATTTCATAGACGCTGCGTAACTGTCCGTCTTCTTCTGGCGTGTGAGCGCTTTTCTTCACGTAAACAAGTGCGAGTGCGCCCCCACATGGGTGTGAAGGCGCCACAAACTAAAAGCAGGGCGCCACAAACTAAAAGCATGCATTTCAATATAAAAAAAGTCAATAATACAATTGAACACACATTGCCAAAGGCAGAACACGAATGTGGCCATAGCTGTTACGAGTTATTCAAATAACTATAGCATAAAGAACATGCTAACAAGTTTACCAAACCATCAGTCACTCCAAAACACCAAAATAACATGTGAAATAATGTGTTAATAATTTCACATATAAGTCGCTCCTGAGTATAAGTCACAACCCCAGGCTAACTATGAAAAAAACTGCGACGGTACATGTAATACACGTCTCTATTCACAAAATTTTCGGGTTACTTCCAGAACCAATTAAAATCGTAAGTATAGGTACCACTCTATACAGCTACACAAGCACAGAATGGGATTTTCCCCAAACCAGTTACATTCATTAAGTTACTATGGATCCCATTTTGATAATACAGAGAATGTGATGTGTATGTGGTCATGCACAATTTAAATGTAAAAAGAAAAATCTCCATGCAGAGAACTAAATTAGGCCAGCTGGATGTCCAGTTGTACCTGGTTAAGCTTTTAGCAACGACTCAGGGGATGGGTGGAAGACCGTGCTGAAGGAATAATGCTTGGTACAGCAGGTTTAAAAAGGATCTACTGTAGTAAAAGTGAATGGCTAGGAAACGCAATTGCAATTGCATCTGTCCTTTCAGTGTATAGGTCAAAATCAGAGATGTGGCGTGAAGAGACAAATCCATAACAAAAGAGCTTGCCATATTGCGATAACAAGAGGAAAGAAAGGGGGTAGTCAGTAATGATGGAAAAAAAATAGAGATTTGTACTGAAGAACAATGAGATGGAAAGAGATGAAGGGTGATAAAGGTGACAGCATTATGGGAGACGGGCTCAGCAGGCACCGGAAGACGTACATAAGCAGCAAAGAAGGAAATTAAGTTGGCACAAGGTTAGAAAGGACATTCTGGAAGGATGAAGTTAGAGAAAGAAGTGACTGAGGAAAGCATAGTAGCAGCAGCAAGGTGAAAGGGGACCTGGGAAGGATAGATGGACAGCGAGTACCAAGGGAGAGCTTCAAGGCAGCAAAGCCCCAGCGGGTTACTGTAATGTGAGCAGCAGAAGCAGAGATAATGCCAACGGACTTGGGCTTGGTGCCACTGTTTGCAGTGGGTGGGAAGATAAGACAACTGGGTTTCTGCTGACTGCCACAAAGTGATCTTTCTTCACAATGCCTGGGAGAGAAATGTGACATGGTCTCAACACAGAAACACCAGGAGATGATGTTGTTCTATTGCTGAAGACAGCCAAAGAATTAAACTCGCGGGAGGAGGGAGAACAGATGAAAGGAACATACTTTTCATTAATTCCAACAGTGTCACTTTGTTTTACCTTCTGTACAACACAAGCATATTTCATTTGCATCAGTAGCCTGCTTCGCACGGGATTAGTATTATCTGTGGACCTCTGATTTTTAATATATGAGGAGAATGTCAGAGATCTTAATCCCGTGCAAATTTACCATGTCGGTAATTTGTTAATTAAAATTTCCACTGCCAAATACTTGCAACAGCTCACCAAACACAGACGTCCATTCAGACTGTTATAATAGTCTCATGCGAATCTCTTTGTCAGTGTTTGTAACTGTGCCGTAACTGACTTTTCTGTGTTTCTTTTCTTCGTGCATTCTTTTCTCTTTATTTGCGTGGCTTCCTGTAGCTTTCCTGGGTAAGGGAGACATTTGTGGACATTTTAAATGGACTTAACAGCTTTTCATGGACAAAACATAATCCAGGTATTCCCCAGGGTCCGGACGAGTTCCGTTCCTACGCTGGCGACGTAACCCGAAGTTCCGTGTAAGTCAGAATTGACCCTTTAAGTACCCCCTAACTACTCCCGTTTTTAAAAAAATGTTTTTTTTTTTTAGTGGTCATGCAGGAGGACACTGCTTAAAGGACAACATTTTTAAGTTGAAAATTCTATAGTAATTTCTGTCATAAGTGTGGTGGTCCTAGCCCACACTCCCCTCTACTGGCTTTTATTGTTGTTACACTTTCTGTTATATGTGGCATGAGTTCAACCTTGGCAGGCTGGGTGTGGTAGACCTGGGAGTGCACCTACAGCTCATCGCAATCAACACTGCTTTTAAGGAGCGGCCCGGGCAGCAAGCAGGTGCCAGATGATTCTGCCAATCACCAGTGGTACATCGGCCAACTACGCCTGTAGTGTTTGACAATCGTTCATAGATCTCTTGACTAAAACTTGTTCTTTGCCATCAGGACAACCACCCATCAAGCCCTCGCAGCCACAGCCTGAACCACAGCCACAGCCTGAACGACAGCCATTGATCATTCAACCCACCAGACGCTCAACACTTTGTCCTTGTACAATAAATACCACTTCACGCTTCATCTGTTTCCGGCTTGCACTTTGGTCCAAGTCAACTTTGCCTGCCTTGCCCTAACAATAAGTTTCCAATTACAATAAACAAAATATATTCTTCCATCACTCTCGGTTTAATTGGATTGTTAAAACTTGTTTTTGGGTCAACCTGTTGTTGTAGTTGTAATAGCTTTATGCCTCCGATAGATGGAGGTACTCTAAAGGGAATGTCATGTCATTATGAACTAATATTGATCCATATACAATATAAGGCGCGTCTGATTATAAGACGCACTGTCGGCTTTTGAGAAAATTGAAGACTTTCAGGCACTGCCGTGGGTGGTGGGGTGCTGAGGGTGCTGCCAGCCCCCTAGTGTTGGGGAGAAAAAAAATGTCTTGGTAAATACAGTAGCTACTGTATACAGTGATCCCTCACTACTTCGCGCTTCAAACTTTGCGCCCTCAGTCCATTGCAGATTTTTTTTCATTATAAGAAAAACATTTATATAGATGAGCTGTCCCGAGACAATCGCGCAGTGTCCCTCTCGCTCCCTCCCTCTCCCTGCTTTGTTCATCAGGTAGGCAGTGCACGTTTACTGGAGTTGTTTATTGAAGTTAACGATGATTGACAAATGAATGTGTTTGATCTCAGCACAGTCATGAATTTCTGAGGTGCCGCATGTGTCAATCGTTTAACTTGTTAAAAAGTTGCTGTGGCAACTCATTGTGTGTAATTGAGCAGCTCCGAGCAAATTCGAGTAGACTCACTCAGTGAAACATTTAATAAAGCCAAGCAATTTTCTACTACTACTTTATTCTTGTTTAAAAATAATTCGGTGGGACAGTAACATGTTTATAACTTATCATAATTATTACATGCGTGCTAAAAAAAATCATATATATGTATATATATATATATATATATATATACAGTATTAGGGCTGTCAAAATTATCGCGTTAACGCGCGGTAATTAATTTTTTAAATTAATCACGTTAAAATATTTGACGCAATTAACGCACATGTCGCGCTCAGTATTCTGCCTTTTGGTAAGTTTTACAGCAAGGTTTTTTGTGCTGTCTAACAGTGAACTCTTGTGGTCGCTTTGCGACATGTTTTATTGCTTTCTTGCCAGTTCAATATGGCTGCACGACGTCTCGGGCTGACGCCTACGTTGTAATGTTGTGCTTATATGATCCATGGACAAGATTTGTCCGTAAGTATGGTTGTTGTAAAGAATGTACATATTATGTTAGTAAGCGAAATGTTATATTTTTTTTATGAGACGCTTTTTGTTTATGTTTAGTGAACCTGTATAGCGTGCTAAGCTAACGTTGTTGCTAATGCAATGCTTGTGTACTTTTTTTGTGTAGTTTCACTACGGTCTAAAGAGGACAAGGGTTTGAGGCCATTTTATTAATAAATCAGATGAAAAAGGAAGAAGTCTGATTATTAGGGCGTCATTCACTAGCTGTCTAGCTTTGGAAAAAGTAGACGCTTCGGAGTGAGACAGCACAGACAGATTTAAATGACAGTAGAGTGAAATGCCCACTCCAGTCCTTATGTACCGTATGTTGAATGTATATATCCATCTTGTGTCTTATCTTTCCATTCCAACAAATTATTTTACAGAATATATATATAATTTACAGAAACATATGGCATATTTTATAGATGGTTTGAATTGCGATTAATTACGATTAATTAATCTTTAAACTGTAATTAACTCGATTAAAAAATTTAATCGATTGACAGCCCTAATATATATATATATATATATATATATATATATATATATATATATATATATATAAATATGTGAATATATAAATAATAGGGTTGTCAAAATTATCGTGTTAACGGGCGTTAATTAATTTTTAAAAATTAATCACGTTAAAATATTTGATGCAATTAACGCATGCACTGAATGAGCCGCTCTCGCATTGCCTCAAACATATTTCAATGACGCCGTTTATGGATATTAAGAGTGAAGAGAATGCCACCGGCCGCTTGGGGGCAGCGCAGCGCCATTCCATACTAATGTTATTCCTTCTAATAGTGGGAGAATTAGTAGTTGTGAGACGTTTATGCTGTTGCTTTGTGCTCCACACATATTTCGGTAAGTTTGCTTTCTTTTAGTGGTTTCTTTTAGTTAATTTATGTTTCTTGTTGTATTTTGGGTAAGATATGCACAGAGATATATCTGTTATAAATGCGAGTGGACACAGGCGTTCTTTGGGCTGTGCCGTTTATTGTCATAAGCTTCTGCAACTCCTTCACAACAAACAGAAGTATCATTTAGTGAAAGCACAACAAAAATAATATTGCTATCTCTCAAAAAAAATAATGTTCACAAAAAGAAAAGCACTTCAGTCTGTAGTAATGAGGCCCTATTCTCACACAGCTAAACAACAATGCAAAAGTGAACTGGCATTACTCAGAGTTTGGTCACTCAGTTCTTATTATTGTTATTTTTATTCTTCTTATTATTATATTAACTCTACTTTTGATTGAAATTTGTACAAATTTTATTAAAACGAAAATATGAAGAGGGGTTTTAATATAAAATTACTATAACTTGCAACTATAACATTTACCTTTTATGAACTACAAGTCTTACTATCCGTGGACCACTTAAACAGAAAGAATGTTAATAATGCCATTTGTGGATTTATTGTTATAATAAACAAATACAGCACTTATGTACAGTATGTTGTATGTATATATCCATCATGTGTCTTATCTTTCCATTCCAACAATAATTTACAGAAAAATATGGCATATTTTATAGATGGTTTGAATTGCGATTAATTAAGATTAATTAAGATTAATTAGTTTTTAAGCTGTAATTAACTCGATTAAAATTTTTAATTGTTTGACAGCCCTAATATATATATATATATATATATATATATATATATATATATATATATATATATATATATATATATGTATATATATATATATATATATATGTATATGTATGAATTTCTTTAAAATTATACTCTGGTGAAAAAAATGAAAAAACATCTTATAAGAAAGAAGAACAAATTTAAGTGTTCTCAAAGAGCTAAACATCAAGCGACAACTTCTACCGTTACTAACGCCGTTATTAACAACACTGAGCGATAGTTATGGGGTAGATACTGTATTAGTGACCTATTTACAGACGCCCATTTTTTCATTGTGATGTAATTTGTTTAAAAGTTTGAAATATGCAGTGTTGTTAATAACGGCGTTAGAATATAACGGTGTTACTAATGGCGTTATTTTCTTCAGTAGTGAGTAATCTAATTAATTACTTTTCTCATTTTGGCAACACCGTTACCGTTATTGAGGCGGGAAAGGCGTGTGTTACTATGCATTACGATGTTGGTTGACTGACGCGAGAAGTCTGGAAAAAGACGAACTCACGGAGTCGAGAGAGCAGAGCAGGAGTTGGGAGGAGGCAAGGGAGTGTGACGCCGTTGCAAATGCGATGCTACTATGCTAGGTGGCTCCAATAATACCTGACTGTAGCCGATGCTACATGCTTCGGTAAATATCACATATATACAGAACTAGATGCAAATGACAGACACGGCGGCATTAGCAACATATATAATAAAGAACTGGAGGGGTTAGTAAACAACCGTCATCTTAAAGCAGTAGACTTCTCATGAAGGCTCTGTTGTAGAGAACCTTCCTAGCGAACCCAAGGCACTTTTTATCTAAAATGCACCTAAATCGGCAAAATTTAAGTTAAATCTATCTTTAAATGATGAAACAGTTCTAAAACTTACACATGTTGAAAATAGACGGAAGGGAACTAATGCAATAATGGGAACAATTTAAACAACTTTAACGGTTGATTCACAACATTAAATGACTTCCACACATAGCAAAGGTTATTATCTAGTTATCGCAATATCCGCAATACCCCTGTGTCTAGTTAAGTTTAGCGTAAAGAATTGGGCTAGGGCCAATTGTCCCAAAAACCCTTTAAACTTCAGATTGTGTGACCTGTTTTTCTTTTTTTCTTTTTTTTTAGAAAAAAAAACATGAAAATGATCACCAGTTACTTTGTCAAGTAACAAATTACTCTTACATTCAGGTAACTGAGTTACTAGCGTAATTACTTTTTGGGAGAAGTAATTTGTAACTGTAATTAATTACTTTTTTAAAGTAAGATTAACAACACTGGAAATATGCGAGTGAATAATTTTTTAAAGTCGTTTTTTTTTTTTTTTTTTTTTTTTTTTAAAATAAATTTTGGACATCAATTAATGATTCTAAGCTAAAAATGACAGACATTTCGAATAGTACAGTAAATATTATTACATACCTTCTTTTTATGGCTATTTATGGTTGAAACAAAAGCGGTTGCGTGACGTCTGTAAAAGGGGGTTTCCAGGGTAAAACAGACAAATTAAAAATATTTCGGGTGCTTAATGCGCTATACGCTGCGATGGCAGCGTATAGACATATTGTTCTATCAAACACAAGAGTTCTTTTGGCTTAAAATACAGCAGTTTATTTTAAAGAGAGGTGCAAGAGAAGAAACTGCTTTTTCAGTCTTGTCTGTGTTTTCTGCCATATATATTTCAAACGGAGTGGTATCGGAATGGTATCGGTATCAGCCGATACTGCACAGCCAGGCATCGGTATTGGGGCCAAAAAATTGTATCGGTGCAACGCAATATCAGATGAGGATTCTTTGATCGCTTTGCTAATAATTGGATAAATGGAGCAATTAAAGTAGGTAATCTAAAGAATTTCCAGCATAAAGCGAGTTTACTTAGATGAATCAAATGCTGTCGATTCACATCACGACGTCCAGACACTCCAAATGCAGAAGTGATGCATACGTTGAGCCCATTGAATGCAAACAAAATAGGGTAATGGACTGCACATCTGCTTTGTAAAAAAAAAAAAAAAAAAAAAAAAATTAAGATTAAGAGCCTGTTTTCTCCCCTGTGGCCACGTGGAACATATCTGACTCTCAAAACAGTGTTGATGCTTTATCATCACATGAGATGTCAATGTATATTTTGAATGTCATCAAAATGCCACGATGCAAGACAATTCATCATTTAGAGGACAGGTCGTCTTGGTCAGGGGGCAACAGACTGAAATATTACAGAGCAGCTAAATTGATTTTAGGGCTGTAATGAGAAATGGGGAAGGCTGCGGAGGGAAAAAAAGCACCAAGCTCTCCCGTCAGTCATTGTCAAACCGAAGGCTTGCAATACGGTCAGGTGAAAGCCGTCAGTAAGTGCCAGCTTTAGAAGTGAATAAGAGCAGGTAGAAATCTTCTTATCTCTTCTTTGGCAACTCCGATTAGAACTCTAATCTCTGCCTGTGTGATAGTCCTTAAATATATCCGCAAATGGATTTGATAAACCAGAAGGGAAAAATACATCCTGAATCCTCCAGTTCGAGTCTTTTTGAAGATTTGACCTAAGAGTGAGTGCCTGAATTCACAAGTGGGCTTACTCTCACAAAAATGAAAAAAAGTAAGGAACTTATTCAATGCCACCCATTAAAAAATGACAACTCCTAAAGTGCCAACCATTTTAGTGGATCTTGACTGATCTTTCGAGGACCACAGAATATTATTTTCTATTATTAAATACGGTGGCAAGAAACTTTTCCATGCAGAGTGCTTCCACTGAATCCAATGAAAGAATAGACTTTTTTTTTCTTCAGGAAATAAATGTTTGATCCTCTTTTTTTTTTTGTTGGGATACATCTTTTCCCCGAAGTAGTAGGACATAGGCTAATAATATATGTGAGCTTCATGAAATCTAGGCAATTCTCTTCAACTCAAAGAGCGGCTTATGATGATTAAAAAATGCTTGTAACTCAAAATAATGCATAAAAGGATTCCCCTAAAAATGGAAACATTTAATAATGGAGAAAGCTTAAAGTGTTGCTTTCACTGTTGTGTTTTTGACTTGAGGCTGCATCAAAATGTCCATAAGAACAAGGTACAGTGAGACAGGCAAAGCTTTGCTAATGGAGGCAATCATTTTTTGCATTGCATCATGCGAAAGAAAACACAGCTCAAAGAATTCTCTCATCTCTTTTTGATCTTTTTTCATCGTGAGGGGAACGCAGGAAGGGAAAGAGGGCTGTAGGCAAAGAGAAACACAAAGGGAGAAACTTTCAATAAAGACTTCACACATGACAGTAGAAACACTATCAGATAACCCACAAAGAGGCAGCCATCCACCAAAAACATCCCGCTTTTGTTTTGGCGTCATCCCTTGCAGTTGAGCGTGATCTAATTGTCAGTTCATTTCAAAGATCGAGTCTTTATGAAGGAAATGTACGACATTCAAATCTTCTGTAAAAGACAGCTACAGCTGTATTTGCGCACAAGAAAATCTATGCAGCGTACAAATAAAATTAAACAGAAACGCATTGTAGCATCACTACGACTACCGTTTAGCCCATTGGTAGGTTACTACACCACTATTGTACAGTTGTACTTCTACTTACGAATGTCTCTACATACAGAATTTTCAGGTTAAGACAATGGGAAAATATTGCCTATTGTTACATAAAAAAAAATCCAGGATACGAAAGGCAAAAATACAATTTGGCTGATACTCACAGCTCAAAGAGTTTACGGAACGTAACATAGTTATAACTGCTTTGCCATTGGCTATTGCTTAGCATTCCTGGCATCCGATTGGCTAAGAGTGACTTCTACTGTATATTTATGTGTGTATCCCAGCGTCATCTTCATTCGCTCCTCTTGTTCCGACAGCTTTACATGGGTGTATTAACTTTTATTCTTTATTCTTAGTTTTCTACATTATGTTCAACTCTAATTTCATGTTTAAAGTGGTATAAATAAAGTATCTGAACTAGGGCTGTCAAAATGATCGCGTTAACGGGCGTTAATTAATTTTTTAAATTAATCACGTTAAAATATTTGACGCAATTTACGCATGCACTGAATGACCCGCTTACGCATTGCCTCAAACATATTACAATGACGCCGTTCATGGACATTAAGAGTGAAGAGAATGCCACCGGCCGCTTGGGGGCAGCGCCGTTCCATACTAATGTTATTCCTTCTACTAGTGGGAGAATTAGTAGTTGTGAGACGTTTATGCTGTTACATTGTGCTATTTGTGCTCCGCGCATATTTCTGTAAGTTTTCTTTCTTTTAGTTGCAATTATGTGTCTCTTGTTGTATTTTGGGTAAGATATGTACAGAGATATATATATGTTATAAAGGCGAGTGGACACAGGCGTTCTTTGGACCACGCCGTTTATTGACATAAGCTTCGGCAACTCCTTCACAACAAACATAAGTATCATTTAGTGAAAGCACAACAAAAATAATATTCCTATCTCTCTCAAAAAAAAAAAAAAAAAGTTCACAAAAAGAAAAGCACTTCAGTCTGTAGTAATGAGGCCGTATTCTCACACAGTTAAACAACAATGCAAAGTGAAATGGCATGAACTGGCGACTTACTCAGGCTTTGGTCACTCTATTCTTATTATTGTTATTTTTATTCTTAATCTTTTATTATTTTTATTCTTGTTATTACTATATTAACTTTTTACAAATTTTACAAATTTTATTAAAACAAAAACCTGAAGAGGGGTTTTAATATAAAATTACTATAACTTGTAACTATAACATTTATCTTTTAAGAACTACAAGTCTTTCTATCCGTGGATCACTTTAACAGAAAGAATGTTAATAATGCCATTTGTGGATTTATTGTTATAATAAACAAATACAGAATTTATGTGCAGTATGTTGTATGTACAGTGGGGAGAACAAGTATTTGATACACTGCCAATGGGTTTTCCCATTGACTGTGTATCAAATACTTGTTCTCCCCACTGTATATATCCGTCTTGTGTCTTATCTTTCCATTCCAACAATCATTTACAGAAAAATATGGCATATTTTAGAGATGGTTTGAATTGCGATTAATTACGATTAAATACGATTAATTCATTTTTAAGCTGTGATTAACTCGATTTAAAAATTTAATCATTTGACAGCCCTAATCTGAACCTTTTGGAATTCCTCACATTTCTTCATAAAATCACCATCAAATGTGATCTGAGGGATTGTTAAAATCCCACAGATGTAAAAAAGTGTCTGTTTTAACGAAAACCACCCAAATATTTATAGGTTTTCATATTTTAATGAGGATAGCATGCAAAAAATGACAAGTGAACCCTCTGCCCAAGGAGACTTAAAGAGCAATTGAAACCAATGTTTACCAAACAATTTAAGTCAGGTGTGTGCCCAATTGCTGATGAGTGGTTTAAAGCTGCCCTGCCTACTATAAAACACACACCTGATAAGAATTGTCTTGATGAGAAGCATTGTCTGATGTGCATCATGGCTGTGTCAAAAGAGCTGTCTGAAGACCTACGATCAAGGACTGTTGACTTGTATAAAGCTTGGAAAGGATACAAAGTCATCTCCAAAAGTCAGGATGTTCATCAATTGAGAGTTAGAGAAGTTTTCTATGAATGGAGAGAGTTTGGAACTGTTGCGTCTCTCCCAAGGAGTGGCCGTCCACCAAAGATGACACCAAGAGTTCAGTGCAGAATACTCAGAGAGGTAAAAAAGAACCCTAGACTGTCTGCTAAAGACTTACAGAAATCACTGGCACAGTCCAATATCTCTGTGCACACATCAACTATATGCAAAACTATGAACAAGAATGTTGTTCATGGGGGTACTCCTCGGAGGAAGCCAAAAAAAAAACATTGTTGCTCATTTAATGTTCGCAAAAAGGCAGTTAAACACTTCACAGAAGTTTGGGCAAAATATTTTGTGGACTGATGAAACCAAAGTTCAATTGTTTGGGAGTAACACGCAATGTCACGTGTGGAGGAAAAATTGAACAGTTCACCACCATCAACACCTAATCCCCACCGTGAAGCATGGTGGAGGGAGCATTATGATTTGGGGCTGTTTGGGGCCTGGAAAACTTGCAATCATTAATGGAAGCATGAATTCAAAAGTTTATCAGGATGTTATGCAGGAAAACCTGAGGCCGTCTGTCAGACAGTTTAAGCTAAAAGAGGATGGATGCTGCAACAAGATACTTACCCAAAACTCAGAAGTAAATCAACTTCAGAACGGTTTCAGAAGAACAAAATACACGTTCTGGAGTTGCAAAGTTAAAGTGCAGACTTGAGCCCCATTGAGATGCTATGGCATGACCTAAAGACAATGATTCATGCCAGGCATCCCAGGAATCTAACTGAACTACAGCAGTTTTGTAGAGAAGAATGATCCAAGAGAAGTCCTGATCTGCAGCTACAGGATGTGTCTGGTTGAGGTTATTGGTGTCAAAGGGGGGGGGGGGGGGGTAAAATATTAAATGTGATAGTTCACTTACTTATTTTTGCCCCCTTCTGTCATTGTTTGCATCCTCATCAAAGTATAAAAATCTATACATTTTTGGGTGGTTTTAGTTAAAGCAGACACTGTTTTTTCATCTGTGTGATTTTGACAAAGATCAGATCACATTTGATGGTTATTTTATACAGAAATGTGAGAAAAGCCAAAAGGTTAAGATACTTCTCATACCACTGTATTGTGCAATAATGTAATTGTAACATGTACTGTATGTTACATGTTTTGATGCATTTTTATGCATTATAAAAGAAATTGGTTAGGGCATTTACATGGAAAATGTGTCTGTACTTACGGAATTTTCAAGTTATGAATCTACTTCCAGAACCAATTATTTTGGATTTAGAGGTACCGCTGTATATAGTTGTGATGTGCATGACCTCGTTGGGTGCGAAGAAAAATAAAGAGTGAAAAAAAAGGCTAGACTCCTGTGCTGATTTACTGAAGCAATATTCCACTGCCAATTTTTGCAAGCGCTACAGTATTGATTAATATCAGAACTGCAATAATCTAGTTAATTAGACTAACAAAATTGTTTTCTGTACCATTTTGCAATGTAACTCAATGAGGAACAGGTGTCTAGCCAATTATTGATACAGTTCACTTCACATACGCTACGCAGCCAATCATAGCGGTGACACTGTTTTGCATATGTGCCCTTAAGATGAAATGGCAGTCGGACTATAAATACTTATCACAGATGTCATTAAGTGTCATTTTGCAAATTTTGTCACTAACTCCATTTATGTCCAGCTCATGTATTCTACATCCATTCAAAAGTGCAATAATTTGCCAGATGACACTAAATGACATCTGTCATAAGCATTCATTAAAGCTCATGACAATGTCATGTCATAATTATGACGCTACTGACAAATAAAGTGTCACCAGTTAATATTTTTGGTGTAAATATCCTAGAATACAGTGATGACTGCTGCGGCTTATAGTCCTGTGCGGCTTATCTATGAACAAATGCCGTTTTCGTTAAAAATTTGATGGGTGGCGGCTTGTAGTCCAAAAATTACAGTACCTTGAAGGCACGGTGTGAAAACAATACCTTGACACTCAGTGGTTACCACTTTTTTGACACAAGCACGCTGACTCCCAAAGAACAAAACCTTTTTTCAAAGGAATTGGGAACATTCAAGCAAATATGCAATTCTGCTGGGTGCAGGAACACACCTGAGGAATTGATCAGCCCGCTTGAATTCCCAAAGGATAAGAAAATGCAGAAACTTTGGACCTTGGATGAAATTGACTCACTGGGAGCGCATGACTAACAGCGCACATTCAATTATTCCGTGACCAATCATCACAAAAATTCATATGCATATCTTTACTCATTCCTACTTCAATCTGAGAAAATATCTGGGTTGGCACAAGCACTGTGCTAAAATACATTAACTGGCTTTAAAGAGAGCTGACACAGCGGCAGCTGCACGCACCCTCATTTATTAATTCTCTTATGGTGAATGCATGGTGAGGCTTATCAATGAGACATTTTCTGAGGTTGAAATAGGTATTAGTAGAGACATACAGTACGCATGAATTTTGGTGATATTTGATAAAACTTCAGACATTATACTCGAGATAAATTACACCTGAGTAAAAAATTGTCTCCATTTACTCTGCTGACATCACACCACTGGACCACAAGAGCAGAGGGATGTGTCAATTTACACATTGCGCTAAAATTGATTGACAACAACGAAAATTAATGCCAATTTCATTTGTTTGTCAGTTTGTTAAAGGGAACCTCAGACTTAAAGACTTGTCGGCTCACAATTGTTCTCATTTACGAAAATATGTTATTAGAAACACATAAAACATTGCCATTGATTTAAAAATCTATAATATTTAGTACAAGTTTTGACCTATGGAGGGCACCATGTTTTATGCGCGCACTGGACGCACGGGGTGATGACGAAGTTTGTTATCACCCCTTGTTTGTCAAGTTTGTCTTCACCTACACAGGAATAAGAAAAAAATTTGATCTCGGAATTGAAGACACTCAAGCATCTCTAACTTACATTGTACAGTTCTGTACAATGTACAGTTGACCAAATGTCTTACTCTGTTCATTGCAGAGAAATCTCTCTCACAGTTCACTGTTGAGATGGTCACTGTAAACGCAATGGCTGTCAGTTGCCGTCAGCTGCACTCCCAATTCATCAGTCTGTGAGCCATCTTTGACACCATGACATCTGACCTGGTCCATATTCTGTAACACTTTCACGGTTTTACCCATTTGGATTTAAATCGAATACAGTGGGGCAAATAAGTATTTAGTCAACCACCAATTGTGCAAGTTCTCCTACTTGAACAGATTAGAGAGGCCTGTAATTGTCAACATGGGTAAACCTCAACCATGAGAGACAGAATGTGGGAAAAAACAACAACAGAAAAACACATTGTTTTTGGTTTTTGGATTGTGGCGGGGGCGGCATAGGGTCAGTCACCAACGGGCTTACACTCACTAGGGATTCACACGATTACTGGGTTCTAAATCACAGAGATGATTTGTGTACACTCTACCCCTTTCTATCACTTAGCTTATAGACTCCCCCCCCTTCTTCCCCCTCTTTCCCTGGTCAACAGGCCCCCCACATGGTGTCAACGATAGCACCAACATATTAGTAGTTAGTGTAGTTAGGCGTTCAATGTATTTCTTGTTGTTGTTTGTGTTTCTTCTCTTTCTTCTGTTGTTTCTTTTCTTCTGTTCCCCCATAACCCCTACCTGTTTGCTGTTTTGTCGTAATAAATGAGGTATGTTGAATGATCACAAAGGGAGTATGTCAGACTCTCAATGTGAAACATTAAAACTGTTCAGACTATCCAGGCACTTAGACTTCCATTCTCCATGTCAAACAGCTGAGCAGGACAGGTCATCTCATTTGCAAGGCGTGGCAGTTTTTATTTGGGTGTGGCGCCACGCCACAATTTTTTATATGTAGGAGAAAGCCTGGGTGTTCTGCAATTCCTTCTACGCGGTGAGCCGTCCAACAAATGTGCACATCGGTTAAAAGCAGCTATTGCTTACTATTTGTGTTTTTATTGAGTCTTTTATTACCTTTTCATTGCCTCAAAATACTTTTTGGTTGTGTTTCCCTCTCATACTTTTAATTATTGTGTTTTCTTGTGGTAGTTTTAAAGTAGATTGTTGATCTGTTGACCACATTAGTCACGCAGCATATTTAAACTACCCTTATTTGATATTGCTACGTTCAAGTATTTTCTTAAAGCATCTTTAATATGTTCTGTCTGTATGCATCTAAACAAAACAAGCTGAAAGTGCACGGTAGTATTTTGGGTGTCAAATTCGCCTCTTGTTGATGTTTCGTCGATGTAGCACATTTTGGCAGAACACCCGTTTTGTCCTACTCTCGTCTCATCTTATCCCGTCTTTCCAGTTCATTTTGCTTTTGCTGCTCATTTTATGAAATATCGAGAGTGCTGTCATGCTCATTAATGTTCCTCTCAGGTTCAAATTGAAAGGGCTGAAGAGATGCCATGCTTATGTCGCTAGAGTCATACTCTAGAAGCCCGGCAGCATAACCCAGTGACTTCACCACCCTGTGACGTCAACAACAACGGCAACCTACTAGTTAAACTAATTGTACAAATTAAATAAAAACGAAAACATCAAGAGTTCTAAATATCAAATTATTTTAACTCAAAATAATGTTTATCTTTTATGAACTACAAGTCTTTCTATCCGTGGGTCCCTTTAAAGAGAAAGGGACCAAATTGTCCAAAGAAGTCATATTTGACACCTCATGTAATAGTATAGCATATTTGCCATTTATAGCAACATTTGCCATTGTTCAACATCTTTTTGGTATTTCCTTTCTCTGTTTTCTTCACTGTTTTTCCTCTTTAAAATCTTATTTTGTCTGTGTTGTCCAGTGAATATCAGAATTGGAAATACCTATTACTGTGCTGTAGATCAAACTCATCTGTTGCTGGGGAAAGGGATAGTCTGAGGTTCTCTGCTTATTTTCAAGCTCTCGCGACCTGACGTTGGATAAGCAGAAGAAAATGGATGTGTGGACTGTAAATTATAAGATTAACATGATTCTTACAGAATTTTTTAATACATATTTATCATCGCTCTATCAATTGGTCACTGATGATTTGAAAGACTAAAATGCAAGGCAAAGGGCATCATATACACACACTCTCAAAATCTTATATCATTAAGCACAGCTAATATGTGGTTCAGCATCCATGATCCTCACCATCACTTGGGGGTGCATGAAAAAAACTTTACAATGCCTGTGCTAATAAAGAGCTCAAGTGTATCTGTCCTGTCTGCGAAATAGTTTTGTTTTCTGAATTCTGCCCATTATTCACTTTAATTCCTTGGCAAATGTCTGCTGGTAACAAAATATTCTGCCTGCGAATGAAAATGATTAAGCATGTTGGGTTTTACCTAGGAAGCATTTGGGTCCCCTATCTCTGTACTACACTGTGAGTTTTACCAGCGCCCACTCCACTTCCAATTATACACACTTGACAAGCGTAACTAATGGATGCATTCGAACATATTTCTTGTTTAGGAGATTGTTTTATGCTCTCTTGCACTGGCAAGTAACCACTACGAATGAAAGACGAGCCTAAAAAAGAGGACAAGTAATGAAGTGGGGTCTTATTTCAGTTTTTATAAGACTGCTGAGTGAAAATCAATTCAAGACGTATGCGTGCAGGTAAATAAAAAGAAAAATCACCAAATCGCAATGATCACCATCAAAAAATATATATAGCTTGTGCAAGTTTTTTATTGGTTAAACATAAATCACTGTCAACTGTCAAAGTACATTTTAGAAGGGCTTAGATTCCTGACAATTAATTTTGGTAGCAAATTGTGCATGTTTTCACTATCTTAATGAACTATTCTAGTACAGAGTCAGGCACATGCAGAAGGGGGGAAGGGGTGCTCGAGCACCTGCCCCTTTGCCCCTACATGCACAAAGTGCCCCTTTTGACTAGTTTTTTTTTTTTTTTTTTTTTTTGCGTATGTGTGCTGGCGGTCTGTGCAGACAAGCCACCGAGTACTTTACTTGAACACTGAAAACATCTTTAAAAAATAAAATAAAATTTAAAAAAAGTCTGTGTGCCGCTAAGCTGATTCAAAAAACCAAAACATACAGCAAGGGCAACAAAGGAGTGGCTTTGTAAGAAGCATTTCAAGGTCCTGGAGTGGCCTAGCCAGTCTCTAGATCTCAACCCCATAGAAAATCTGTGGAGGGAGTTGAAAGTCAGTGTTGCCCAACGACAGCCCCAAAACATCACTGCTCTAGAGGAGATCTGTATGGAGAAATGGGCCAAAATACCAGCAACAGTGTGAAAAGCTTGTGAAGAGTTACAGAAAATGTTTGGCCAACAAAGGGTACATAACAAAGTATTGAGATGAACTTTTGGTATTATTATTAAGACAATTATAACAGATAATTATTAAGACCCCCCACACCCCCCAGCCCCATGGCTATTTCGATCTGTGTGTCTCTACTGTCTATAGACAAACATTATTGTCCGTTCTCTCCACAACGTTATCTAAAAAGGTACACATCTTTAAGTTCTCGTTTTAATCTAAATGTAATATTTGCAATCTGTTCCCTTATTTCATTATCTGTGATACTGGTGTTTGTATGAATCTTAATGTGATAATTTGGTAATTCCATTTCTATGTATTTTGTGGTAAAATTTAAATACATTTTTTGTATTGTTCCTGCTAGTCACCCTTGTTAAGTGTTATGTCTTCTCTCACTCTTCACGTTATTGAGTGAGAAAGAAATTAAGAAAACTTTAAAAATAAAAGCCACCAGGGAATCTGATTTTTGTAAAAGTTAGATTTATGTTTTCATTATGTAGACATGCCTTATAAGGAAAGGAGGTTGAGGGATAGGAGCTGGATGAGGCTGCTAAAGGCAGAGGATCCCTCATCAGCTGGGTGAAGGGCACAATAGGTAAGAATAACACAGTTTGCAAGGATATTCAGGTATAAAATCCAACTACGGTATTATAAACACAGTTACAATGTTATTGTTTTATAACATTTAATGTAATTACTTTATAAATTATTAGGTGCTAGAGTTGTCAAATATGGATAGTAATGAAATAATAGCTTTGAAAAAAACGGCTGATGATGGTTCAGTGAACATCTGATGTGGTTTGTTCTCAGATGAACAACAAGCTGAGGAAGGAAGTTTTGATATCGAGATTGAAGGAATAAAAGAGGCAAAGACTGACTGAGTCACAGCCAGATAGTGTTGATGACAGTTTTCATTTGATTTCTACTGACTAGTCCCCCCTCCCAATTAAAGTCTGTCACAGTCACTGGCAATTATACTGAAACCTGGATAAACTGGAAGTTATGTTGTTGTAAGGTGTATTAAATATTTGTTCACGTGCCCCTTTTGATCTTTGAGCACCTGCCCCTCCATCGGTCTTTGCACGACCCTCGAGTTACGGTCCTCGAGTTCCATTCACTGGCGACGTAACCGGAATTTCTACATTTTTCACCGTTAAAGTTGAAATTTAAACATATTTAAATATAAATAAATAAATATTTAAATTTAAACATAAAAACATGGTAATACTTTATAATAACTATCTATTATAACTAGGGCTGTCAAAATTATTGCGTTAACGCGCGGTAATTAATTTTTAAAATTAATCACGTTAAAATATTTGACGCAATTAACGCACATGTCCCGCTCAGACAGTATTCTGCCTTTTGGTAAGTTTTACAACAAGGCTTTTTGCGCTAACAGCGAACTCTTGTGGTCACTTTGCGACATGGTTTATTGCTTTCTTGCCAGTTCAATATGGCTGCACGACGTCTCGGGCTGACGCCTACGTTGTAATGTTGTGCTTATATGATCTTTGGACAAGATTTGTCCGTAAGTATGGTTGTTGTAAAGAATGTACATATTATGTTAGTAAGCGAAATGTTATATTTTTTGTATGAGACGCTTTTTGTTTATGCTTAGTGAACCTGTATAGCGTGCTAAGCTAACGTTGTTGCTAATGCAATGCTTGTGTACTTTTTTTTTGTAGTTCCACTACGGTCTAAAGAGGACAATGGTTTGAGGCCATTTTATTAATAAATCAGATGAAAAAGGAAGAAGTCTGATTATTAAGGCGTTGTTCACTAGCTGTCTAGCTTTGGAAAAAGTAGACGCTTCGGAGTGAGGACAGCATTGACAGATTTAAATGACAGTAGAGTGAAATGCCCACTACAGTCCTTATGTACCGTATGTTAAATGTATATATCCATCTTGTGTCTTATCTTTCCATTCCAACAAATTATTTTACAGAATATATATATAATTTACAGAAAAATATGGCATATTTTATAGACTGTTTGAATTGCGATTAATTGCGATTAATTACGATTAATTAATTTTTAAGCTGTAATTAACTCAATTAAAAGTTTTAATCGTTTGACAGCCCTAATTATAACTAGTTAATACATCATTACTAAACTGTTAATAAATTATATATTTTTGACTTAACTGTTGGTCAAGCATTTATAATGATGCCTTATAGACAGTTAATATATCATAAACTGATGGTTAATGACTAATAAATGACTTGTAATGTGTTTGTCAATGATTTATACTTTATAAATTATCGTTAGATCATAAACAAGCTATTAGCAATTTACTAACTAAAGACTTATTAAGTATCAGTTGATAATTTATTTATGTTATTGGGATGTTATTCTAAAGTTGCAAATACTGTACTCCTCATTTGTTAATTGTTTGTAAATGAGGAATAACTGGAACTTTAGTATAACGTCTCAATAATACGTAAGCTTATAACTAATATTTAACATATTAAGTCCCACTTTGAAGAAAAGAAAATGGGTTGAAGTTCAATGTACACAAATTTGATGTGATAATTAAAGTTTCCATTTTTTTTTTACCTCAGGATTGTTCCACCCATCTGCCTTTCTGTGTGCTGTACTTTACCAAAGGAACACCACAGATAAAACGTTGAAGATTTTGGTTAACAAAACTTGAAAAAACTGAACAAACACTTGACAAGTCAATGATAAATAATTTATTAACACTTTACTAATGATCTATTAGCTAGTAATAACGAATAGTTATGATAAGGTGTTACCAAAAAAATTAATAAAATGATGTACTTACCATTGCTGCTAAAAGGTGGATGGAGAAGAAGGAGGGGAGGCTGTGAGAGCTGTTTGCACCGACCTTTGGTGGCGTAAGGTCTGTGTGAACACAAAACTGCTATTGGCGCAACATTAGATTTAAGTAATATTGCGAGAAAAAAGTCATAAAATTACAGAAATTAAGTCAAAGACTGCAGAGGGTGATCAAAACAGCACAAAAGGTTATTGGCTGCAGTCTTCCTCCCTTGTCCACCATCTACCACTTCATTATACACACTTCATCTTACACTTCTTTAACATATTGGCCTCCGGCAGACACTACAGAGCCATACAGCCTAAACAAACACACTGAGAGACATACTCAACTCAAGTTTGCACTGAAATGTCACTCATTCCACTGCTAATGCCACAACATTGTCACATGCATGTCACTAAGTAATACGTTCTCTGACATCTGTCTCAATCTGGGTAATGCATATTCAATAGTTACACACTTAGATTATAGCATTTTAGCACTCTTATATCAATATCTATGCACAAACTCATCAAGTCAGCCATCTGCCTCCTAGTCTGAGTACTGTAAATTGTTAAATTACTATAATTATGTTATATTACCACTCAATCCCTTGTTGCTGCGAGTCATTTATTCACTTTATTCACAATCTGTGTACATTGTAACCTGTGTTTTATATTAGCCTTATTGTACTTTTGCTTCTGTTTTATGTAGTTCACATTATGGCAAAGCTTTAAATCTCATTGTACTTACAATGACAATAAATCTATTCTATTCTATTCTATTCTATTCTATTCTATTCTATTCTATTCTATTCTATTCTATTCTATTCTATTCTATTCTATTCTATTCTATTCTATAAGGGCAACACCAACTTAGCTTTTTCAAAGAACGCATGGAACCATGACTACTTTAGGCCGTAACCACCAGCGCCTCCTTCTGTCAGACACCTGGTGCGTTTAGGGGGAGCCCAGAAGACACAACACTCAGCACATCAACCCCAATGTAACCGATTTGTTACATTGTTGATGTTTGGTTTCACGGACTTTGACTGTTGGTGACATTTCAATGGTTTATTTTCAACTGAGAGCACAAACACTGACGCAAACAAAACAAAACCAAAAGTCAAATCACCCTTGAGCCCACTCTTCCACACCTCCCTCTCTCACTCCAGGTATGTTTCTTTTAGAGAGAGCTCAGAAAACACCACACACGACATCCATATTAGAACCTGAAGCCTACATCCAACCTGATTCGTTCCTTTACTGACCTTATTTTCGCATTACGTGAAAAACTGCTTTTGGCGATGAGAAAGATTTTCGTGCGACGGTCTAACGTTGGTCTGAACGCGGCATCTCTTTACTGATTTTTGTCAGTGTGTCTACTTTCCTCAGTCTTTTTATGATGTTAGGCTAAGTTTCCATGATGATTACTTTATTTTTGGCTCGACTAGCGTTGCTAAAAACCCCAGCTTTCTTTTTTGAGATCATAATATGAAAAAAGGACAAAAAAGGCAAAGACACACCTGGCGTGCTAATACAGACAAGCGCTATGGACTAAATGTCGGATGAGGGAGGGGCGTCGTAAATTTGAAACGTCGTAGGTCGAGAACATCTTAACCTGAGCACTCCCTTTATTTCACCATTGTATCTCTTTTTCAGCGTCTGGTTAGAATACATTTTTAAAAAAAACATTTTATTCTGTAGAAGAGTAGGAATGAGACAACGTGACCCAGTTCATATATAGTATAACTGATGTGTCAAACTAGGCTGTAAAGTAAGGAAGCAGATGCTCAATTATCAGTCAGAGGTAGGGGGCCGTGTAGCCAGCCGACATACTGAGAAAGGAGGAAGAGCGATGAGGCCATGAAAATGAGTGATGGAAGCATGAAATGGCAGCATGCGATGGCAGGGAAGGGTGGGGGTGTTGCAGCGAGGGACAATGCTGACAGCTTAGCACATTTACCTGTCTACCTATCTTTTGATTTCTGTCTTGATTTGAAGTTCTCAGCGGGGTACTTGTCTGGGCTGCTTGGAAAACAAGGCCAGGTGTCATAAAACACTGCTGTGACTCGGATTTGCATTTGTAATTATCCCTACTGGAGATCCTCTGTGTATGAGTTGGCAACAAATAGCTGTCAAATGCATGCTTGTTTTGGTATTCATTCAATTAACTGTCGCCTCTGTGCCACTTTATTATATAATGATATGTCCATTTATCTTAAAATGGAACATAAGTTTTGTATTCTCTCATGACAGCAGCAGAGTTGTCTTCAACAATGCTCCTTCCTATTTGATATGCCAAGAATCCCAAATGGTGGCTTGCTGGTGCGGCAGATGCCATTATACGCCCCCCCCCCCCCCCCCAACACACACACATGCACACACACACACATTTTGAAAACACACATGAAAAATGCAAAATGTTGATATCATAATGAATAGCAATCATGATTTAACAACCTCCGTTAATGGATTAGTTTATTACATTCAAATTGACTTCTTGTGAATGATTTACTTGTATCATGCCTCTTGCCCAAAGTCAATGGCATAAGTATCTGCTTGCCCTCTAATTAAGGAGAAGCAGTGGAGAATGTGGATTGAATGATGTGATGGCATATGCATAGACTTACAGTACATGAGCTTGTCTTAGAAATTGAGCAGCTCTGTTTTGAAAAAGTGATGAATAACATCGTATTTTCCGCACTATAAGGTGCATCGGAATATAAGGTGCAACTTCAATGAATGACCTAAAAACTGCTTTAATACGGTAGTATGAAAAATTATCTGAACCTTTTGGAATTTCTCACATTTCTGCATAAAATCTTTGTCAAAATCACACAGATGAAAAAAAGTATCTGCTGTAACTAAAACAACCACAATTTTTCTAGGTTTTCATATTTTAATGAGGATAGTATGCAAACAATTACAGAAGGGAGAAAAACAAGTAAGTGAACCATCACATTTAATATTTTCTGCCCCCCACCCTTTGGCAGCAATAACTTCAGTTCAGTACAGTTTATTCACATATCAAGATACAGTAAATGGTCATACGCAAGCAGTTCATATGATAAGATGCGCGAAAAGGGCACTCCAAAAAAGCTATTTCAAGCTTTTAGCAGGGGCCCAGTCTGACAGCATACACATACGCATACATCCGTACACATGCATACAATTAACAATGGACAATTTCAAAATTCTGGTTACATTGGATTTTATGAGACACCAATGTTATTAAAAAAATCAGCATATTATACATACATTGCCAGGAGATGAATTTTGATTTTTTTCTTTAAAATGGAGATGGAGTGTGACATTTTAAGTGTTTCGTCAAGTTCATTCCACATCTGTGGTCCTCTGCACACAAAGCCAAAGCATGTACACTTTAAAGTTCATTTTTATTTTTTTCTTCTAGTAGTATAGGTGTGCTGATGAGTAGAGATTGGGATGAGGTCACCTAGTTTATGACTTCAACCAGATGCTTCCTGTAGCTGCAGATCAGTGTGGCACATCGATCCGGACTAACCATGACAAAATCTTCTCTACAAAACTGTTGTAATTCAGTCAGATTCCTGGAATGTCTGGCATGAATCACTGTTTTTAGGTCATGCCACAGCATCTCAATAGGGTTCAAGCCTGGACTTTGACTTTGCCACACCAGAATGTGTATTTTGTTCTTCTGAAACCATTCTGAAGTTGATATACTCTTGTGTTTTGGATCACTGTCTTGTTGCAGCATCCATCCTCTTTTTAGCTTCAATTGTCTGACAGACGACCTCAGGTTTTCCTGCAAAACATCCTGATAAACATTTGAATTCATTCTTCCATTAATGATTGCAAGTTGTCCAGGCCCTGAGGCTGCGAAAGAGCCCCAAATCACGATGCTCCCTCCACCATGCTTCACGATGGGGATGAGGTGTTGATGTTGGTGAACTGTTCCATGACGTTGTGTGTTACTCCAAAACAATTTAACCTTGGTTGCATCAGTCCACAAAATAATTTGCCATAACTTCTGTGGAGTGTCCAAGTGCCTTTTTGTGAACATCAAACAAGAAACAATGTTTTTTTTTAGACAGCAGTAGCTTCCTCCTTGGAGTCCTCCCATGACCACCATTCTTGGCCAGTTTTACATACTATAGTTGATGTGTGCACAGAGATATTGGACTGCGCCAGGGTTTCTGTAATTCTTTAGCAGACATTCAAGGGTTCTTTTCCTACCTCTCTGAGTATTATGTGCTGAACTCTTGGCGTCATCTTTGGCCACTCCTGAGGAGTGAAGCAAAAGTGCCAAACACTCTCCATTTGTAGACAACTTCTCTGACTGTCAAACAATGAACTTTTAGAGTTTTAGAGGTGGTTTTGTATCCTTTCCCAGGTTTATACAAATCAACAATCCTTGATCGCAGGTCTTCAGACAGCACTTTTGATCGAGCCATGACGCACATCCGACAATGCTTCTCATCAAGACAATTCTCACCAGCTGAGTTTTTTATAGTTTGGAGGGCAGCTTCAAACCACTCATCAGTATTGGACATACACCTGACTTAAATTGTTTGGTAAAAATTGATTTAAATTTCTCTTTAAGTCTACTTAGGCAGAGGGTTCACCTATTTTTTTCCCCTTTCTGTCATTGTTTGTATGCTATCCTCATTAAAATATGAAAACCTATAAGTGTTTGGGTGTTTTTAGTTAAAGCAGAGACTGTTTTTACATCTATGTGATTTTGACAAAAGATCAGCTCACATTTGATGGTGATTTTATCCAAAAATGTGAGAAATTCCAAAAGGTTTAGATACTTTTCCATAACACTGTATATAAGGCACACTGTATTATAAGGCATAGTAGTTATAGTATCGGTTTTGGATTGCGTTATGCAGCCACTAGATGTAGATGCACTAAAGGGAATGATATGCCACGATCAGTGGCTGAATGTAACGAAGTAAATGTACTTTGTTTCTGTAAAGTACATTTGTTGTGTATCTGTACTTTACTTGAGTACAAATATGAAGTGGTACTTTGTACTTTTACTTCACTACATTTTACAGCATGTATCTGTACTTTTTTCTTCATATGTGTAGGCATATACAACACAACTCAGAAAATGAGAATATCCTGTCAGCTGTATTCCCCATGCACGTCTGAACTCTTCTGAGCCAACCTTAGGTGATAACACACGGGAGGTGATGAGCGATGGCGAAAATGAACAAAGTGCCTTGAGCCTCCATGCTGGAAGTTCCAGTGGTGCTCAAACGTGTTCATATTCTTTCACTCTACATGTTCATTCAAATTTTATCTGTGCATTGCAACAATAAATGACAAGACTGCCACATTTTGGGCTAAAAAAGACAAAGGTACGTGTTGCCTAACAAGGGGTTTAACCCCGGGCCTTCATATGTGCATGTGCCCGCCTATAGCGCGTGTGGGGCGGCCATGACTGCTGCCCAAAATAACGAGATGAAAATGCGACATACTTTCATGTTCACATTGCGTGATATTTTCATATTGTATGCGGAGTATGTCAGCTTGCATCGTTGCAGTGTTTGGGTCGTGTCACTCATGTGCTGTGCCTCTCTCTTACTCTCCTCACCAAAGTTCACGATGTGTCTAAATTTAGGCTGCGCTCCATCTTGCTTGTTTGGTAACACGGTAAGATTTGCTGTCTTCTCTTGGCAAGAGAGATTATGCAATGCTCCTTTAATGGGAACCACAGATAGAAGGACATGTAGTTCTTAAAAGATAAATATTAGTACGAGTTATAATAATTTTGAAATTAAAACCCCTCTTAATGTTATCGTTTCAGCAAAATTATTTTAACTAGTAGGTCGCCATTGTTGTTGATGTCGCAGGGCAGTGACTTCACATGGCCACGCTGCCGGAATTCCACGTGTCACTCTTTAAAAAAAAACAAAAAAAAACTGACTGTTACGATCCGCGAACACGGAAAACAAGGTTGGACCCAAGAGCAGACAACAACTGAGGGAATAGTAACAAGGGTTTATTAATACAACCAAAAAACACGCGATTGCAGAAAAAAGGAGAATAACAAAAGGAGTCCATGACAATTGGTCGACGGGGATCAAATAACACTAAACTAAGTGGTGGGCAGCGAGCCAATAAGATAACAAAAATAATCAACCTCAATACCGGCACAAGGTAGAGGAATCACCAAAGGAAAAAACAGCTGACGCATAAACTAGCCAATCCAACGAGCCTCAAAATTACAGGTGTCAAATGGCGAACAGCAAACAAATATCTCGGCATCGTTGGCTTGGGTCGCCGACGTTCTATACTAATGTTGCTGGAATTAGCCGCAGGTGCGATGATGGGAACGCCCACACCGTAGGCTCTGTAACGGAAACAAAATCTAACCAGCAGCAGAATGTGACAGTGACACTCTTTAATTATGTAAGGTAGTGATTTAATTTAATACGCCTTAAGGCAGGGGTGTCCAAACTTTTTGCAAAGGGGGCCAGATTTGGTGTTGTAAAAATGCTGGGGGCCGACCTTGGCTGACGTCCTTTACCTAGACCAATATATTTAAGCAAATTTTAGCAAGCCATTCTGTGTGTCACATTTCCTTTATAATATTTTAAATTAATAATTTCAACAATCTTGCAACTAGCCTTTGTGGCGTTCTCTTTCGACTCTTGGGCTCTTGCAAAATACCGCTGCTGTGAAATTAAACTAGCTTCAAGTTGCTTCAATTTCTCGCTGCGTATCTTCCCTGTAATCTTGTCGTACATGTTAGCATGTCTTGTTTGGTAATATCGCCTCACATTGAACTCTCTAAAAACAGCGACTGTCTCTTTGCAAATGAGGCAGACACAAATGTTGCGTATTTTAGTGAAAAAAATAGTCCAATTTCCACCTATCCTTGAAGCGTTGGCCGTCGCAGTCAACTTTCTTTTTTTTGTTGTTGATTGTCGCCATTTTAGAAAATTGGAAGTCAAGGGTCACACGGGGTAATGTTGCTTAGAGTACTGCTGCCTTTTAGTGGGTAAATGAGGAGCAGCATTTAGTGTGTAAGCTACTTCACATGCTGGTAGCAGTACTGCTGACCAATTTATTAAGTCTGTGTGCGGGCCAGACGTTATTGATATTATGACAGAGGCTGGGGGCCGGATGAAATTTGACCACGGGCCGCATTTGGCCCCCGGGCCGCACTTTGGACATGTCTGCCTTAAGGTGTCAATAATGAGTTTTAAACTTTTAAGGATCAGGCCAATGAGTATGTTTTGTCCTTTGACTGACGCCGTGCTTTTCCTTTAATCCACAGTAGTAGGAAGGCAGAGAGAAGGGAGAGTGGACACAGATTCGTAACTCGGACCGCGCCGTATAGTGGCATAAGATTCGGGAACTCCTTCACAACAAACATAAGTATCAAATAGTAAAAAATAATACAACAAAAATATCTCTCAATAAATATTATACAATAATATAAAATAAAAGTGCTTCAATCTGTATTATTGTGGCCCTCTCACACAGCTCAGCAACAATGCAAAGAGAACTGGTATTCATAAATTTACAATCAAAAAAGATATTCAAAATACACATAAAACTTACTCAAACTTGGGTCAGACTCTAAACATTTTAGCAACTCGTTTAGCTCAACAAATACACTGGATGGCAATATTTAGTCACAATATACAAACTATGATGCTGGGAGCCATTATCAGGAGTCTTGTTTGTTGTGAAGACAACACTCAAATGATCGTGAATCACAATGGATCCGCACTAAACAGAAAACTACGGTGTCAGTCGAGGGACAAAACACACTCATTGGCTTGATCTCTTATTAATTTAAAACTAGCCATCGACACCTTGTGGTGTATTTAAATCACTACATTACATAGTTAAAGAGTGACACTGTGAAGTACGGCACGTGATGTCACCGCCCTGCGACGTCAACAACAATGGCGAGCTACTAGTTTTTTTTTTGTTTTTTTTTAAATTGTACAGATTTTATTAAAACAAAAACATTAAGAGGTGTTTAAATATCAAATTATTATAACTCGTACTAACATTTATCTCTTAAGAACTCCATGTCTTTCCATCTATGGTATTCAGGGGTTATGCCGGATCTTGCCAGAACAAGATCCGGCATCTCTTAATTTTGGCCTCCCTGTGTTCCGGGACTTATTTGGGCGGCTCCGGCACCTCTCGTGCATATAAAATAATAATATAAAAACGTAAGGGGGAAAGAAGGAGGGGAGTCGGTGATGGCTTTCTCCACTTTGTTGTGGCAACAATAAGAACAAAATAAACAAAATAATAGCGGACTGCTGCCACATCCGCAAACTTTTGCTTCTTGCTCGTCTCCCCCGCGCTTCATACTACTCACAGCTCTCCAGTCTCAGTGTCTCTTAAATGGATCATGCATACTGCATAGTGTCTTGTTATAAGCTTTTTGTTGACAAAGGTATCAAACACACGACGTGCTGACAACTTTGTTTCTTTATTAACACATGGAGCTAACAGTACGAACACAACTTGGGGCTCTTTCTATTGGGGATCTATCTATTGCTCTCGGCAGGCTGTTCAGAGCCTGCTGAGAGTGAAATTTGCGACATCTGGGGAGCAAGCAGCCAGGATCAAACGGTATTTCAACATGCCAAAAAGACAGTTGCATTTACTGTCTTTTTTCAAAAAGAAGGAAGATTGTTCAAAACGAGTCAGAAAAGCACATAGAAAAAGAAAAAAAAGGAAAGTCCCATAGCATGGCAAGTGGGCATTTGCGTTTTGTTTTCAGCACCATTTTCTGCATATGTTCCGGTACCTGTCCCCGTGCAGTCATCCCTGCGCTGTCATATGTACTTTGCGTTCCGGCACCTTATCATTTACAATTTAAACACTGGTAGTACCCTTTAAATGTCTGTGCTGAGTGGTCATCAGACGTTAAATGAATCCCCTAGTGTTGGCGTAGCGTTTGCATTATCTTCAGAATGGCAAGCAACTTCTTAAAAGTAAGTCTAAATGAGAGCCAGTTGGAGAAAGGGTTTTGAGCCAATAGCTCACTTCAGCTGTTTTGTTTGGTAAATGAGCAATTACTGGGAAATACTGAATGCTTGCAATTTCTGGCTAGACTCTAAGAATAGCAACAACAACGAAAGTTTCAGTCTTCCCGGTGTTAAACGGTCGGACAACATTTTTTTACATACAGTTCGAGGCTTCCAGGTGGGTTCAGTTGAAAAATATGTACTGCTTTTCCTGATGAGTGTGTATTATACTCACCAAGTTGGATGTCCTTGTAGACATTACAATATGTGCTCATCTGTCTATGTTCTTTCCAAATTTTTGGAAGCCTTTTTCACTTTTGGAATAAAACGTTTGAATTTTGCAGACGAAAACATTTTGATTAACTGTCGACGAAAATTAGACGAGGAAGAACACATTTTTGAATGACTAAAATATGACTAAGACTTATAATTATTTTAATTATTTTTGTCCAAAAACAGACATTAAAAGGGCTGCCAAAAACAACACTGCTCTGAGCTAATGGAGGGGCACTCTTTAAGTGACTACTTCCATCTAGTGTTAAAGATGAGCAGGCTAGCAGAATGTAGGCTGAACTTAAGCTTCTTGTGATGGCCCTATTTAATGATATTTTCATGATTTGCTGCGGGCCAATAAAAACTGTGCAGCGGGCTGCAGTTGGTTGGCGGGCCGTAGGTTGGACACCACTGCTCTATTCAGTCTCCTCTTTAGCAGCAACAAAGTTGATGGCTGGATCTATTTTTTTTAATGTCTTTCTTTTTAAGTCTACAGCAAAATTAAAAGAATTAGCTTCACTAATCTAGTACTTTTGAAGGGGAGCCCACCCTTACTATAATGTGCTGCCTGATTACTAAATGGTCAGACATAGCAAGGTAAAAGACTGGAGAATTCAATAAAATATGTCAATATAATGACAGGAGACAGTGTAATTAACTTGGATTAGAAGGCTACAATAATTGATTTGGGATCTTTATTTTTAATCAATTTCACTCCCCCTCTCTATTTCACTTCTTGCCCCCCGGATACCAATGGAGCATGACTCTGAAAGTCTTTGCCACCTTTCAACGGCTGTCTGCTGGACTATTTTCTACTGCTCTAATTACATTATATTTGACCGCGCACACATGGCATGCCCTTTTCAATTCTGACTTCACATGCACTTTCCTCAGCGTGAAGTATTAGTTTGACATGCAATGTCTGAAAATATATGATTTCCAGGAAGCATACAAAAATAGTCTTTGGGGGGAAAGGTTTTATTCAGAGTCGACAGTAATAATTCATTCCGTTTTAATTGCATGTAATATGAAGTCGGTTGAAGGGTCAGATAATGGCACAGCATAAAAGTATAGCGCTGTTGTCAGGTGAGTTTTCTATTTTAATTTTTAAGATAATTTTTCCTTTAAGCAATATGTTGATTGTGCATTACAACTCCACTGTGGGGAGCTGTTCCTCTGTGAGTATCCTGCCCTTTGTTTTTATCGCTTCTTCAATTTTTACCTTTAAATATATGTTCTCATTTTCCGTTTCTGTATTTCATCCTCTTTCATATGCTGAAGCTGCGGTCATTAATGTTAAAAGCTCACTAAAGCTCTGTGACCTCAGTGTTTTACTGCACCTTGTCCCACCTATTTGTGATAGCTCTACATATGCACAATTCATAGTAGCCTAACATACAAAACACATCATCCTCTATTTTAAGTGGTGAGATATTATTCATTGAGTGGGTGGTCAGAGACATACAGAATGTGCATTTGAATCATCTTTGTTTAAATTGGGGGGCACGTATTCCAAACAGTATTCAAGAAGCAGATATTCTGATGGATGTTTAAACCTCTTCTCCTTGACGTAAATGTCATTTAACCTTCCCCTCTATGAATGCACAACTCACAGAGCAAATAAATAAATAAATATATATGAGAGAATATAAGTATTATGAAGGAATTGATCAAAAATTTGAACTAATTTAGAAATGTTGTCTTTCTGAAAAGTATGTTCATTCAGTTGCAGTCAGTATATGATTCTGGGTCCTTTTACATAAATTACTGTTCATACGGTGAGTCATGGATGTGATCAACCCTAGACATGCTGATCTCAGGGAAGCCTTCATCTCATCTATGTTATTGGGTCTCATCTCTCAGCTTCCTCTTGGCAGGTCCTGTGGGTTTCTGCCTTATCCAGCACAATACTGTAATTATTTAACCAGCTTTTGGCATTTTTGAAAGTAGGGGCAAGTGCCAAGTCCTGTTGGTCCACAAAATTAGCATCTTCATTAAGCTCATCAGCAGAAGGCTTTGAAAATTTCCTGGTGAACAGCTGCGTGGACTTTAGAAAACACATTGGAGCAACGCCTGTAGATGACATGACACTGATTGTGTAAATTTAACATTTGATTTGAGCCCCTTGGATTAGCATGCAAAGCTTCCTCCAGCCTGTGAGTAATTTATTACCAAATGAAATCACAAGTGTGTCTTAAAATAAAAAATTACTTTGGACAACTAAGCAATATCCATTCATCGATTATCTGTACCATTTATCTTCACAAGGGTCATGGGGGTGCCAGAGTCTAGCCCTTCTGACTACAGGCAGGTAGGCGGGGTATACTTTGAAGCAAAGGCATAGGTTTAGTCTTAACATTGGTAGAGACGATGTAACAGCATAACCTGCAAGTACACTTTTTTGCTCGGGACGGGACATTAATGATGGAGACAATTGATTCACTGTGGTGACCCCTAAATGGAAAAGCCAAAAGAAAAAGCAGAAGAGGAACCTAATTAAGTGATAGGCTAAATCAGGGGTGCTCATTACGTCAATCGTGATCGACCAGTTGATCGCAACGCAAGTCTGGGTCGCTCTTTTTTTTTTTTTTTTTTTTTTTAATTAAGTGTGGGTCGCCCTTTTTTTTTTTTTAAATTAATGTACGTAGTTATTTACGATTATATTGTGTTGTGTGAGCAACATATGTGGTTATGCAGCACCATTTAAATGTACATAATTAATTATGTTGTGTGAGCAACATATGAGGTTATGCAGCACTCCTCCTTCCCCACACAAAAATACTTTTTAATTAATCAACGAAATGCACTAATAGGTATTTGGTTTCAGCAGCATGTGTTTTTTTTTTTTTTTACACTTTCCTGTGAAATAAAGACTCCCTAACACTAGAACGCCCAGCAGAGGCTCCCAATGGCCAATCCTCATGATCCAGAATTCGCTGGGACTTCTAGTGCTAAGCAGCTTCTTGCTCACCTTTTTCTGGTTCGATAGTTTCCAGCAGAGTTCACTACATTTCTCACACTTCAATTAACGTTAACAGCAGAAAACACATGCAAGAGGATACTTCTCTATAAGCAGCTTTCTACTAGCCTGGCTCTGCCAGACTATTCTCCCTGTATTTTTCAAACACTGATAGTATAGTCTGGAAACCATCCCATTAACGGCCTTTTCGAGCAGGTACAAAATCAATCGACAAATCAGATTCGTTTATTTGCGTGACGTGTTCTTCACGAGCAACGTCACTCTTGCGCGTCGAAAGTCGCACAGATGGTGAACGGCAGAGCCGAGAATATGTTCCAATCCACGGTAAAATCAGTTTTAAATGACCAAAAACACATCGACACGAGTCATTGACAACAGTCTGTCTCGCGCTAGCCATGTCGAATAAACTCCGCTCTCTTCGTATGTTTACTTCCGCGCGCAAGTCCATCGTCCTGCGGTCGCCATTTTACTAACGTCACGTCTGCCCGTCGCTGATTGGTCCACTCCGCTGTCTGTTTGCTGTGGCTTGCTCCGCCCTGGAAATTGTTTCCGTGGGAATGGTGGCCAGACTCAATAGCTGGAACAGCATTGAGTCTGGTGTACCAGGCTAGCTTTCTACTCGAGTTTTGCAGGTTAGCAAGTTCACACAGTTTAATGTTATCCTAACTCTGATGCAGGTTGGGCTTTCAGTAGCAAAATTAGTTGTGCTTTTTTTTTCACCTTCATAACACTGACACATACCTGTCAAGTTGTACGGTTTCGGCGTAATTTGTACAAGTGAGCACAGATTTTTAAATGTGTACGCCGTATGTTCAAAATCTGTACGTTTTTCGTTTTTTCACCGTTTCGGCAACGAGACAATGTGCATTACTAGTTGAATGACGCGATAAAAGTAAGACACACTGAGAGAGAAGAGTGTTTGTCGTGACGCTGTAGCAAACGCGATGCTAGGGTAGGTGGCTCCAATATTTCCTGACTGTAGCCGACAACCTACAATCTACGCCTAGATATCACATGCTTAAAGAAGTACATGCAAAATGACAGACGGTAGCGTTAATATTCAGCCACCATTTTGAAGCAATAGCAAAAGAAATGTCCCCTGACTCAAAGATTGCATCGGTAAGCAAATTTTATCAATTGACCTTTTTAATTAATAATTGGACACACTAAGGAACTACCTTCAAGTCAAACTGAATTGCAGCCATCAAGACATGATAGAAATTGCCAAAAGTGCTACATGCAATTATAACAAAAGTCACTGTTGAATTTTAATAAACATGATGTAGCTGAAGATATTGATTGTTCTTTTATTGCACCAGGTTATGCATTACCAATAAATTCATATTATTTTAAAAATTGAGTTTTATTATTGTTTCATAGTTCACGCTATATACAACGTTGTAAGATTGGTCACCAATTTGTAAGGGCATACGTCACTATTTGTAAGATTGCCAACGGCCTCGGGTTGACAGGTATGCTGACGTTTTATTACATTACTTACAGTGGCTGCTGCTGCTGCTGGCCGAAAAAAAAAAAGTGGTTAGGGTTAGGGTTTAGCCTTACAAGGCAACTTCTAACCTTACAATTTATGGGAAGACAATCTAAGTTACCTATATAACTGAAATCATGATATAATGCAAACGAGGTTGCCTAAAAGTTGGTGGGGACAATTTGAGCATCCTGAAAAGTTGGTAGTGTTATGTCCCTCAAGCCCTATGCTAACCTAAGCCCTTGCCTTTAACTGGTTGCCAGCCATTCACAGAATTTAGCAATAGCCCAGTTCTTGTCCCTCCGTATTCCAGGTTTGACACTTGACACATAGCCAAATTCTGTTGATGCAGAGACTCCAGTCTCAATCCACTCCAATAAGTTTCAAATTATTAAATGGGTTTTGCTTAACAATACTCCCAAGCCTGCAGTTCTTTGTGTTGATTATGCTCTTTTCTACTGCACTTGTCCCTTCCACTCAACTTTGTATTGTGTGACATCAGAACAGGCAGCTTCTTTTGTTGCGTTCCTCCGTCGTAGGGGTTGTCAATGTCAGCAGTCATGATTGTGGAGCAACTGAACCACACTTATGCTATGTCTACACTATAGGAGGGTTGAGGTTATACAGGGTATTTTACGTTATATTATACCTGGCCACACAAACTTTATACAGCGCTTACAGCCTCCTGCTCATAGGTGGGGATTGGGGGCGTGGCCGAAAAATGTAATTGCATGTAATAGACTTTCCTATGAATGAATTAAAAGGTGAAGATCAGAATTTTTTACATTAGGCTTAATCTTCGAGTTAGCGGGGGTTTAATTAGTCAGTGGAGCTGATGTCAGCAAATTCCGTGCAGTTTTTTATTTTTATGTTACTTTCAGGGCTCTGGAGTGGCTAAGCTAGCACGAGTCAATCGTGCCTGCTTAGCATACGAATAAAAAATAACATATGCACGCATGAAAATCACAGATGACCCATACAATCTATAGTGTTGGCTATGTTTTCAGGAAAAGGTTAAAAAAAACTTACCATTGCATGCCAATAATTGTAGTATGAACAGCAACATTTGTAATCCAGCAGCTTTGCATGGAACAGGCTGTTTAGACAAGCAGGGCGGAGTGATATCACATCGGTTTTTTCCATCGCAGATTTTTATTTCGTGGAAACAAAAGCGACTCCCAATAAGACTGAGCACGAGTGGCCGAAGCTCTCCTCTCTATTGTGGTCGCATTATGCATGTAAAAAAAATAGTCCTGATGAAGTATTTCGAACGATGATCTGCATTTTGAATTTATTTGACTATTTTAGGTCTGCCAAAATCGTTTTTGGCATGTTAAGCAGGCACCATTGACTTGCGCTAGCTCAGCCACTCAGGAGCACTGAAACTAACGAATAGCAGACAAACTACGCAGAATTTGTTGAAACCAACTCCACCGACTAATTAAAGCCCCAAGCGTCATGTCAAAAATTCTGAGCTTCCCCTTTAAAATGAAGACCTAGCCGTTAAAATGTTGTCTATAAAAGTTGTACAGATATAAAATAAACAACAGAAATGAATGAAATGAAGAGGAATCCTACAAAGTATTTCATATTGGGTCAAAATTATTTTTTCAAACACAATATGTGACTAACACCTTAGAGACGGTCCTTTACTTCGCCAAAACGGCACCCGAGGATGTAAGATTTAGAATTTCTTTAAACTAGGGCGGTCAAACGATTTAAATTTTTAATCGAGTTAATTACAGCTTAAAAAATAATCGTAATTAATCACAATTAATCGCAATTCAAACCATCTATAAAATATGCCATATTTTTCTGTAAATTATTGTTGGAATGGAAAGATAAGACACAAGATGGATATATATACATTCAACATACGGTACATAAGGACTGTATTTGTTTATTATAACAAAATGGCATTAACATTATTAACATTCTGTTAAAGCGATCCATGGATAGAAAGAGTTGTAGTTCTTAAAAGATAAATGTTAGTACAAGTTATGGAAATTTTATATTAAACCCCCTCCTAATGTTTTCGTTTTAATAAAATTTGTAAAATTTTGAATCAAAAAATAAACAAGTAGCCCGCCATTGTTGATGTCAATAATTACTTACACAATGTTCATGGGTGCTGAAGCCTATAAAATCAGTCGCACCCAAGCGCCAGCAGAGGGCGGCAAAACTCCATAAAACACAATTAACAAGTGGGCATTTCACTGTACTGTCATTTAAATCTGTCTGAGCGGGGCATGTACGTTAATTGCGTCAAATATTTTAACGTGATTAATTTAAAAAATTAATTACCGCCCGTTAACGCGATCATTTTGACAGCCCTACTTTAAACCTAAGCTTTCAAAAGCTTTGACAACAACTGAGCTTGAACGGAAGATTGAACACAGTGTCAAGATGTATTTACATATACAGTTGGGAGAACAAGTATTTGATCTCCCCACTGTATAGTACGTTCATTTTATTGCTGACACTGCATTTCGGGGTTATCAACATGTTTTGTCCCCCTGCCTACAAAAATCAAACTCCGCCTATATACACTTGCGCCACACCTCTTGACACATCAACAACGCATGCATATATGGGCCACGGGACGTGATCCGTCGCATCGGCGTGCTGAGCACTTCAGATATTGACATTTCATGGGAGATCACAAGGGTTAAATTAGATCAGCGGTGTATGGAAACACCAACAAAGCATACAAATCATTGTTCCCTAAATGCACTCTCAAGTGACAAAAATAAAGCTGCTCGGTTATGCTCTTTCATTCGCTTTATTGTACGTGCGACAATCAAATAAACATGTTCTTACAAGACACTGTCTCCCAACAGCTTGTCTGCTCTGTTCTGCCTCCATCATTCTCCTTAGCACATCTTCTCTGTGAAAGATGTACACCCATATTTACAGACATGCATCCAAGCGGCAGCATGATTTTGGGCTGATATATTAATGAACAATTAAATGAATGAATACACCATCCACTCCCATTGCTTCAGCTCTCTTTTATTATACTTGTAATTCATATTACATGGATGTGCGTAGTCTTATGTAAATAATTGTATGGTTTTAGACATCCAAAATCAGTTTTTCATCACCCATGTTGACTGACTGATGAATGTAAAATACATTTTGAATTTGAGTTGAACCCTTGCCCCATTATCAGTTCAATGTATTGACTTATTATTTTTTATTATTATTAATCATGATATTTTAATCAACCAGATATTTTACTCTGTAGCCACATCGAACTTCCGCTGCAGTGCTAGCTACACATATGTCCTTAGCTTGGGGTGTGCGGCAAAAACAGAAGTCCCACGAAAGGCCTGGCACACGACTTCTGCAAGCAATACACTGCAAATTGATTACATCTTAATCAGATTGTTTTTCTTAAATCTAGTCAAATAATATTCTACATCTTGTTTTGAGTGTTAAAAACTAGTTAACAGATTAATGCATTAGATTATTCCATTTATTTTAAGTAAATATTACTATTTACTATTTTTATTACTATTTGTTCTTATTAAGCCCATATATCTAGTTGGTAAATTTTCACCTAAATTAAAAAAAAAAACCAAAAGCTTTAAAATAATGTTTTGAACAATCTCTACTCTTAAATTAAGAACATTTCTGGCATTTCATAGCTTTTAAAGATTAAATACACTAGGTTATTGTTTAAAATAAGCCTGTTAAGTTTATTTTCCGCTAGCTATTTTTCTTATTTTAAGAAATCTAGTTTTAGGAGCTGTGTTTTTGCAGTGTACACACAGCTCACACTGTAAAAACACACCTCCTTAAATTCTCTTGTTTTCAATGTAAATCTACTAGAAATAAGTGAAATTATCCGCCAGTGCTTCAAGTAAATTTTACTCATTTAGATTTCTTGGAATAATAAAAATAGCCATCTGAAAATAAGCTTAACATACTTATTTTAAGAAATAAATTAGTATGTTTAATCTTAAAAAAGCTTGTCACAAATGTTTTTAATTCAAGAATAAATATTGTTCAAAACATTATTTGAATGCATTTTTTTTTTTTACTTCAGTTGAAAAATTACCAACTTTTAGATGTATGGGCTTAATAAAAGCAAATAGTAGTATTTACTTAAAGTAAGTAGAATAATTTGGAAATTAAAAATCCTTTTATTCAGATGTTATATAACTTGCAGTGCAGCATTTTGAACTCACATGTGCATTGCAAATTTATAACGACTTCATGAGATTTTTTTAAATTTTCAGATTATTCAACTTTAAGTAAATATTGTTGGGTTTCTGAGTGAGCGGGGGCCCCAAGCGCAGAGATAATAGGCAAACTGGCAGTGACAACAATTTATTCACAGGTTTGGCAGAAGGTGTCGAAATAGTCAGGTGAGCCTTTGCGGTGGGTGAGCAGGTGGGCAAGCAGGCGTTCAGGCAGGCAAGTTGTGCAGAATCAAGGGAACATAAGAAAAATTAGGTAAATAGTAGATTTTCAGGTTTTCTGACTGAAGCAGGAGTCACGAACTCATTGAGCTGAGTTGTTGATCTGGCGATGAGGTGAGGCCAGGGACTTGTTTAAGTAAGCCGTTAACAAAGATCACCGGCACCTGATCCCAGGCTCACTCATCTGTCCAATCCAGCAATCAACGCAGACACACACATACGCACACACACACACACACATAAAGACGAGGAGCAGTGGCCTATACTATTAAGCCGTTTTTCTGTCTTATCGGGGTAACTTTGAGAGTAACTTAATCACGTGCAGCATAATTTCCTGGCTAACCGGGACTACGAAAGGTGGATATGTTGAAACCGGGGAATGTTGCCATGGTAACATACGCCACATCTCAAACCTGGTCGTCTCAGAGTTAGATCTTGCTTAACCCCAGGTCTCCGATTAACCACACCATATACTACCATCTCAATGCCATATATTACCCCACACATAGAGGATTGACATTTCCACTGCACCAGGGGTGGACTGCACCCCACGTACCTATTCCAAAATTGGCCTGCCACTTAGGCCTTTCATTGGGCCTAAAAAATCCAGCCCAACCCAACCCGTGGGTATTAAAGCCCGACCCGGCCCAAGGCCGATCAATTACCTTTATTTGCAGCCAACCCCCGAAAGTTTATATTTTATTTGTAGGGGCGAGCCCGAAACCCCCCCCCCCCCCAAAATTTTATGTTTTATTTGTGAGGACTCAGGAGAAGGAGCAAATGTGGAGATGCGATGCGCGAATACGTTTTGTGTGATCACATTTGTGACGATGCCTATGCATAATGATAACAAATTATAGCCTGTCTTTTGTGACAAATTCTCCCAGTTAAACAAGACTGTAATATGCATATTCAATAAACATCTATACCTTTGTATTTGTGTGTCTGTTCTATCAGGCGGATGGTGGACTTGACATTTATTTTATTGTCTTCAAGTTGGCAGAAAAAAACGCAAGTTTTCTCAATGTTTAAATTGTCTACATATTTTTATGATCATTGTAAATGCATTAACACAACGAAAAAACGCTGGAAAAGTTTGTTAAATATATATATGGCAGAAAACACAGACAAGACTGTCTGTCTCTTGTACTCCTCTTTAAAAGAAACTGCTGTATTTTAAGCCAAAACAACTGTTGTGTTTGATAGAACAATATGTCTATATGCTGCCATAGCAGATTCATGGCACATTAAGCCCCCAAACTATTTTTAATTTGTCCGTTTTACCCTGAAAACCCCCGTTTACAGACGTCGTGCAACCGCTTTTGTTTCAACCCAACCATAAAACAAAGGTATTCATTATATTTATTATTATAAATGTCTGTCGTTCTTAGCTTAGAATCATTAATTGATGTCTCATATTTTGTTTGGAGAAAAAAAAAAAAAAAAGACTAAAAAATTATTCACTCACATATTTTAAACTTATTAACAAATTATGTCACAATGAAAAAAATGGCGTCTGTAAAAATGTCATGGATATCTACCTCATAACTATTGCTTAATTGTGTGTTTTTTTTGTTTTTTTTGTTACTATCACATTTACTCTGATCTGTTAGATGATAAATAATCGATCCAAACAAAGAAAATCTGAAAAAAAAAAGTTTAAAAGGGAATATACTGTATATGAAAAAGAAAATCTCGGCCACTCCTTGATGTCTGCGATTTCTGCATTGCGACCCTTGTTATATTACCATGTTTCACCCAAAATCCCCCAAAAATCTAGCTGTGGTCATTCATATCTATGTCTTCACACTCCATGATACATGATACATGGAGTTTTTGGATCGAAACAAGGTAAGTACGCGATAATATCTCGTTAAAGTCATGGCGTCTGTAATTCTGCGCTCGCGTGCTCTCACCTTCAGATAGGGTTTTCCTGTTTAATTTTTTTTTTTTTTAAATGCCCTCCAGTTCAAAATGTTCTTCCCCCAGAAAATTGAGGTTTTAAGCTTTCCAATGATGCATTGCACGTGCATATTGGACAATTTTGAAAATTGGCCAGATTGGGGGTCTCAGAGCGGAATTTCAAGTCACCTGAGTGTTTTCCGCCATATATATATCGTATGAGAGGAAAGCGCCACATTCGTTTACATTCAGCGAAGCCGACGCAGGTTTCACATATTTTGGATGATGTTCTTATATATCATTTTGACCTTTTGCCAGGTACGTTTTCTGCTGCTGTTGCCTTTGAAGATGTTCAAAGGACATATATACAGTCAAGGGGGCTAAACATACAATTATCCTGCTTCATCTGGTGATGCACATACGATAAAGTATTTCTTACAGTTAACGTACCAAATCTTATTTCATTGTCCTGACAGCAGGGTTTATTTCTTTTCACGGACATAAGTAAAACTGTCATATTTACGCATTCACACGATCTGTAATTCGCTGCCAACTGACCAGTCGCCCTCTACTTGCTGAAGCAATGTTGGATTTCACTATGAGGGTGGATTTAAATTCTTCATAACTCAGCATAATTACCGTGCATTCCTCGTCTGAGAAATAGGTGGCCGTGCCATAGTCAAAACTTTTGTTTGATTTTGGTATTCGCCGACTTTTATCTAAACGCGCAGTAACTCTGATTGGGTAAACACAGGTTCAGCAAATCAACTTCATAATCAGCGCCGTTGCACCGATTAACCCTAAACTACATAGCCAGGTTTTGTCAACCCCGGTGTCCCGCTGGAACCTTGGTTTACTTCTGGGTAGTTTGAACTCCGTTCGTAGTATAGGCCACTGGGCTTAGGGGGCAGGATCCCTAACAAATATTACTATTTTTTTTCTTCTTAAACCCATACATCTAAATAGTAATATTTACTCAAAGTGGAATAATCTGACACATTTATCTGTTAACTAGTCTTTAACACTCAAAACAAGATGGAGAAAATGATTTGACTAGATTTAAGAAAAATAATCTGATTAAGACATTATAAATTTGTAGTTTGTGTAGTTTTTATGGGCTTAATAAGTATAAATAGGAACCTAACCTAACCCTAAACCCTAACCCTAAGCGACTAGAGACGTTCAGAAGGTAAAGGCAACCCACCGGATGAAATTCTGCCAAAAAACCGTGCATGATGATGAAACAAAAAGAAGAGCTATTACCCGACTCAGTCGCGTCCCCCAGGACAGCTCAGGCTTTTTCTAATGGGGAAGGAAAGACCTTCACAGAAGTGGATCTGAAGCTTTTAGAAAGGCAGGACCTGGAGACAGTTAAAAAGGAGGCAGCACGGTCAGCAAGCGACAACGTCAACGCTGGATAGAGAGAGAGCGTAATATTTACTTAAAATAAGTGGAATAATTTGAAAATTAAAAATAATCTTATTAAGACGTTAAACATTTGCAGTGCAGTGTCTTAATCAGATTTTTTTTCTTAAATCTAGTCAAATCATTTTCTCCATCTTGTTTTGAGTGTTAAAGACTAGTTAACAGATTAATGTGTCAGATTATTCTACTTTAAGTAAATATTATTATTTGTTCTTATTGAGACTTTCCATCTTGCTTTCAAATAATGTTTTGAACAATATCTACTCTTAAATCAAAAACATTTCTGACACATTTGCAAAACCCCCGTTAAACTAAACACTGCAATATAACTAGAACAAGTCACTTTTATTGCGAGAGTTCATCTCAAATTTACAGATTTTTTTTTTATGACAAAACCAGTAACAAATACGACATTTTAATCTTAATAAAAAGTGTTTCAAGTTTCTTTCACGGTTTAACTGAATTGTTCTGTTGCTTAGAATGAGTGGCTTAAGCATTTTTAAGGTTGAAATTCCTAGATTTGTAGCTTAGAATTTATTCATTTTTTTTGCTTGTTCTAAGTAAGGTGTTGCTTAGCATACCTGTCAACCCGAAGCCGTTGGTAATCTTACAAATAGTGACGTATGCCCTTACAAATTGGTGACTAATCTTACAACGTTGTATATAGCGTGCAATATGAAACAAAAATAAAACTCCATTTTTAAAACAATATGAATGTATTGGTAATATTGTAACATATAACCTGGAGCAATCATAGAATAATCAATATCTACAACTACATCATGATTACTAAAATTAAAAGTGACTTTTGTTATAATTGTACAGTATGTAGCACTTTTGGCAATTTCTATCATGTCTTGATGGCTGAACTTCATGGCACTTCAGCTCACAATTCTAGTTTGACTTGAAGGTAATTCATTAGTGTGCCCAATTATAAATTAAAAAGGTCAATTGATAAAACTCACTCATCGATGCAATCTTTGAGTCAGGGAAATTTTCTTTTGCTAATTCTGAGAAGTGATTAGCAATTGTGTTCGGCAACAAATTGGCAGAATAAAATCTCCCCTTTCGTCACTTTTCATTCTGCAGACTTCATCTTTATGACCAGTGTTGTTAATCTTACTTTTAAAAGTAATTAGTTAGTTACAAATTACTTCTCCCAAAAAGTAATTGAGTTAGTAACTCAATTACCTGAATGTAAGAGTAATTACCGTATTGGCCTGAATATAAGATGGTGTTTTTTGCATTGAAATAAGATTGAAAAAGAGGGGGTCGTCTTATATTCGCGGTCTAGACATTATACCCATTCACGATGCCAGATGAAGCCAGATATCATTGAAGCGATGTTCTGTAATGACAGATCTCAGCTACTGGTTTAACCAGTTTGCATTGTTTTATTGCAATGTTTTTCCTTCAGATTTGTTTCAAGACTACAGTTAAAGTTAGACTTCACTTTCCATCTTGCTTTCAAATAATGTTTTGAACAATATCTACTCTTAAATCAAAAACATTTCTGACACATTTGCAAAACCCCTGTTAATCTAAACACTGCAATATAACTAGAACAAGTCACTTTTATTGCGAGAGTTCATCTCAAACTTACAGATTTTTTAAATGTTAGAACCAGTAACAAATACGACATTTTAATCTTAATAAAAAGTGTTTCAAGTTTCTTTCACGGTTTAATTGAATTGTTCTGTTGCTTAGAATGAGTGACTTAAGCATTTTTAAGGTAAAGTAATTGAGTTAGTAACTCAGTTACCTGAATGTAAGAGTAATTACCGTATTGGCCCGAATATAAGATGGTGTTTTTTGCATTGAAATAAGATTGAAAAAAAGAGGGTCGTCTTATATTCGCGGTCTAGACATTATACCCATTCACGATGACAGATGAAGCCAGATATCATTGAAGCGATGTTCTGTTATGACAGATCTCAGCTACTAGTTTAACCAGTTTGCATTGTTTTATTGCAATGTTTTTCCTTTAGATTTGTTTCAAGACTACAGTTAAAGTTAGACTTCACTTTGATAGTTAATGCAGTTATTGCAATTTTGTTATTTTATCACAATAGATTGGTTTATTTACATTTCAATAACCAGAAGCAATTCATTTACGAATGTGATTGCACTTTAGTTTACATATTTAAATGTTCAGATATTAAGATTTGAATGAGGCAAAATAACATGATTTTTCTCTCAAATATATCGTTATAATCATTTGTTTCAGATCTACTGTAATAATTTTCTGTATAAAAATTAATTTGGTGTTCAAAAAGTCTTTTTTCAAACTTGAGTCTTGAAAAAGAGGGGGTCGTCTTAAAATCAGGGCCGTCTTATATTCGGGCCAATACGGTAGTTATTAGGCAAAGTAACTGGTGTTACCGTTCATGTTTTTGTTCATTTAAAAAAAAAAACCACACAAAAATGAAACAAAACAAAAAACATAGTAACCTCTCCTATGTTAGGAAGTCATTTATTTATTATTTCATTTTGACGTGAAAGTTTTAAAACTGTTTCATCATTTAAAGATAGGTTCAAGTCAAGATTTTGCCGATTTCGGAGTATTTTAGATAAAAAGTTACTCAAGGTTCACTACAACAGAGCTTTTCTGAGAAATGTACTGCTCTAAAATGGCGGGTGTTTTCTAATGCCACCGAGTCTGTCATTTCGCATGTAGTTCTACAAGCATGAGATATCTAGGCGTAGATTGTAGGCTGTCGGCTACAGTCAGGAAATATTGGAGCCACCTAGCCGAGCATCGCGTTTGCAACAGGGTCACAACAAACACATCGCTCTCAGTGTCTCTGACTTTTCTCGCGTCATTCAACCAACGTAGTAACGCATATTGTCTCGTTGTCAAAACTGTGACAAAACCGAACGGAGAAAAAAAAACGTAATGCACGAAAAACGTACAGATTTTGAACGTACGGCGTACACATTTAAAATTCAGTGCTCACTTGTACAAATTACGCTGAAACCGTACAACTTGACAGGTATGTTAGAGTGAGTGTTTAATTTTTTTTTAAAAGATTAAATATACCGGTACTTGATTTTGTTGCTTGATATAAATGATTTTTTTTTTGAATACTAAAGATTTTATTTTCTTCATTTGCTGCTTAAAATGAGTGATTTTTGCTTATTATATACAAAATTTTACTTTACAAATGAGTGTTTAAAGTGCCTGTGACACGAAAAAGCATGTTTATTTCATAATACACGCGGTATTTTATGCTCCTGAATGATATGGACCGCTTGGATGTGTGTGGAAGCGATCGCTATATTTATTTAGTTTTTTGAATCCCGCGCCAGGAAAATGAGTGACTTCCGGCTTCGGTCTTGCATTAAGGAGGAGGGCGCTGTGACGTGTACGGTAGAAGACGTCCTCTTCACGCTACAGTGTACTGTTTTGTATGAGGACGAAGGATTCAGCTGATTTTGCGGATTAATACATTTATTTTTCGCATCACGCCAGCCAAACGGCTGCAGAAAAATCATTCTGTATGAGGGAGAGGCGTATGCGCCTTTTTGGAGTTTCAAAAGGTTCCCATTCACCGTGGATATTTACTGTGGGACCATTGGACTTACGAGGAAGTGAGTAAACATCTTGTTTTGTATTATGTCAAATACAAATACAGCGATTACAAAGTAAACACTACAAACTTCCTTTAAATGAAGGACTACTTACGTTTGATCATTGATAGGCATGTAAAAAGCTCTCCTAATGCATTAGCAGCAGCACGTTAGCTGCGTTAGCTCCAGCCACCATCCTCCGGGGAACGAACTGTAAATTGCTCTCCGCCGGGCGGTTTGCCGATCCGCTCAGACATTCGACAACCGGGTCTTCATGTCAAATAATCCAGGATAGCTATGTGTGATTTTCCGCTTTGAAGACTTTGAAACATCACTCGGTTCGGGTTAGCATGTCGGCTAGCTGTCACGCCTTCTGGTTTGTTTACATTCTCCGAAGCCGGGGAAGGGAAATGACATATGTCTGATTTAGGTGTCATAAAATATCGTTCGGGAGGTGCGACAGTAAAGGTGAAGTCGACAGTTTTGACCATTATGGAGTAATTTTGCCATGTCGTCCTGAATAAATGCATTTTTATTATTTCATATTCCATTCAGCACAAGACTTTTATTTGTCATGACCATGCCATTTATTTAGCAATTGGGGAAAATACTTGGATAAAAAGAGTATCCTGTAAAAATATTGAAGTAAAGAGACAGAAACAATGACATTTTGCCGCTCTCTTCGTCGCGTTTTCCTCGTTGTGAATAGTTCCCCCTCAACGGGCTGACTGGTCCTTCTCAAGCCATTTATATAGCTATTGGGGAAAAATACTTGGGTAAAAAGAATATCCTGTAAAAATATTGGAGTAGAGAGACTGAAACAATGACATTTTGCGGCTTTCTTCGTCACGTTTTCCTCGTTCTGAATAATTTCCCCTCAATGGGCTGAATAGTAAAATCGATGAGCCAAGTCTACCGCTGACGTCATCCACCTGTTGGGGACGCTAAAGCCCTATAATGGTTGGCGTGGCTAACCAGCAGATTAAAAGACTAATTTCTCGTCATCTGTGCTTTGCGAAATTGTTATATATAGTCGAATCGTCTCAAAATATGATTCTAATTCACATAATAATGACATTTTAGACTTTTTTTCTCGTGTCATATGCTCTTTAAAGCGTGTTTATATAATATACAAATTTATTGCTTGAAATATGTCTATTTGGGTTATTTTCAGCTATTTTTTTTTTTTTACTTATTATTTTAAGAAATCTAAGTGAGTAAAATGTACCTGAAGCACTGGTGGATAATTTCACTTATTCCTAGTAGATTCATACTGACAACGTGAATTTAAGTAGTTTTAAGAAGGTGTGCTTTTGCAGTGTGCTTGGTTCTTCATGTAAGTTATGGATCTGGGTATTCTGCCGTGGTACACCAGCTTTCTCTTCAAACGAAGCCTTGAATGACCTTGGCATCTGGTGCAAACACTGAAGCAATGTGCAGGCAACTGTATCCTTGTACATTGTCCTTGTGCAGGATGGTATACAAAGAGATGAATCCGCAAAAAGGCCTAGTTCACAGTTGGGGAAGAAACATAAACTCTTTTTTAGATGGCATCATCAGCCGATACTAGAACATGAGTGGGCATCATCACAACCTAACCGTGACTCCTGCAACATCCTCTAATTTGTCCGGGCTGAAAAGGGATGGACGCTCTTTTCTCCCCATCAGGTAGAGAATAACATTCTAGAATTCTGTAACTCTGTACTCTTACTGAACTTTTAGGATGAAGACGGAACAAATTGCAAGATCTGTGTGAGTCTCTTCACTGATGTCCTTGACAGGGGAAAACAAACATGCACTTGTTAGTTTGGCAGGATTTATTCATTCGGGCCTTGCACCCACGGGTGACAGGATGACAACTCTCCAATACATGTATCAATGATGTATTAAACTTTTAAATTAGAATAAATGTAACTTTTTATGCAGGCAAGTATATTGAGAACAGATTTTCATTTAAAGTGCCAACCTGAAGGAAGACAGCTCAGCAGAGTGAGGAAAAGTAAACGTACAATGTGATGTACACAAACTATTCAAATCAAAACACAAAAACGTTCAGGGTCTGATAAAAATTCTTAAGTAAAATAATATAGGAACGAGAATTTACTTTTTAGGCATTCATTCATCTTCCGTACCACCTATCCTCATGAGGGTTGCAGGAGGCGGGGTACACCCTCAACTGGTTGCTAGCCAATCATAAATACAGCATTAGTATTATAAATTTGACACATTTCCAATTTGCAGCTGACAACAGATTTTTTTCAGGGCAACTATTACAACCATCCTCTACTAAATGCAGGTTGGAGAGTCACATTTATCTTAAAGTCCCCCTATTACATTTTTTTTTTCACACAAAATTTACTAATGATTGAATCATGTCTAAAAGTATTAAAAAATCAGTTATCAAGACTCAAAAAGATGCATAACTATTGAAATTGAACAATAAAAATATTTTTTTTTAACTCTGCCTCTGCATAGTAGAAACCGATGACATAGTCAAATGCAAGGATTCCAGCAGAGTGCATATGACCCAATGGAAAATAGCATCTGAAAAATAATTTTCTTCCTTCAAAGTTTAGTCAGACTGCCATCATTGATTCAATGGGTTTAATCTACAAAGAAATCCACTGAACATTTGGTTGCCAGCTGCATGCTGAATGTATGCAATTTTTTGGTACACCCTGTATATGAATAACCAGATTCAGAAAAATTAAGGAACTATGTTTAAATAAAACACTTCACTGGTCCTCGGCACACATCTATGGCTTTTTGATCAATCTCTTCTTCTGTTAGCTTCACAGGTGCTGGGCTTGTTGGCGTCCTGTTCTGTGCTCTCTTCGCTGGTCCTGGCGTTGGGGTTCTCTGCTTGGGTGCGTCATGTCACTGTAGACCAGATCGATGTATCTTCAGTCATTACGTCCTCCAAATTATCAACGTGCCTCCTAGACCCAATCCCAACCAAACTTTTTAAAGAGACTCTGCCTCTAACTATTGATATTATCCTAAGTACTGTATAATAAATACCTCATTAGCTACTGGCCACTTGCCTCAGTCCTTTAAATATGCAGTTATTAAACCACTCTTGAAAAAACCTACACATGATCCTGACATCTTGGCCAATTATAGACCTATCTCTAATCTACCCTTTCCGTTCAAAGTCCTTGAAAGAGACAAGAAACAACTCTGTCAGCACCCACAGGACAATAGTTTATTTGAACCTTTCCAGTCTGGCTTTTGAGCTCATCATAGCACTGAAACTGCATTAGTCAAAGTAACTAACGACTTGTTACTAGCCGCTGACGATGGATTAGTCTCCATCCTGGTTGTGTTGGACCTGAGTGCAGCCTTTGACACAATCGATCATAATATCTTATTGCAGGAACTAGAATGTGACATAGTAGGCATTAGAGGAGCAGCCCTCTGCTGGCTTAAATCCTATTTTCTAATAGGTACCAGTTTGTCAATGTAAACCAGCAATCATCACCGTACTCTAGAGTCAGTTATGGTGTGCCGCAAGCGTCGGTCCTCGGGCCCATCTTGTTTACGCTGTATATGCTTCCTTTAGGCAATATCATCAGAAAACATAGCATGAACTTTCATTGTTACGCTGACGACACACAACTATATTTATCAATTAAACCTGAGCAGATCAGGCAAGCGGATAAACTAAGCACCTGCATCGGAAATGTGAATACCTGGCTGAGCACTCATTATCTTCTACTTAACCCTGAAAAGACAGAAGTCCTTATAATAGGCCCAAAAAGTGTGAGAGACTCTTTAACTGCCCAGATAGTCACTCTGGACAATGTAAGTGTAGCCTCCAGCACCATAGTTAAAAACCTAGGAGTTCTATTTGACCCAGACTTATCATTTAAAGCTCATATTAAACAAACCTGCAGAACAGCCTTTTTTCACTTGCGCAATATAGCCAAAATTAGGAATATTTCATCTAAAAACGATGCAGAAAAATTCATTCACGCGTTCGTTACATCTAGATTGGATTACTGTAACTCCCTACTTGCAGCTTGTCCTAAAAGTTCTCTAAAAGGTCTTCAGCTAGTCCGGAACGCAGCAGCAAGACTTCAGGCCCTTCACTGGCTTCCAGTCGAGTTTAGAATTACATTTAAAATCATCCTTCTTACATTTAAGACCATTAATGGGTTGGGGCCATCTTATCTCACTGATGCTCTGGTTCCATACCGCCCCAACAGCAGTGACGTGCGGTCAGGGGAGGCAGGTGAGGCAGAGCCAAAATCGCTGAATTTGCCAATTTCCTGTTCAAATAAAGAAATGAAACGAGAGGTGCGGCAGCAACGAGTAAAGCCTCACCTCTGATTGCGCAATCCATAACAAACTGGGTTGATACATGGAATTGGAGCGTGCTGGTTGCCGTACATCTGCATGTCGCCATTATAATGTTTCCAGATACGTTTATTTGACCTGATTTTCCACAGTCTGGCTAATGTCTATAACCCTTAAAGTTTAATGTTTGTTAGCGATATATTTAGTTTTGCTGATGGGAAATAAAACCACAGTGAAAAGGCGCAGGTTGCGGCAGACAGTACTCTGCCACACTGAAAGGGGGCGTACGTGAAACTGGACTTTCCGTCAAAAGTGGACGCGATTAACACCACACCGGAGCTAAAAGGTTTGCTTCAAACTGCGGGACAGAAGATAACTCGCGCTTTTCAAACGGACTGGTACACCCGAAAAGACTGGCTATGTGGCTGTCCTTCGAAAAATCGCCTTTGCTGCTTTCCCTGCCTTTTCTTCTCAACTTGTGCCAATGTCTGGACTAACACGAGATATTGTGACATTAAAAAACTACCACGAAGCCTCAGCAAACACGAGAGCTCGACCACTCACATTCAAAGCCCGATTGCTTTAAAAACTTTTGGAAGCTCAAGGATCGATTTGGCTTTGACGAACAGCGGAAGCTCAACGGTAGCATCCAGAACGCTAAGGTAAAGAGTTTGAAATACCTCATTAATGCAACCTGCATCCTAGCTAAACAGGAGTTAACATTTCGTGGTAACGATGAGCGTGTAAGCTCTTCTAAACGTGGCATATATGTAGAACGATTACATGGTTTTGCTGAGAAAGATGAAAGGTTAGCTAGACATTTGGACACATCCACTGTGTGTTCTGGCTTGTCAAATAGAACACAGCGATCTAATTGAAGCAATCCTCTCCATTGAGGCGGAGAGATTTTTTTTTAAGTAAAGGAAAATAAGGAGGACTTTTACAAAAAGGGCGTAGGTTCGCATAGGGACAGTAGGGACATAACACTACCAACTTTTCAGGATGCTAAAATTGTCCCCACCAACTTTTAAGCAACCTTACCTTTTTTGCATGATATAATGTTCAGTTATATAGAGAATTTAGATCTTTCAATAGTTTCATATGTTGTAAGGATAGAATTGACCCTACCATTATTAAGTGAATTATTTTCATTATGTTTATGTTTGCTAATAAAAACCAGACATTTATTCGGGAAGTTTTCAAAATTTTTCTTTAGTATTTTTTGAAAACAAAGGTTTGAAACGAACAGTGTATCATCTGAACCAATGCACGTAAAAGCTATTATCAGTAGATAAGGATTTATTTTGCATTGATCATTTTGCCTATTAATTAATTAAGTTCTTATACATGAGAAATGTGGCCCTTTGCCCCCTTCATCCAATCTGTTTGGTCTTATTAATGTCCCGTCCCCAGCAAAAAGTGTACCTATAGGCAGGTTATGCTGTTATATCGTCCCTACGAATGTTGAGACCAAACCTATGCCCTTCCAAAATAACACCGGTTTTTGTGGTGAAGGACAGGCGCAAGACCACAAACAGTTTTAATTTCAATCTTATAAAAAAAAAAAAATAAAAATAAAAAAAAGAGCTTAGACTAAGAAAAATACAATAGAATATTTAAAAACTAAATTTTGGCCTTAAATAAAATATTATTTGTTTTTCTTTTCACACATTTTGTTTAGCAATCTGTAATAAATTGATTAAAGTATCAGAATTAAAAGTTTTAAAAACAACTGAATATTTCACCAAAGGTCAGAATTGAATTCTGTGGTTTTGTACACCACTCTTTACTCTCATTTATGTTGCATGAATTATAGAATTGCAACGGCCAACACATTGAGTGTGTAGAGCAAATGCATGTTATTTTCTTACTTTTACGTATCGATAATATGTACCGCGTGTGCGTTTTTTGTGAAGAATGCTGATGAGATATGAAATGACCAGTTGCCAATTGAATAAGCTATCCTTTTTGATTTATATATTTGGAAATCTGACACTAAAGGAGTCAGTGCCTCACCAACCATGAACCTCACCGCACGTCACTGCCCAACAGAACACTCCGTTCTCAAAATGCAAGTCTACTGGTAGTTCCCAGGGTTTCTAAAAGTACAGTAGGAGCTAGAGCCTTTAGCCACCAAGCTCCTGTTTTATGGAATCAGCTACCAGCTAGTATTAAAGAAGCCAAGACAGTCTGTACATTTAAGATTAGACTAAAAACATTCCTATTCGACAAAGCTTAAGGTCAGGCTAGTTGAAATCGGTCTAGACTCATAGTCTAAGCTGCACTAGAAGCTATAATGCAGGGCGAAGTACAGCCACAGAGTCCTATCTCCTTTTTCTCACTCTACCTACCGGGGCCCGAGCGCTTCCCCTGCCCTGCGGTCAGTGGTTCTGGCGGACGGGGCCACGCCTACGGTAGCCTACCCCTTAATAATTTACGCACTCCTCACTTTGCACTGTAAATACTATACCTCTCACCCTGGCACCCACATACTCATTCATTCCTCCGGGGAGAGTCGGAACGGGGCCATACAGTCCCGGCCCGGCTGCCCCTTGATTTTAATGCTTCACACACCAAGGTTGTGGGATGGATGGGACCTGTTGGGGGGATTGACATCACGGTTACCTCCTCACAGCAGGCCCCGCCATTCCGGCACCTCTTTCAATGCACCTCACACATCATAGTCCACGGGGGAGCTCCAGCAAAGGACGGTGGGACGGGCGGCTGGGTAAAAATTCCTTGCAGCCTTTCCACTGCCCCAAGCCGAGCTCTCCTATTTTAATGCATACATTGCACTACCCCCCACACAATCCCATCACGGTGCTGGGTAATGGCTGCCAGTCGGGGACCTGGCAGCCACTGTAATAGGGTAGTAGGTGGGTCCCACACTTTTTCTCTATGGCGTGTCTCCCAGGGCGTGGCCTCTCCCTCTGGAGGGATGGGCTGTGCCCCCCCCCCCCTCCCTGCTTAGCTGGGGGGGGGGGTGGCCCTGGGGTGGCGTCATCCGCTCGTCTCATGGGCTATCGCATGTTTGGTGGGATTTACGCTTGACTGGATGTGAATGGGCACGCTCGGATGGAGGTCCTTGGTGCTGGGATTGGCGATGGGGCGACATAGGGTGGGTTGCCGGTGGGATTCACACGATTACTGGGTTCTAGATCACAAGGCTGATTCGAGTACACTCCACACCTCCCAATCACTTATCTTCTAGACTCCCCCTTTCCCTGGTTAACAGGCCACCCACATTGTGTCAACCGGAAATACATCTAGCTGACGATAACTACAACATATTCACAGTTAGTGTAGGCGTTCAATGTATTTCTTGTTGTATGTGTTTCTTCTGTCTTTCTCTCCTTCTTTTCTCCTGTTCCCCAATAACCCCTTCCTGTTCGCGGCTTTGTCTTAATAAACGAGATATGTTGGGGGAAAAAAAAGACAATAGCAGTTGAGACTCGTTGACTTAATCAAGCAATGGGTGTAATGAAATTGAAAGTGCTTCAGACGAGGAAACCGGAGGCTAAATTTCACCCTGATCTCGTGGGCCTGAAGGGTAAACCGTGATGGCATGTAATGAAGTAAAAGTATTTTGTTACGGTACTTACATACATTTTTGTGTATCTGTACTTTACTTGAGTACAAATATGAAGTGGTACTTTTTACTTATGCTTGCATTTTACAGCACCTATCTGTATTTGTTACTCCACAGCGTTTCAAATGGTCGCCTGCGTAAACTTTACTTTAATTTGTTTTTCTCTCATTGAGAATTGATATTTTCATTTACATGCCTCCAGCGAATCAATAAGTACCGTGCAACTATACCGTAACTGATCACTAGAGGGAGCAATATGAGTACAAGCAAGATACGGCATTTGAAAGAGATATGGTAAATTTTTCTTTGTTTAGATCGATTGTTTGTCATCTAACATATGGGAGAAAATGTGACAGTAATAAAAGAAAAAATAAGAACAGTAAAAAACAACAGTGGGAGCAGCGCGACTATAAATGGGTCCTGCACACTCTTGTAGAATAGGTGGTGGTATATGTCTGATAGTTGCTTGCAATCTGCCATTAAGATAAGTTTTGGAGTTTTTTTTTTTAGCTTATTAAGCTTCTGTTTACAGTGCAGTCAATTTTATTACATTTTCAATCCTGAACGGTTATATATTTATTTTTAAAATATATATTACACATATTTTTGCTTCGGGAGAAAATATTTTACTTTTTACTTGTAAATTTTAAAGCAAGAAATGTTGTAATTTTACTTGATTCATTTTCTCTTAGATTCTTGTACTTGTACTTTAATATTTTGCCCTTGTATCTGTACTATTACTTAAGTAAAAAAAGTACTTCATCCACCACTGCTGGTAGATATCTTACATTTACGCCTCACGACGACACAACAGCATGGATAGTGGTTGAAAACCAAATAATTTTTATTTGAAAATACTGAAACCAGGATTTTGTTTTAATGTTGCACTTATGGCGTTGCCACTCTTCCTCCATGCCACCATTTCGGTTCCAATGTCATTGTTAACAGCTCCTCATAGGCAGCACATAATTTGCTTCAGACTACAGTGGTATGAAAAAGTATCTGAACATTTTGGAATTTCTCACATTTCTGTATAAAATCACCATCAAATGTGATCTGATCTTTGTCAATCACACAGATGAAAATATAGTGTCTGCTTTAACTAAAACCACCCAAACATTTATAGGTTTTCATATTTTAATGAGGATAGCATGCAAACAATTACAGAAGGGGGGAAATAAGTAAGTGAACCCTCTGCCTGAGGAGACATAATGTATACCCCTTTCCCACTGGCCAAAAAACCCGTGTCAACCAACTAACAATCGGCTTTTGGTGGCAGTGGGAAAGGTGCAGCGACCTGCCTCGACCCGTGTCAATCAACCCGCCAAGCGACCCGCGTTAAAATCACCTCGGCTCTAATCGTCATGCAGTGTGAAAGCAAATCCCCTGGTCAGCAGTCAACACCCTAATCTACGTGGTGACGAAGGCTCTTACGTGATGCATCATAATGCCAGTCGCCTCCCATTTAACACGCCCCACAACCGTAGTTACGTCGATGCTAACAACAAAGCTAGTCGAAGAAGAATTCATGTTGCCGACGTTGCCTCAGCACAAGCAGAGTGTTGATCCTTTGCCGCGTTTCGACCATTTTGAGGGCAGTAAAAAGCATGAAAACAGAGAACACAAACGGAAAGGAGGCTTCCATAATTCTCTGCATTGTTTACTTCCTTGAACCGAATCAATTCGTTCGCACTTGTCGACGTTGATCTTAGCGTGGTGATGTCACATAACCCTACGCATGGCTGAGGAGGGGTGGGGGGTTAGACGGGTGGAAAAAAAAAAAAGACACATCTTTTTTTTTTTGTCAATGGGAAAGGTGCCAAATGCCAATTGCTAGTGGGTTGCATCGGCTTGGAAAAAACGCGCGTTGACCCACTACTTTCAGTGGGAAAGGGCATTAAAGAGAAATTGAAACCAATTTTTACCAAACACTTCATCCCCACCGTGAAGCATGGTGGAGGGAGCATCATAATTTGGGGCTGTTTTGCTACCTCAGAGCCTGGACAGCTTGCAATCGTTAATGGAAAAATGAATTCAAAAGTCTATCAGGATGTTTTGTAGGAAAACCTAAGGCCTTCTGTCAGACAGTTGAACCTAAAAAGAGGATGGATGGTGCAACAAGACAATGATCCAAAACACAGAGGTATATCAACTTCTGAATGGTTTCAGTAGAACAAATAACACTTTCTGGAGTGGCCAAGTCAAAGCCGAGACCTGAACCCCATTGAGATGCTGTGGCATGACCTAAAGACAGCACTTCATATCAGACATCCCAGGAATACGGCTGGACTACAGCAGTTTCGTAGAAAAGAATGGGGCAAGATTAGTCCTGATCGATGTGACAGACTGATCTGCAACTACAGGACGTGTTATGTGTGTGAAGTTATTGCTGCCAAAGGGGGGGGGGGGGCACAAAATATTAAATGTGATGGTTCACTTAATTATTTTCCCCCTTCTGTCATTGTTTGCATACTATCCTCATCAAAATATGAAAACCTATAAATGTTTGGGTGGTTTTAGTTAAAGCAGACACTGTTTTTCTTCTATGTGATTTTGACAAAGATCAGATCACAATTGATGGTAATTTTATGCAGAAATACGAGAAATGTCAGATACTTTTTCATAACACTGTACTAGGTCAGAATAGTCTTCAGTGAAATGTTTTCATCAATAATTACTGTAACGTCTGGACCACTCTACGTGCTCAATCCACTAAGCTCACTGCTTGCTCAGGTGGAATAAAATAGAGGCTCAAATAGGCAGTGTTTGTGTTGGAGCAATTTCCTACACAACACGTATTCACTATTGTTCCGTACACAACATGTATTAACCATTTTCCCGAAAAAACAAAACAAAACAAAAAAAACGATTGAATTCCTTGGAAAAACAAGTAATTTGCTATCAACCACAGCAATGAAACTTAACAGGTGAGGGCGCTGCACGCAAAAAAGCCTTTATACTGTATATTATTTCAGTTTTTTTTGTTTTTTTTTAACCTGTCCTGTTCAGCTGTTTGACACAGAATGGAAGTCTAAGTGCCCGGGTTGTCTGAACAGTTTTAATGTTTCACATTGAGAGTCTGATATACTCCCATTGTGATCATTCAAAATACCTTTTTATTATGAAAAAGCTGCAAACAGGAAGGGATTATGGGGGGACAGAAGAAAAGCAACACAAGAGAAGAAAGAAGAGAAACATACACAAACGACAACAAGAAATACATAGAACATCTAGACTAATTATTAATATGCTGGTGCCATCGTCAGCGAGATGTATTTCCGGTTTACACCATGTGGGGGCCTATTGGCCAGTGAAAGAGGGGGACGGGGGTGGCGGTGTCCGCAGCATGGAATTTCTGCCCAGCCGCCCGTCCCACCGCCCTTTGCCGGAGCTCTCCTGTGGAGTATGATGTGTGTGGTGCATTTAAAAAAGGTTCAGGGATGGCGGGGCCTGTCGTGAGGGGGCAACTGTGAGGTACCCCCACCCCCCCAACAGGTCCCAACCATCCCACAACCTTGGTGTGTGTTGCATTAAAAACTGGGGGGAGCCGGGCCGGGACTGTAAAGCCCCGTCCCAACTCTCCCCGGAGAAATGTAAGAGCATGTAAGTGCCAGGGTGAAAGGTATTTACAGTGCCGAAGTGAGAAGTGCGTGAGTTAAGAGGGAGGCTCCCGCGGGCGTGGCCCCGTCCACCAGAACCACCGGCCGCAGGGCAGGAGAAGCGTCAGGGCCCCGATCAGTCACTCACCCCGCACTCCGAGCAGGCGCCACGCCGAGCGCCAGCGACCAGGGGACGTCCACCCCACCGGCAAGGGACAACAAGCCCCACCCAAGGCCCCGCGGGCCCCAAGAGGCCCCGTCGACGGCCCCGCCGGTAGGCTGGCAGCGGCAGCCGCCGTGGCCCAGAGAGGCGGACGGGGCCGAGGACAGACCAAGGGGACGGAAGCTCACCCCCCCCGGACCAGGAGGGCCGTGCGGTATGACACAAGAGGGCATCTCCCCGGCACCCGGTACAGGGAGACGCGGCTCCGGCCGGGCGGACCCGGGAGGGAACCATGGCCGCCGCATACACCCCCTGGCCCCCACCCCAACTCCTCCCCACCCCGGCCGGCCGGGGAAGGGCCGCGGCCCCGGACCGGCACCCGCGCGGCACCCCCACCCGCCCACGACATCAGCGCGCACCCGACGGGACCCCTGCACAGCCAGACGCAACCAGACAAGCCCCGGCTGAAAATCCCGGGGGCCAAGACCGGCGACGGGACGGCCCAGGGCAGGACGCCAACAAACTCCAACTGTAAAGCTGACAGAAGAAGAGGTTTATCAAACACCATTAGATGTGTGCTCAGGACCAGTGAAGTGTATTATTTAAGCATAGTTCCTTAATTGTTCCAAGTCTGATAAGTAATATATAGGGTGTTCCAAAAAAGTTGCATACGTTCCCCAGCAGCTGGAAACCAAATTGTCTATGGGTTTCTTTGTACATTAAACCCATTGACCGACTAAACTGTGAAGGAAGAAAAATTATTTATTACATGCTGCTGGGAGTGTATAAAACAGTTCGGATTTAAACATGTCCAGTTTCCAGCTGCAAAAGGATGCATATAACTTCCCTGGACACCCCGCATATATCAATTTATGTATACATTTTTATTATTTTTGTGACAATTCTTCGCAGGCGAGAGAGAATCCTTATTCGTTTCCCACTGTTGTTCGTATTCGTCCATTTTATTTGTCTGTTTGGCAGATATTTTCTCTAATGTTATATATTCAATAATTAGATTTAGCCATTGGTTAATGCTAATGTTTTGTTTGTTTTTCCAATTCAACAATATTGTTTTTTTTGGCTATTGTTAAACTTGCTAGTAGTGGACGGGTTTGATGGTTAGAGATATTCACTGTATTCAGATAGCCAAGCAGACAAAGAGTTGGAGACAATGGAATCCAGCAGTTCAATAGGAAAGAGTTTCTTCGTTACCTGTGAACAAAACTCTCGCACTGATTTACATTGCCAAAGAGCATGAAAGTATGTGTCAGAAGAATCTTCGTTGCAGCTTGTGCATTTATCTGATTGGGAGCACCCCATTTTGTACATTTTAGATTGAGTAATATGCCATCTGTGCAGTATTTTAAACTGTATAAGCTTAAGGTTCTTATTCTTTGTCATTATAAATGTATTTTTACAGATGTTGGACCAATAGTTATTATCTAATGTTACTGAAAGTTCGTTATTCCATTCTTCGATTGGTAGGCAAGTAGAGTTGTTACATGAGAGCGCTTTATAGACTTTTGAAAGTATTTTTTTGTTGTTGAGAGTGGATATTTATAATTTTATTTACGAAAGGTGGTGGGTCTAACGTACCTGTTAGTGATGGGAATTTGCTTCTGAAGGCTGCCCTGATTTTATTGTATTGAAGGAAATTGACCCCTTTGATCTGGAAATTTTGTAGTATTTTTTCATATGACATGAATGTATTATCTTTAAACAAATGCTGTAACTGGTTTATTCCCGTATCATCCCATGTGCTGAAATAAATAGGAATTTTATTAACTCCAAAGTCTGGGTTGTGCCAGATTGGTGAAAATTTACACAGGGCTTGTTATGATTGTGTAATTTCCATACCTCTCCACCAGGCTTTCAAGGTACATGCTATCATTGGGTTTTTGAAGCAGCTATGGTGCTTAACACTAGAACTAATAAAGGGGAGGTTTGCCAATTGTATTTGGTTGCAGTCTATTTGCTCTAATTCCAGCCATGACTGTTTTTCAGTATTAAGATATAACCACTGAATAAGAAATTGTATTTGATTTGCTATATAATAGTGTTGGAAATTAGGGGCCTCTAGACCTCCCTCTGGTTTATTTCTTTGCAATTTGGCAAGGCTAATTCTGTTTTTCTTGTTCTTAAAGTAGAATTTTGTGACGGCTGAGTCTAGGTCTTGAAACCATTTTTGAGTGGGTTTAAAGGGGTTCATTGAGAACAAATAGTTTATTTGTGGTAATACTTTCATTTTGACTGTTGCTATCCGGCCCAAAAGTGAGATAGGTAGATTACTCCAGTGTGTCAAATCTTCACATATTTTTGCTAAGAGGGGTGTATGATTTAGTTTAGTTAATTCTGTAAGTTTTGGTGAAATGTTGATTCCAAGATACTTTATATTCCCTATTGGAATATTGTGATTTAGATTTTGATCTGCAGGATTCCATGAGTTTGTTGATAAGGGCATTATAATTGATTTTGACCGATTTATAGCATAATCTGATTTTTTTGAAAATGTTTTTATTAGTTCAAAAGTCTCATTTAGGGAGGATTCTGGTTTTTCTAGATATAATAGTATATTGTCTGCGTATAAGTTAATTTTGTGTTCTGATGTTTGCGAGCAGATCCCTTTGATGTTAGCGTTTTGTCGTATTGCAATTGCTAATGGTTCAATAAATAGAGCGAATAATAGGGGTGAGAGTGGACAGCCTTGTCGAGTTCCCCTTTGAAGACAGAAACTTTGTGAAATGACCTCGTTTGTGTTGACAGTGGCTTTTGGGGCGTTGTAGAATATTTTTATCCAACGGATAAATGGCTCACCGAAGCCAAATTTTTCCAAAATTTTGAAAAGAAAAATCCAGTTGACTTTGTCAAATGCTTTTTCTGCATCCAAAGAGAGGATAATTGCTTTCTGTTTATAATTCTGTGCAATATTAATAAGATTTAACAAGTGTCTTATATTGTTTGTAGAGTTACGTCCTTTAATAAAGCTGGTCTGGTCTTTATGAATTATAGTGGGAAGAGTTTGTTCTAATCTAGTAGCTAAAGCCTTTTTAATAATTTTAATATCTGTATTCATTAAGGATATTGGTCTATAGTTTGCTGGTTGGGTTAGGTCTTTCCCCGCTTTTGGTAGTAGTTTGATTACTGCAGTGTTCATATTGTCTCTAATTTGACCCTTGGCACTGATTTCTTGAACCATTCTATAGAAAAGTGGTGCCAGCATATTCCAAAAGTGTTTAAGATATGATGTCGAGAACCCGTCGGACCCGGTGCGCGACCTGTTGGCATGTCCTTTACGGCATTCCATAATTCAGTGAGGGTAAGTGGGGTATCTAGCAATTGTTGGCTTTCTAAGGTCATTTGGGGGATGTCAAGATTACTGACGAATAAGTCAGTGTCTTCTTCGTTATGATCGTTTGTCACCGAGTATAAGTTTTTGTAGTAGCTATAGAAAGTTTCGTTAATTTTTTTCTGGTGATTGTGTTATTATGCCGGCTGAATTTTGTATTGTTGTAATTAATGTTTTTTCTTTGTTACGTTCGAGTTGGTTTGCTAAATATTTCCCGGATTTGTTATTATGCTCATAGTTGGTATATCGTAGTTGTTGTAACAGAAACTGAATTTTTTTAGACAGAATACTATTGAGCCGTTCTTTGGCGCTGAAAAGTTCTTTTGTGGTATTGTCTGTGGGATTCTTGGCGAATTCCTCCGTCAGTTGTTTGATTTTTATTTCTAATTCGTTTTCCAACTTCTGCTCTTGTTTTTTTTAATATGATGAAAATGAGATAATCTTGCCTCAAATTACGCATTTTCCTGTTCCCCAAAGCAATGATGGTGAGATGTTTGGGGAATCGTTAAGTTCCAAATAGTCTTTCCATTCTTTCTTAACGAATGTATCAAATGCTGGGTCATCTAATAAGGAATCATTACAGCGCCAGGTTGCGTGGGGTATCGTGCGGGAGTCAGTTTTAAGGGCTAAATAAATTGGTGCATGATCACTGATGATTATTGGATTATTCTTGGCGAAATATTATTAATAGCGGAATTATTCGCTAGAAAAAAATTGATTCTTGAACACAAACCATGGGCTAGGGATTGAAAGGTATATTCCCTTTTTGTTAAATATTTTGTTCTCCAAACGTCACTTTAGCCGAAATCGTCCATATATTTCCTAATGGTTCTTGCAGTTAGTGACTGTTTAGTGAGTTTAGAATTGGAGCTATCTATACTTGGATCAAGTGTTGTGTCAAAGTCCCCTCCTATAATAATTGTTGAGTTCACTGACATGTCACTCAATTTACCAAAGATATTGATAGAAGAACTGTGTATCCTCGCTGTTTGGGGCATATATGTTCACTAATGCGAACAGTTTATTACTTATGGTAGCTTGTACTATTATGAATCTACCTTCCGGGTCTGCAGTTGCATTATTTAATATGAATGAGATTCTTTTATGCATTAATATTGATGTGAAAATCTGTAGTGTGAGACATGCATGACTCTTATTGACTAAGTGATTATCATGCAACCCTGATCTGTACGTGTGCATTGTTGAAATCAAATCGACTTAATACGGAATTATGTACATATTGGAAGTGTTTAGGAAGTACAGACAAAGCGATTATCGTGCAATCCTAATCTACACATGTGCCTTGCTAAAACAACAAAAACAACTTAATTCAGCATTATATACGAACTGGAAGTGTTTCGAAGGTACAGACGAAATAATTATCATGCAGCCCTGATCTACATATGTGCCTTACTCAAGCCAAAACAATTTAATTCAGCATTATATGCATACTGGAAGTGTTTAGGAATTGCAAACTAAGTATTAAGCATTCCTAATCTATACATATGTTTTACTTAAATCAAGACAGCTACATTCAGCATTGTATGCATAATAGAAATATTTAGGCATTACTTATCGGTCAGAATAGCCATGGGGTGAGCACTTATTTTCGATATAGTTGACCATCAATGTAAAGTTTGTCGACTGTGACAATCGCACGTTTGCCCTCTGCTCTGGACCGCTTAAGAATTGGATAGAGGATTTTCCGACTTTCGTTGATCTCGCGCTGGAAATGATCATTCATACCGAATCTTGTTCCTTGTAATTCTCTTCTTTTGGATTTCACCAGTACTTTCTGCTGGTAGAGCTCGAACTTGGCGATTATTGGACGCGGACCGCTTCCGCTTGACTTCCCTAGACGGTGTACCCTCGTAAACTTTATCGAATCCACCATTTCCTTGGGCAGCTTAAGAGATGTTGCCATAAACGACTTAACGAGGGCTTCTGGTTTGTCTACTGTGTTTTCTTCGATGCTAGAGAAAATTAAATTGTCCCTCATGCTCCTTGATTGAAGGTCCAAAATAGATTCTTTCATTATCTTGTTCTCTTTTTTTCATGGATTCTAATAGTCCTGCCGTCGACTCGAAGGCACCTTTAAGGATATCGTTTTGCGACTTGAGATATACTACCTCCTGCTGTGTAAACACGAGGCTTTCTTTTAAATCTTTAATCTCAGCTTGAAGGATTTCTAATGCTATCGATATTTTCTTATCGATTGATCCAATTCCCTCGCTAAGTGACTTTGTGTATTCGGGTGGGCTTGCTAACAACAGGTCGTCGGTCGATGTAGCCGAATCAATAGAATCTGCAATTTTACGCTTCGCCGGGAGATCACTGCGTTGGCTAGATGTTGCCATGGCGAAGTCGGAGAAAAAAGGTAAATCACGATCGTGAAAAATTTGAGGGAAAAATTAGTTGAAGTCTTCTTGAGCAAAGTTACTTGCTAGCCTAGCCAGTTGATTGCGTCATGCGTCTACGGAGTCTCGCAAGAGTAACGATGTCACAGCATGCTCCGGCGGTCTGGTCTTATTATTTCTGGTTATTGACGCTAGCTTACTTGCCAACAACGAAATGAGATTAAAACTGTGTTTTGCGCTTTTTTAGTAAAACTAAAGGACTACGGTGGGCTGTTGCTCAGTAATATCCAATCTATCAAATTCTGTAAAGCAGCCCCTGATGTGATAGGGGGACTTTAAATGGAATACTCCAAGTAAGACCTCATTTAAACTTTTTTTAATGTCTTTAAAATATTCACAAGCTCATTGTAGGATGTAGCAAATAGAACCGAAAGGTGCAGCATTGACATACTAGCATTTGTAAATCCTACCAAAAAAGCTTTGCTATCAAGCTCAGCGTCTCACCCAAAACAACAGACCGGAATAATTCTTAAGGATTGGTTCGAGAATTAACCTCACCAGGGGGAAAACAAACAATCACGTTTTGTTGGATTGAACTGGATTGGCTGGCTTTATACCGTGTTGGCCACAAAGAAAACACACACACATGCACAATGCATGCCTTATCCTGTTAGTGAGCTTGCACAAATAAGAAGAAAAAGCCAATTACATGTACACAACAACACATGTTCTGAGTGAGGCTGGGACTCATGTTTATAAATAGGCTGGTTTGACATGTGTTCATTGTTTTCTTTGTGGAATGTGAAAATACATAGGCCAAAGGGCATATATTAAACAAGATCTCTTGTTTGCAATGACACAGAAAAAGCTCACTATTTCTCTTTATAATCACTTCAAAAAACAGTGCATGCGTGATTGACAGAGCTTGTTAGAGGGCTCTTATTTTTCCAATCAGCAAAGTAATTAAAATGGGCCTCATGGGCTTCCCCATGTAATCTGGTCACAGCAGTTAGATCATCCCTTGATAGGAGGAGAATGAATTCCCTAGAAGCATTGGCTTGGCTAAAAGTTTGCCAATTTCCCTTCTGTCATCTTTAATGAAAATATTCCACTTTCTTTCAGGTTGCAAATATTTGCACGGGTCCTTATGTTTTCGAAATTGGCAATGCAAACAAGGCCACACAGTGTGAGTTTTGTTCCTGTATATTAAACAAATTGCAATGTCACCTATGTGGAAAAAAGTCATCTTAAACAATCAACATCATGGTATATGAACCGTAAAGGGAAATAGCAATTTTAACTAACATGCTAATCAATAATCACACTGAGACATGCCTGCTTCTGTAGATAACAAAATAAACACATTAAACCATTGTGTAACCAACAATAAAAGGCATCTAAAATGTGAGTGCATGAGAAAGATGTTTGTGTGGTCAAACAAAAGAGCCCTTGGACATAAGAAAATGAGTGAGTAAGTGATAAGAACATGACTAGCCCTGATAGAGAAGCAGATGTCCTGAAGACACGGCAGGCCAGTATGCTGTTAGTTGACTGAACCACCCTCACAAACAACGTTCTAAGCTGACGTCACGGCCAGTTAGCAATTCACGCCAAAGATGGGCCACTGTTGACCTCTACATGGGATGTTTGGGGTCAGCGGGCCAAACGGTGAGTGGGTGGCAGTCTTGTTTTCGTCAACAATGACGATTGCAAAAATATATTCTCGAGAAACAATTTTTTCATGACTATGACGTGACAATCTAAAAGTGTGGCTTAGGAGACAAGAACATAAGGAGACGAATGACAGTTTTCGTTTGGCGAGACGAAAATTCAACATTGTTTCTGTCAGTGGTGTCAGTTCTGTGGTGGCATTTACATACTATACGTGGAGTACGTCAGCATGCATTGAATCAGTGTTTGAGTCGTGTCACTTATGTGAGATGTGCTGTGCTTCTTTCTCCTCACCGGAGTTTTGGATGTTTATAAAGCTAGGCTTCGCTCCATCTTGCTTGTCTGGAAAGACGTTAAGATACAGGCATTTTTCTTATCTTGGCAAGAGAGAATACAGTGGTACCTCTACATACGAAGTTAGTTTGTTCCAGAACCTTGTTTGTAAGTCGAAATGGTTTGTATGTCGAGCAGGATTTTCCCATTAGAATACATTGTAATTCCATTAATTCGTTCCACAGCCAGAAAACCAACACCAAATCCTGCTAAATACTGCTGTTACTATTGCAAATAGCAATTACAAAGAGCAAAACCAATGCATTCTTAATAAAAATCAGAATAATAATATAATAATAGTAATAATAATAATAATAATACCTGTAATAATGTAACAAATCGGGTTCTAATGCGGCAGTCGTATTTTGTGTGGTGTACCTGAACGCACCGCGGGGCTAACAGCAGAGTGAAAGTGCAGTTGAGATATTTCTTTCACTTTTAACATCCTATTGTTGCGGGTTGTTGTTGTTTTTTTTTTGTTTTTTTTGCTCAAGTTCTGAAATAAATGATTAAAAACCTGACGGAGCTGGCGATCTCTTTGGTGATGGTTGTCACCTTTACTTATAAAGACTGGCAAACGGAGGTCAGAGGAGTATTGTCTAGCAGTTCACAGATGCGTACCCCACGCTCATATTTTTCCATTGGTAAGCCTCATGTTTTTTCTTTTTTTTCACCACCTGCATTAACATTCTTGGAACCCATGTTGATTTCTCTCACAAGAAAATCCGCCGTGTGTGATTCTTGCGGGAAAACAATGAAATTGCGACGGTGTCATAGATCGTCGTATTTCGTCGGATGTAGAAACAAATGTCGAGTCAAAATTTACGTCGGCTGTTGAAAAGATCGTGTGTCGAACTGATCGTATGTCAAGGTACCACTGTATATTGCTTTCATCTTTAAGGGTTGCTGAGTGATCATCAGACACTAAATATAACTCCTATAGTTAGCGTAGCATTCGCCTTAGCATTAGCTTCAGAATGGCGAGCATCCTCCTAAAACCCTGGCCAGTCTAGAGTCACTTGGCTTTTCTGGTCAGTAATTCTAAAGGATGTTAAACGGTCAGACACATTTTTTTTTACATACAGTTCATGGCTTCTTGGTAGATTTAATTGAAAACAATGTACTGCTTTTCCTGCTGAGTGTGTTTTATCATCACAAAGTTATTGTCCTTGTAGACACTACAATATGTGTTCATCTGTCTATATTTGTTCGAAATATTTGGAAACCTTTTTTATTTTTGGACTAAAACTTTTTAATTTTACAGACGAAAACGTTTTGAGGAACTATCAACCAAAACAAGATGAAATTTGTATGCTATTTGGTCGACTAGACAAAGACTAAAGCCCGAAACACACAGAGTCCGCCGCGCTACGTTCAGCTCTGTTCCGAATGATGCAACAAATACGTTTGTATTGTAGTCAATACGAGGTGGTTCACATAAACTGTTCAGCTCTTACCCGGATCCACCTGCGTCCAGTCTGTCAAATCTAAAATACAGACGAGGTCTATTTTCTGGTTCGTCAACTTCGGCGGGATCAAGCTCTGCAGTTTAGCACACACCAAACAGGAAATATAATGGCAGCAATATCCTGTCTTTCAAAGTAAATAATGTTAATAAAAGTATTATGCATCTAATTTAAAAATTTTTATTGAAATTTACGCAAAACAAAATGTATACAGGTCATTTGCATGGGATATAGAGTATGGGATGTACAGTGCTTGTGTACTGTATCTCGAAACCAGTACTTCTCAAATAGTGGGGTGGGCCCCCACAGGGGGGCGCAGGGCGATGCTGGGGGTGGCGCATGTGACCTTGGGGAACTTACTTTTTTGTCGTACTAGAAGAAAGTGTAACTGCACATCCACTCAGTGGGTGGCAGTACCTCTCTCATTTTCAGCGTGTGTGCGGTACTTTTGAACCAAACAAGAGCACACAGCAAAAAGCACTGAAGATATGAAAAGCTAAGACAAGGAAATATGACGAAGCATATGTAGCATTTAGCTTTTGACTTTGTCTTTTAGTACAGTGGGAGACGAGGAAAGACCAGGCCATCTACTTCATCTAAAAAGGTTCGCAGCGGACAGCAGGAATTATTTTTTTCAGCAAGTGCCAAATATTGCCAGCAATCCTCCCGCTTTGTCAGTGTTACAGCAATAAACCAGCAAGCACGATTAGCATCATATAAGGTTGCATACCAAGTTGCTCAGTGCAAAATAACCCCACACCATAGCAAAGGAGCTGATACTGCCTGCAGCAAAAATAAAAACTGTCCCTCTGCCCACTGCCATGTCGTTTTTGTTCTATTAATTTTTGTTTTTTCGGTCTAATTGTTTGACATATTGTCTTCATGCTTGATGTTGCTAATCAATTTGAATTTATTTGTATTTATTGATTTCATTAAACGGTCAAAAAATGTATCGAGTGTATTTTTACAGAATGATTTTTTTTTTTTTTTTTTTTTTTACACTTTATTTTAAGTTGATCTATATTACTTTTCACTTTAATATTAAAAATAACACAATGTTATGCAGAGTTGTACTTATAATAATAAGAATTCTATATACAAATGATACTACAGTATATTTACAGTGGTCGCAGAGAGTTGGGGGGGCGCGGAACGTTTACATCTTCCTGGGGGGGGCGTAACAGAAAATAATTGAGAAGCACTGCTCTAAACAATGCAGTATATTTTAAAATGACTAAAGGAAAAGACATTCTTCCTAAAGCCTGAGTTATGCTTCCGCGTCAGACCTGCGCCGTCAAGGAAGGCCTGATTTACGACCCTCCGTCGTAGCCTCTCTTGCTCCTTCTGAATTTTCAGACTTCGCGTCGGGTCAACGGGTGTGACATGGTGGAAATGGACTGTCATAGGTCTGCTCAGACTGTTGTTTCCGGTTCAGTGCGAAATCACCGCCATCGTCAAACATGATTTTGCTACAGGCAAAAGTGGACCAAGCCGACGAGAGTATCAACAAAGAGAATGTACGACAACTTCTACAATTTCTCGTCAAGACATTATGAAGATTGCCAAATGGCAAGCAATTCGTGGGAGGAGATTGCTGAAAATATGGGGCTGGAAGTCAGCCAGCAATTGAATAAAATAAAATAAATAAATAAAAAAGGGAAGAACCACCGAGACAAGTATGTGTGTGTTCGGAATCGAATGGCCACACGAAGCAATGACCCAGTCGGCCAAAAACTGTTAGCTTTTTATCTCTTTAAGTCGTATTTTTGGTTGGTGCACTTCATCATTTATCGTGTACATATGTTTGCGGTGAGTCTGACTTATTTACGTGTCACACTCCAAGTATATGAAGAATAAAGCACAGGTTTGGTGTCAAAAGAGTTGTTTTGATGTTTAATTTTCAACAACAGACTTGGAATTGGAAACCAAACACCGCAGAGTAGTTTCCAACTCTTGGTTCATTCTCTCCGCTTGCCCGTTGCTTTGAGGATGGAACCCTGATGGGAGGCTGACGGTGGCACCAATGAGCCCACAGAACGTCTTCCAGAAACGAGCCACGAATTGTGGCCCTCTATCAGACACTACGTCTGACGGAAAGCCGTGGACCTTAAACACCTCGTCGAGCAGAGCGCTGGCCGTCTCTTTAGCGGTGGGCAGTTTTGGGAAGGTGATGAATCTGACCATCTTTGAAAACCTGTCCACGACCGTCAGAATGGTGGTTTTTCCCTGTGAAGTGGCAGTCCGGTGACGAAGTCCAACGAGATGTGCGACCAGGGTCGCGTCGGAACAGTCAAGGGGAGAAGCTCGCCCGCAGGTGGCCTCCTAGGTGTCTTGTTGGTGGAACAGACCACACACGCCGCCACATAATCCCCGACGTCGCTCCTCATCTGCGGCCACCAAAATTTCCGGGCCAGGAGAGCAAGGGTGCGTCTGCACCCTGGATGTCCTGCAAAACGGGAAGCATGGCCCCAGTGAATGACCTCCCCCCGGAGGCCCTGTGGCACAAAAAGCAACCCCGCGGGGGTACCAAGTGGGTTGGTCAGTCCCTTGGTGGCCTCTTGGACCTTCTTGACGATCTGCCACTGGAAGCCCCCTGCCAGGCATGATTTTGGAAGGATGGGTTCTGGGTCCTCTTCACGTCCCTCTGAGGGAAACACCCGGGAAAGGGCATCGGGTTTGGCGTTCTTTGAACCGGGTCTGTATGACAAGACAAAATTAAAGCGGGTGAAAAACAAGGACCACCTGGCTTGGCGTGCGTTGAGCCTCTTTGCGGTTCTGAGATGCTCCAAATTCCGGTGGTCAGTCCACACCACAAAAGGCTGATCCGCCCCCTCCAGCCAGTGTCTCCATTCTTCTAGGGCCACCTTAATTGCCAAAAGTTCGTGGTTTCCAACGTCGTAGTTTCTTTCTGCAGATGTGAGTTTCTTTGATAGGAATGCGCATGGGTGCATCTTACCGGTGAGGGGCGAGTGTTGGGATAAGATCGCGCCTACCCCTGAGTCTGAAGCATCGACCTCGACTATAAACTGGAGAGTCGGATCAGGGAACCTGAGGATTTGAGCGGAGGTGAAAAGGTGTTTGAGCCTGCAGAAGGCTGCTTCAGCCTTGGGATCCCACTGAAAGCGACACGTGAGGGACGTCAAGGAGTGTAGCGGTGACGCCACCGAACTGAATCCCCTTATGAATTTCCTGTAGAAATTTGCGAATCCTAAAAAACGCTGTACCTCTTTGCGTGAACGGGGCCTGGGCCACTCATGGACGGCTTGAACCTTTTCTGGGTCCATGCGTATTTCTCCTTCAGCGATGGCGAAACCTAGGAACTGAACAGACGGCTGGTGAAAAACACATTTCTCCGCTTTAACGAACAGGCTGTTTTGTAGTAGCTTTTCTAGGACTGAGCGGACATGAAACATGTGGGTCTCCAGGTCAGGGGAATAAATCAGAATGTCATCCAAGTAGACGAAAACAAACACATTCAGAAACTCCCTCAAAACATCGTTGACCAGTGCTTGGAAGACAGCTGGGGCATTTGTCAGGCCGAAAGGCATGACCAAATATTCAAAATGGCCTTTGGGAGTGTTAAATGCGGTTTTCCACTCATCTCCCTCCCTTATGCGGACAAGGTGGTATGCATTGCGTAAGTCAGGCTTTGTGAAGACCCGCGCACCCTGAAGCATCTCAAAAGCAGAGGACATTAATGGTAGCAGGTACCGATCCCGGATGGTTATTTCGTTAAGCCCCCTATAATCAATGCATGGATGGAAGGACTTGTCCTTCTTCTCAACAAAGAAGAATCCTGCGCCTGCAGGAGAGGAGGATCTCCTGATGAGCCCTGATGCCAATGACTTATTTACATACTTTGTCATAGCCTGGGTTTCCGGGCCTGATAAAGAGTACAGGCGACCCCTGGGTGGTATTGAGCCCGGGTGTAGGTTTATGGTGCAATCGTGCGGGCGATGAGGAGGGAGGCTAGTGGCTTTGGATTTGTTGAACACCTGTTTGAGGTCATGGTAGCAGGCTGGAACCTTATGGAGGGCCGGGAACTCTGCTTGTTCGTCTTTCTGTTCGGTAAGGGTGGTGGATGCAATCTGGGTCTTCGCCAAGCCATGTGTTATGCAGGTCCTGTCACGTGACGGGCTTCAGGAGACCACCGTCCCGGTGTCCCAGTCAATGTGGGGGTTGTGTCTCTTCAGCCATGGCAAGCCGAGAACGAGTGGTTCGTGGGGTGAAGCGTAAACATGAAAACTGATACTCTCAATATGACGACTAGGGAATTCCATCCGGATAATGGGTGTGCAGTGCGTTACCCGCCATAGTGGGCTTCCATCCAGAGCCACGGCTTCCAGAGTAGAAGGCATCTTGATGAGCTGCAATCCAAGTTGATTAGCCAGGTCCATGTTTAACAGATTGGTGTCTGACCCCGAGTCGATCAGGGCTTTCTGCTGAAGAGAGAAGACAGGTGAGCTTAAGACCACGGTAGGCTGGGCCCGAGAGGTTATGCCCAGATAGACGGTGCGACTGATGGACACTTTCTGTTTGTGTGCGTTATCTTGCCACTTGTTGAGGCATTTGACAGCAAAATGCCCAGGTTCCCCACAGTAAAGACAGAGTCTTGCCAACATACGACGACTGCGCTCCTCTGCAGACAACCTAGCTCTGCCGATCTGCATCGGTTCTCCCTGGGTGGGAGATGGGGCCTCCGCGATACCTCGGGTAGCTGTGGGTCCAACAGATGGACTGACGAGATGGGGCCTCCACTGGGTATATTGGTCCGACACTTCTATGGCGGTGCCAATGACCTCATCCAGCGTCGAAAACCGGCACCTGAGCGCTATCTCCCTGCCGATCTCTGGGTTAAGCCCAGTCTTAAACGACAAAATTAGGGCCTTGTTGTCCCAGCCGGATTCCACCACCAGGGAGCGAAACCGGCTGACGTACTCCCTGATGGGTTCTTTGCCTTGCCTCATCTGAAGGAGGAGAGTGCCAGCTTCCTGTTCACGGAGTGGGTGGTCATAGATTTTTTTCAGCTCCGCTGCCACATGTTCATATGAGGCCAGAAGGGGGGAATTCTGTTCCATTAGGGCGTTGAAGTAACCCAGCGGTGCCCCCTCCAGGAGATTGGCTAGAAAGGCAATCTTGGCTGTTTCCTGGGAAAAGCGACGGGGCTGAGACACAAAAATAAGCTTCACAAAAATAAGCTTCAACTGGTTAATAAACATTCTGCATGTTGTCGGGTCACCTGAGTATTTCGTGGGTGGTAGGATGTTGGGCTCAGGCCACACTGGTGTTTCCCCTTCAGCAGCAGGTCGATTGTGAAATGAGGCAGCCATGGGGGAAAGCTGAGATACACTCTGGGTCAGACGAAACAGGAGCTGCTCATGCTCGTCTAATCGCTGGCCCTGGTTGTTGACGGCCTGTTTATACAGGGAAGAGCCTGCTGGGTCCATGTTATGGCGAGTTTGTTCTGACAAGGATCAGGGAACAAACGGACCCAATATTGCAGTGCTCAGAGCAGATTTATTGACAACGATCTCGGAATGAGAAGTCTTGGCTCTTGGTGAGGCACGGAGGACTGTTCAAGCTGGGGGGGACGAGCAAGGCGAGGGCCCAGGCAGAGGCGATCCAGATCCGGCCCTGAAGCAGGTCACAGAAACGAGGCAGAAGTACAGACAAGGAGGAGGCTAGAGGCAAAAAATCCCCAAGGTCAAAAAAGGTATCAAAATCCGGCAAGACAGTGCTCGTATGTTGCAGCGAGGGCTAACAAACTCGCAATGGCTTAGAGGGCTGTGGGTGTTTATGTAGGGAGGCTGAGGTAATGACCAGGTGTGCAGGACAGGTGTGTGGAATTAGTGTTGATGACTGGGAGGTAAAAAAAAAAGGAAAAGACATACAGGCCTGCAGTGGGTTCTAACACTGCGAACAGGAGCCGCACAGAGTCTCTCCTTGTCAGAGAGGCACGTCCGTGTGAGCACAATATCCCACACAGAAATATATTTAACAAACTTTTCCAGTGTTATTTCATTGTGTAAATGCATTTATAAAGATTATAAAGATATGTAGACTAAACATTTAATGATTAAAAAAAACTTTTTTCTGCCAACTCGAGGAAATTAAAATAAATGTCAAATAGGCTGCTACATTTAATTGCCAAGAAATGAAACATGAACTATCCAGCTGATAGAACAGACACACAAATATAAAAGATATAAATGTTTATTGAATATGCATAGGCAGTCTTGTTTAACTGGGAGAATTCTTTACAAAAGACAGGCTTCAATTTGTTTTTCCAAGCAGTGCTCTGTCCAGGTCTGACTGACACATCGCATCCCCGCATTTCCTCCTTCTCCTGAGTCCTCACAAATAAAACATAAAATTTCGGGGCGGGGAGGGTCGTGGTCCGGCCAACAAATAAAACATAAAATTTCAGTTTGTTTCGGGCTCGGGCCTGCAAATAAAGTTAATTGATCGGCCCGGGGCTAGATTTTTTTTTTAGCCCTGATCTTACCTTTAGCGCGCGTGCGTAGATCTGTAGGAGCGGGGGGTGGCATCCGCGGGTCATTGTGTGCTTTTGTGTCTGTTAAACTGAATTTAACTGTAGCTAAACTGTACTATTGGCCTTTGTGCATTTTTGGCATGTTTTTTCCCCTTGACAATACTGTCACAATAATAAACTTCATGTTGATCTGATCACGTAGTCTCCTCCGTTTTGCACATGTCCGTCTAGAGTCCGCGGATGTGCAGACCGCATGAGAGTCGTATGCTGTGGGCATTGGGCATTGCAAGTGATCTGCATCGTATTTGTTGTGTCTATCGGAACGGAACGGAGCTGAGCATAGCGCGGCGGACTCTATGTGTTTCGGGGTAGGAGTAATTAAAAAATTAAAAGGGCTGCCAAAAACAACACTAGTATTGTGGTGTTTTGGCAGCGCCTTTAATTGTCATCAGCTTATGGAAGTATATCAGTGCAGCGGAATTTATAAACACAAGCACACAGGCTACACCAGAAAGAGCAAACCACTCATATTAGCATGATGACCAAAAAGTAAATTCCTGAACAGTATTGGGACAATGTTTAATGAGCTAATGAGACAGACTTTGACTTTTGTAAAATGAGCCATATTTTTGGTGCACCTTAAAACATAGCTGCTTTATTACAAATACTGCTATCCTCGAAATTGTTTGGATGAAAATGTCAGAGGTGTTGCAACAAGGCAAGCAAGCCAGACAATTCCCGAGGCCCTAGCAGGTGCCTGACAGTGTCCCATATATCAATGTCTCCCTGCATATGTCCGTCCCCTCTACCGCCATCCCACTAATTTTTTAACATCATTAAAGCAATTAAATTCCCTTTTCTACAATTGAATATATCACGAACTATCTACATGCACAGTTCAAGTATTTTCATCCGACTTTTGATGAGTATGGCGGAACTGATCAAATGTGAAGCAAACAAACATAATATAATATACAGTATATACGAAGGGTGTCAACAATAATCGATGCGGCGATGCATCCCGATGCGGGGCATGGACGATTCGATTCGATGCGGGCAACAAGCCTAATCGATTCAGCGCATTTTAAATATATACTGTAAGTATGTTCAAAAATGTTCCCTGCGCAATTCAGGTAATGCAACAAATTTGGTTTCCCCATTTGTATTATTATTCTCATGTTTCATTTTTTACACACCGCAGAACTCTGGTCAAGTTTCCCACCAACCTCGTAGAAGCCAAAATGTCTCCAGATGTCTGCAATGTGTTAGGTGAATCAATAATCTTTCATGCTCCCTCTTTCTCCGCTTCAGCCATTGTTATGTTATGTCCTATCTCTCTGTTCTCTCGATTAGAGCTTAGTTCGGGCCTAAAAAATCCAGCCCGACCCGACCTGGCCCGCGTGTATTAAAGGCCGAGAGCCCGAAATTTTATGTTTTATTTGTAGGCTCGAGCCTGAAAACCCCCGAAAATGTACTTTTCATTTGTAGGCCCGAGCTTGTTTTATTTGTGAGGACTCAGCAGGAGGAGCAAATGCGGGGATGCAATGCGTGGTTGCATTTTGTGTGATCACAATTGGGACGGTGCCTATGTGCATAATGATAAATTAAAACCTGTCTTTTGTAACAAAATCTCCCAGTTAAACAAGACTGTAAGATGCATATTCAATGAACATTTATATCTTTTATATTTGTGTGTCCGTACAATCAGGTGGATAGTTCATGCGTCATTTCCTCGGCAAAATGCAAGACATTTATTTTAATTTCTTCGAGTTGGCAGAAAAAAACACAATTTTTCTTAATGTTTAAATAGTCTACATATTTCTATGATAATTATAAATGCATTTACACAATGAAATAACGCTGGAAATGTATGTTAAATATATTTCTGTTTGGGATATTGTGCTCACATGCATGGACGTGCCTCTCTGACAAGGAGTGGAACAGCTGCATATACAAAAATAAACTAAAACACTTTTAAATAACATTCTTTATTTTAATGACTCGCATCAGAACACACAAAAGAACAAGCTGCCTTACAGAGCACTGAAACAAAATAAATGATAACATTTTAAGGAACACCATGCACGAACTCCACGATGTCCTGCTTAGCATGAAGAGGTGCAGCCTTCGAAACAAATGATAATAACGATGTGTGACAAATATCATCTTTTAGGCCAGTACAGTTTTTAAAATGTCTGCTCAGCGTGAAGGTGCCAGTCTTTCTGCTCTCGTACGAGAGCAAAGCGCGCGCCACATTTGTTGCATTCGGCAAGGCCAACACAATTTTCTGTATGCATCTTCCACTATCAATTTAAATCTTTTCCACACACCGCTCGTGGATTCTTGCCTTTTCAATCCCCCCGTCTTTAGTTTGCTTTTCGCCTCTTGGTGCTCTATATCGAAATTCGAAAAGGAAATACCAGGATGCAGAGTTGCAGACTCGCGGAGAGCACTAGAGCGCGAGGGGAAGATTAAAAGGAGGGCGGGGCCACGGCGTTCATGTGTGCAACCAATGCACTGGCTCAGCTGCGGCTCATGTTTGGGATTACCAAAGCGCCTTTTCTGTTTTTTTCAATTTATTTATTTTATAACAAATATTCCTTAGTTTAATATCCATACATCGTTTTAGTTTACAAATATATATTTATTTTAAAAAAGTTAGCGAGAGAGAAGTCCGGCCCGACCCGACCCAACCCGCACGTAAATGACATTTTGCGACAAAGATGCTGCTGCACTACAATATTTTCTTTAATATTCACTTGAATATTTTTATTGATGGGTCATTGTGACTAAAATACAGTGACTGTTATTACTGATTTTGCACAGGAGTTCAGATGTTGCACTTATGTGTGAAAGGCTGCTACTGTGTGTAAAAAAAAAGAGAAAGCCCTGGTCTCATTCAAAGCACTAATTAAATGTTGTGATCTGTTTTTTTTTTTTTTTTTTTTTTTTTTTTTTTAATATACATGTATATCTGAAAGTATATTATTTTCATTTGACTTCAACCAGGAGTGACACAAGAGCCACTAAAAAGTTGTTTAATGTCTGACCGCTTGTGTTGCCTCATGATTCACGAAAAATATGCTTTGCTTTAGAATTTTAATGCATCCAAGGCTTTAATGCATTGCCGAATCGAACCGAATCATGACCCTCTGAATCGAATCGAATTGAATCGAATTGTGGCCCTCCGAATCGTAATTGAATCGAATGGTGAGGGCAGTGCCGATGCACACCTCTAGTACAGGGGTTCCCAACCTATTCCACTAAGGCACACTGTGGGTGCAGGATTTCATTCTTACCAAACAAGATGACAACACTTTTTCCCCAATCTGGTGTTTTACAAGTGCAATCAGTTGATTGCAGTCAGGTGTGGCTTGTTTTAGCAGAAGCCTCATTGGTTCAACTGTCTCTGCTGGATCGGCTGGAACAAAAACCAGGACCCACAGTGTGCCTTGAGGACTGGGTTGAAAACCCCTGCTCTAGTATATACTGTATAGGCTAGCATGTCTGCGTCAGAGTTCTGTTAGCCTGAGTTATGCATCTGCGTTGCGTTGACGACGAAGCTTCTACTGCGTCATTGACACCAAACCTGTGCTTTATTCTTCATATACTGTGTTATATAAGTCTTAAATGTAAAGAACTCACAGACTCACAGCAAACATATGTACACAATAAATGATGAAGTGCACCAACAAAAAATGCGACATAAAGTGATAAAAAGCTGCAGTTTTTGGCCGACTGGCTGTCACCGCTCGGTTGGTCATTCGCTTCCAAATACACACATACTTGTCTTGGTGGTTCTTCCATTTTTTTATGCAATCGCTGACCGTGCCATTTGGCAATCTTTATAATATTTTATAATATCACCATTTTTGCATGTAGCAAAACAATGTTGGAAAATGGCGGTGATTTCACGCTAAACCAGAAACAGCAGACTGAGTGGACCAATCGCTGTCCATTTGCGTCACGTCACCACGTGTTGACGTGTCGATAAGTCAGAAAATTGTGGAGATGCACATCAGGCTACAGCGAAGGGTCGTAAATCTACTGTAGGTCTGCCGCAGAAGCATAACTCAGCCTTAAGGGTTATACCTTGGAACCCGTTTGTATTATTTTCTTATAGTATTGTTATTTCTTTTTTTACCCCCACCACCTCCCAATAATTTTCATTTTAGTGCATCCCTATACATTTTAAATAAACTAGAGAACTTTATTTCTTGTTTGGTCTTCAAAATGAGTTACAGAAATTATTGAAACAGTTATCGAATATGGAAGGTATGTCAATTATTACACTATAAGCATGCGTTATTTATTTTATTTCTTATTATTGGTTATTATTATTAACCAATTCGATGCATGTTCAGGGGCGGACTAAGTGTGGGGAGAGTGGCCCGAGAGTCACTGAAAGACTGAACGATTTCATGGACAGTGTTGGAGGCCATCCAGCCAGCAACACAAGTACCTGTACCTGGATGAAAAAAAACATGTTATCGATGTTGTTTTGGACAATAATCATGTAATAAACAAACCAGAGCCCTTGATTAGCCAAGAGTAAAAAAATTACGGCAGCACGGTGGCAGAGTGGTTAGCACACACACTCACATGTTCTCCCCGTGCCTGCGTGGGTTTTCTCTGGGTACTCCGGTTTCCCCCCACATCCCAAAAACCTGCATGGTAGGCTAATGAAACACTCTAAATTGTCCCTAGGTATCAGTGTGTGCGCGAACGGTTCTTTGTCTCCTTGTGCCCTGCAATTGGCTGGCAACTGATTCAGGGTGTACCCTGCCTACTGCCAATAGTTCTCTGGGATTGGCTCCGGCACCCCCGTGATCCTAGTGAGGATAAGCGGCTCGGAAAATGAATGAATGAATGAATGAATGAATAAAATAATTACAACAGTTTTTTGAAAGCATGTATTTATTTTAATGCAAACAGATCATTGATACAATAAACTACGTATAACATGAGTAAAGCATTAGATAACTAACCTAATCAAAGTATGCATTTAGGACTTTTAATTATAATTTTCAAAATATTGGTTCAGTAAAAAAATGCATAGTTTTGAGTCTTGAGAGGTCCACCACTAATATTCACCAACCTTGGATAGTACTTATTGAGATTTGTGGATATACAGTTTCACAAAAATGAGAACTGTAATCTAGTTACCATCTACTAAAATTACCCGTTGCCCAGGGGAATCACATAATATTGTAATGACGTGACAACGCACGTAAGAAACATGTAGATGGAGTGGTTTTAAGATCAGGCGACTTCATTTCATTTTTAAAGGTGGTGTTATATACTGTATTTTAAGAGTGTTCGACAGGGGCGGGAACTGATCACGGAAACATAAATGTCCACTAGCTTGACCGCAGTCACTAATTCCTACTTATTTTTCACACCATACTTAAAATACAGGTCCTTCTCAAAAAATTTGCATATTGTGATAAAGTTAATTATTTTCTGTAATGTACTGATAAACATATTTTAGATTCATTACACAAAACTGAAGTCGTTCAAGTCTTTTATTGTTTTTAATATTGATGATTTTGGCAAAAACAAAACCCAAAAAACCCTATCTCAAGAAATTAGCATATTTCATCCAACCAATACAAAAAAGTGTTAATACAAAAAAGTCAAGCTTCAACTATATCAGCTCTGCACTCAATACTTGGTCGGGAATCCTTTTGCAGAAATGACTGCTTCAATGCGGCGGGGTATGGAGGCAATCAGCCTGTGGCACTGCTGAGGTGTTATGGAGGCCTAGGATGCTTCGATAGCAGCCTTAAGCTCATCCACTGTGTTGGGTCTGGTGTCTCTCAACTTCATCTTCACAATATCCCACAGATTCTCTATGGGGTTCAGGTCAGGAGAGTTGGCAGGCAAATTGAGCAGAGTAATGCCATGGTCAGTAAATCATTTACCAGTGGTTTTGGCACTGTGAGCAGGTCCAAAGTCGTGCTGAAAAATGAAATCTTCATCTCCATAAAACTTTTCAGCAGATGGTAGCATGAAGTGCTCCAAAATCTCCTGACAGCTAGCTGCATTGACCCCTGCCCTTGATAAAACACAGTAGACCAACACCAGCAGCTGACATGACACCCCAGACCATCGCAGACTGTGGGTACTTGACACTTCACTTCAGTGAAGACTTCAGTGGGGACTTCAGGCATTTTGGCATTTCTTTCTCCCCAGTCTTCCTCCAAACTCTGGCACCTTGATTTCAGAATGACATTCAAAATTTGCTTTCATCTGAAAAAAGTACTCTGGACCACTGAGCAACAGTCGAGTGCTGCTTCTCTGTAGCCCAGGTCAGGCGCTTCTGCTGCTGTTGCAGGTTCAAAGGTCTCTTGACCTGGGGAATGTGGCACCTGTAGCCCTTTTCCAGCACACGCCTGTGCACGGTGGCTCTGGATGTTTCTACTCCAGACTCAGTCCACTGTTTCTGCAGGTCCCCCAAGGTGTGGAATCGGCCCTTCTCCACAATCTTTTTTAGGGTGCAGTCGCCTCTTCTGGTTGTGCAGCGTTTCCTGCCACACTTTTTCTTTCCCACAGACTTCCCACTGAGATGCCTTGATACAGCACTCTGGGAACAGCCTATTCGCTCAGAAATTTATTTCTGTGTCTAATTCTCTTGCTTGAGGGTGTCAATAATGGCCTTCTGGACAGCAGTCAGGTCGGCAGTCTTGCCCATGATTGCGATTTTGAGTAATGAACCAGGCTGGGAGTTTTTAAAATCCTCAGGAATCTTTCGCAGGAGTTTTGAGTTAATTTGTTGATTCAGATAATTAGGTTAGTAGCTTATTTAGAGTACCCTTTCATGATATGCTAATTTTTTTGCGATAGGGATTTTTGGTTTTTCTTGACTTTTTTGCCAAATCATCAATATTAAAACAATAAGGCTTGAACTACTTCAGTTGTGTGTAATGAATCTAAAATATATGAAAGTCTAATGTTTATCAGTACATTACAGAAAATAATGAACTTTATCACTATATGTTAAGTTTTTTAGAAGGACCTATATGTAGGGTCGCAGTTCACACATGTGAAGAGACACCAAACACTACTTACAGTATTTTAGTATCCCCGTATGCCAGTCCGCCCTTGTGCATGTTTGATAGCTAACATTAACAGGACAAGCTCACCTTACAGACAAGTAAAAATTCAGGGCACTTGCCCTAAAAGTTAACCTTGGAACCTGCTGTATATGGTCAAGAGTTGTAAAGGAATAACAAAATTATGAGATATTAATGTGCATGTCATGCTATAGGAAGAGACTGATCAGATGCAAATCATTAAAATTCTTTCAGATACATCATAGCTGGTGCGTAATGAACCCTTATATCTTAGGGGCATAGAGAAATACATTGGACAGCCGTTATGTGATATTTTCCATTTCAGCGTAGTATGTATTCAGATCATATATCACCCAAGACATCTAAGCATTCCGCTCTGAACCAGTCGATTCCCAGAGGCCTGTGTTTGCATGATCGAGGGTGAACAACACAGGTTTACCTACTTCACGGTATGGAACCCTGCCTTGAAATGTAACTACAATAGTGCATTGGTTTATCTCTGTGGGATTTTGAAAATTAAAAAGATCCATAGGTCTTAGTAAAAATCTAACAGGTGCACTGTGCTTGTGTGCAGGAAAAAAAGAACTTTAAATTTGCTATCTGCTACACTTGTGGCCAATCGTAATTTACAAACTATAAGTCCTCAGGCGATGTTTTAATAACTTTTTTTTTTCTTTTTGTCCCTGAGTTTTAGGAAGCTGCGTGCGTAGTGAAAACATTGAGATGAATAAGCACTCCCCCACATGGTTTCTGGGTCATTCTGGTTAATAGGGTGCAAAATAGTCACTGGAGGACTTCAATAAAGTTCCAGGGGGCAGGCAACAAAGTTTACATTTTATGCCTTCTCAAAAACAGATGGTTTCATTATACCAGCAGAGAGACACTATAGTATAATGTTAAAGTCCTTTGTATCGATGATTTCAGACATGGTTATTCTGACATGTTTGTAAACTAGAATACTTTATAAAATAAGTTGCACATTGGAATGTTCAGTACGTTATGTTGTGTTTATCTTTGCAAACATGGATTTTAAAAACATTCTTATACATAACTTCTTTTTCCACACATTAAAAGAGACATCTTATTCAATTTCCCACGGATTCACGGTTTATGAAAACGCTACAGGGATTAGATATTATGAAGATTTTTATAGCGCTTTTTACACACATGCCATTATGAAAAGGATTTGCTTTAGGGTCCTTTGTGTCTCTTGCAGGGTGGCAGCACTTCTCCTGCCCCACTTAACTGCCTAACCAAAAAAAAAAAAAAAAACAAAAAAAAAAAAACGAGAATACAGGGAGTGTCTACTTTGACAAATGTATTTATGGCAGTATGAAATTGTGCAAAAATGTACAGTTGTATGAAAAAGTATCTGAACCTTTTGGAATTTCTCACATTTCAGCATAGAATCACCATCAAATTTGATCTGATCTTTGTCAAAATCCCACAGATAAAAAAACAGCATCTGCTTTGACTAAAACCACCCAAACATTTATAGGTTTTCATATTTTAATGAGGATGGTATGTAAACAATGACAGAAGCGGGAAAAATGAGTGAACCATAACATTTTTTGTGGGCCCCCCTTTGGCAGCAAAAACTTCAACCAGACTCTTCCTGTAGCTGCAGATCAGTCTGGCACATCGATCAGGACTAATCTTGGCCCGTTCTTCTCAACAAAACTGATGTAGTTCAGTCAGATTCCTGGGATATCTGGCATGAATCACTGTCTTGAGTTAATGCCACGGCATCTCAATGGGATTCAAGTCTGGACTTTGACTTGGCCACTTCAGAACGTGTATTTTGTTCTTCTGAAACCATTCTGAAGTTGATTTACTTCTGTGTTTTGGATCATTGTCTTGTTGCAGCATCCATCCTCTTTTTAGCTTCAACTGTCTGACAGACAGCATCACGTTTTCATGCAAAACATCCTGACAAACTTTTCAATTCATTCTTCCATTAATGATTGCAAGTTGTCCAGGTCTCTAGGAAGCAAAACGGCCCCAAATCATGATGCTCCCTCCACCATGCTTCATGGCTGAGATGAGGTGTTGATGTAGGCGAGCTGTTCCATTTCTCCTCCACACATGACAGTGTGTTACTTCAAAAAAATTCAACTTTGGTTTCTTCAGTCCATAAAAATAGTTTGTGCCTTTTTGTGAAAGTTAAACGAGCGACAATGATTTTTTTTTTTTTTTTTTTTCCAGACTACAGTGGCTTCCTCCATGGAGTCCTCCCATGAACAACATTCTTGGTCACAGTTTTACATATAGTTGATGTGTGCACAGTGATATTGGATTTTGCCAGTGATTTCTGTAAGCCTTTAGCGGACACTCCAGGGTTCTTCTTTTTTTTACCTCTCTCAGTATTCTGCGCTGAACTCTTGGCGTCATCTTGGTGGACGACCACTCCTTGGGAGAGAAGCAACAGTGCCAAACTCTCTACATTTGTAGACAACTTCTCGACTGGCGATTGATTAACATCTAGACTTTAAGAGATTGTTTTGTATCCTTTCCCAGCTTTATACAAATCAACAATCCTTGATCGCAGGTCTTTAGATAGCTCTTTTGACCGAGCCATGACGCACATCAGCCAATGCTTCCCATCAAGACATTTCATACCGGGTGTGTGTTTTATAGTGGGCATTGATGCTTTAAACCACTCATCAGGGATTGGGCACATACCTGACTTAAAATGTTTGGTAAAAAGTGGTTTCAATTGCTTTTTAGGTCTCCTTAGGCAGGGGGTTCACTTACTTACTTTCCCCCCTTCTGTCAGTGTTTGCATGCTATCCTCATTAAAATATGAAAACCTATAAATGTTTTGGTGGTTTTAGTTGAAGCAGACATTGTATTTTCATCTGTGTGATTTTGACAAAGATAAGATCACATTTGATTGTGATTTTGTGCAGAAATTGGACAAATTTCAAAAGGTTCAGGTACTTTTTCATACAACTGTATATACACACACACATACTGTAATATTTGGACTATAAACTGCCCCTACTAATCTTAACGGGGAAACTGCTGTATTATGATGTGCTACTGGTGCATGACAGTGGACTCCGCCCACCGGTGATGGCCGAGGCAACGCAAGAAAACATCACGTGAACAGTATAACTGGCCATAGGTATAACAAGAACAGACATATACCATTGATAACCTTTGAGAAAAGAGAAAATGTAAGCCTTGTTGCTGCATAATTTCAAAGGCATTATTTTTCCGCAACAGAAACGAGCTGAATCCTGCAAGCTGGGATCGAACATTTGATCTTTGAACTCAGAGGCGTCGTGCAAACAAGTCTTCCAGCTATCCAGCAGACTTAAAGTCTGTGGTTGTGTGTTTCTGGAATTATATGCTCTCCCAACTTAATTATGATATGATTATTCTCCAAAATAAATTTCTTCATCCAATATCGGACCCCAAATAACTAAACATAAAAATACATAATATTGCATAATTCCAATGTCAATGGCAAAAGAAATTAAACAAAATAGAATATCCCAAAGTGAAATCATTCAGAACAAGTACTCCAAAACGGATATAGTCTATGTGTCTTCTGGAGGAGAGAGATGTCCATTTAACGAAATTGGTAGTATTAAGAAAGAGTAATGCCTCCACTTAGAGGAACTGATGTGGTTAGTTTTCCTTGTTTGTATTTGACAAGTCTTGGATCCTTTCAGATGCATTTAAATGCTGCTCAGTTGACAACTGTCACTCATTTTGTCTGCTGACAACAATTCTCTGAGCGCTTTTGGCTCTCACACCTCCCTTCCATGTGGCCAGCTTGATTCTTGTGTGCGTGAAGTGCTTGGTGAGTGGAAGCAGACTCCTCAGGACAATGACAAAAGAACAACGGGGGAAAAAGTAAAAGAAAAACCCTTACTGCAATGAGCAGACTATTTTGTGACAAACCCATTACTGAGATTGTGTTTGTCGTTTGTTTGTAGACTATTCAGCTTTTTTGTTATGTAAGTTGTTAGCTAGTGACTATACAAAATATCCTCAACCTATTTTAAAAGTGCATGGACAATGAGGATTCTGTTAAATTTCAGCGAGGAAGCCAAAAACATTTTCAATTCTGTTCATTTTTCAAAATATTTGTCATTTGGAACATTATGGTTTGTTGTGCAAACCAACAGTACATATTTGGTGACTGAGAGACTAACAAATTCAGAAACCAATTCATTATCATTAGGATGTATGGCCACTGACTTTCAGGGTCTTTGCTGCAGTTCATATTGTTAATGTTGTTTGTACTTTATATCAGTGGTCCCCAACCATTTTTGCACCACAGACCGGTGTAATATGAGCATTTTTTTCACATTTCACATTTTTTTGAATGTCCTCCACTTGTAGACTCTTTTCCAGACAGTGGAATGGCAGCTTTTATATTTTTTTTAGATCTATGAAATCCCTTACCAGACTCATAAGCGTCTACAAGCTTTTTCTAAAGGCCTCAGACAGCTCCTTTGATCTCACCATGCAGTTTCCTCTCACTTCAACAGTCAGTAACTGTTGAAAGTATTCTACGTTGAGGAGTGGGGCAAACTCTCTTCAGATTGATGTCAAACACTGGCAGATGATTACAAAAAGCGCCTCACTCAAATTATTTCAGCCAAAGGGTAACTTTAGCTATTAGGTGGTAGGGTGTTCTAAACGTTTCCTCAGTTAGAATATACATTTTTGATGATATATTTGGTTTAACGAGTAAAACAAAGTTAATTTTAGTTGTTTACTTGCAATTAAATCACTTAAAAGTTAGATCAAGATCAGACATTGATATGTGAACATTTCTTAATAAAGAACTGAATATTTAAAGGGGTGTCGTAATTTTTTGACATGACTGTAAATAGATGATGACTTTCATCCATGTTAAAAAACTTAGAGGACCGAAGCTTCCATTTTTGTAGTTTCATTTTCTTTGGACAACACTGCCTCGACTTGCTTTGGCACGTCAAAAGAATTATACATTCCAATATCCCACATTTCAAACACTTTGACTTCTGGCTATTATATTGTGCTGACTCAACATGGTGAACGGTGGAGGAGAAAACCCGAGTAGAGAACTACACATGAAACTCAGAAATAATAACCCATCAGTTAAACTGGTGGAGGAAGGTCCAAGTTATTAGAAAACTTATTGGGAGTGAAACGCGACGGTGCCACTGCATAATAAGTGGCGTGACTCGGGGACGAGTAATCTCAATTCAATTTTAAACTGCATTAAACACAGTAATTTGAATAAAAAAAAACAATCCATTAACTTTTGTAATGACAAACTTAGAAGTGTTTAAAAAAAAAAAAAAAAAAACGTGAGTGGGAGTAATTTTGACTGGGAGCGGGACAGGATTTGGAGTCATTCTACAGGAGTGGAATTGGGATGGAAGGAACGGGAGTCAAAATCCACTCTGCTCTAGTTTGCACCTGATTGTTGCTTGCAATGTGGCATTAAGCCAAATTTTGAGCTTCTTAAGCTTCTGTTTACAGTGCAGATGATTTTATTGCCTGTTTTTTTCCCTCATTTTGCACAGTTTTAAATAAAATTGAGCAGTCAATAAATTTTCTGGTTCTTTCTTTACATATTGGCTCAGATCTCTTATATCAATTTTTTGCACAGAGAGAAAGTACTTTTACTATTTACTTGTAAAGTAAAATCGAAAGCAAGCAGTTTTGAACTTTTACTTCAGCAATTGTTTTCTTAGAATCTTGGACTTTTACTTCAGTAATTTCCCCCCCTTATTTTTGCATTTACTTCAGTAAAAAAAGTGAGTACTTCTTCCACCACTGTTTAGATCAGTGTTGCCCTACCGCTCCACATTTGTATTACAGAAATCTCACTGATTTGAAACTACCAAATAATAACAAAAAACTTAGCAAGCAACCAGTAAAGAGAGTGCTTTATCCTCTGTCCACAATGAGCTACAAAGGTGCCTTGCACTCCAGTGACCCTAATTAAGCGATAAATAACTAATGGAAGTATGGCAAATGGCTTTTGAAATAATGACGACCTCAACATTTACTCACAAATACTGTATATTTGGTGTGGAATCTTGTTGGTTTATTCTACTGCCTCTCTTCTAAAGAAAGTACATTATTAGTATATGCATAAAGTACGAGTATATAACAAATAAATACAGTATATAATGATTTATAACTCATTAATTGTACTAATTGGACAAATTACGTGGAATTGCATTATTTCCAAAGAACGCTTTGATCTCTAACAGCACACTAGTGTGCCATAGCGCCCTTGTTTGGAATCACTCATTTTAAAGTTCAGATTTAGGGTAATATTGTCCTTTTTACATACTTATGTCTGCTTACCTGTCTAGTTCAGTGTTTTTCAACCGCTGTGAGAGATCGTAAGGTGTGCCGCGAGAAATGATCTAATGTCACATTTACAGTGGGGCAAATAAGTATTTAGTCAATAACTAATTGTGTAAGTTCTCCCATTTGAAAATATTAGAGAGGCCCGTAATTGTCAGCTTGGGTAAACCTCAACACTGAAAGACAGATTGTGGAAAAAAAATCCAGAAAATCACAATGTTTGATTTTTAAAGAATGTATTTGCAAATCATGGTGGAAAATAAGTATTTGGTCAATACCAAAAGTTAATCTCAATACTTTGTTATGTACTCTTTGTTGGCAATAACGGAGGCCAAACGTTTTCTGTAACTCTTCACAAGCTTTTCACACACTGTTGCTGGTATTTTGGCCCATTCCTCCATGCATATCTCCTCTAGAGCAGTGATGTTTTGGGGCTGTCGTTGGGCAACACGGACTTTCAACTCCCTCTACAGATTTTCTATGGGGTTGAGATCTGGAGACTGGCTCTGCCACTCCAGGACCTTAAAATGCCTCTTACGAATCCACTCCTTTGTTGCCCTGGCTGTGTGTTTGGGATCATTGTCATGCTGAAAGACCCAGCCACGTCTCATCTTCATTGCCCTTGCTAATGGAAGGAGATTTTAACTCAAAATCTCTCGATACATGGCCCCATTCATTCTTTCCTTTACACAGATCAGTCGTCCTGGTCCCTTTGCAGAAAAACAGCCCCAAAGCATGATGTTTCCACCTACATGCTTCACAGTGGGTATGGTGTTCTTTGGATGCAATTCAGTATTTTTTCTTCACCAAACATGAGAACCCGTTTTTCTACCAAAAAGTTCTATTTTGGTTTCATCTGACCATAACACATTCTCCCAGTCCTCTTCTGGATCATCCAAATGCTCTCTAGCGAACCACAGACGGGTCTGGATGGTACTTTCTTCAGCAGGGGGACATGTCTGGTAGTGCAGGATTTGAGTCCCTGGCGCCGCATTGTGTTACTGATAGTAGCCTTTGTTACTGTGGTGCCAGCTCTCTGTAGGTCATTCACTAGGTCCCCCCGTGTGGTTCTGGGATTTTTGCTCACCGTTCTTGTTATCATTTTGACACCACGGGGTTAAATCTTGCATGGAGCCCCAGATCGAGGGAGATTATCAGTGTTCTTGTATGTCTGTCATTTTCTAATAATTGCTCCCACACTTGATTTCTTAACACCAAGCGTTTTACCTATTGCAGATTCAGTCTTCCCAGCCTGGTGCAGTTGCAATTTTGTCTCTGGTGTCCTTCGACAGCTCTTTGGTCTTGGCCATCGTGGAGTTTGAAGTGTGACTGACTGAGATTATGGACAGGTGTCTTTTATACCGTTAATGAGTTAAAACAGGTGCCATTAACACAGGTAACGAGTGGAGCCTCATTAGACCTCGTTAGAAGAAGTTAGACCTCTTTGACAGCCAGAAATCTTGCTTGTTCGTAGGTGACCAAATACTTATTTTCCACTCTACTTTGGAAATAAAATATTTTTAAAAAATCAAACAATGTGATTTTCAGTTTTTTTTTTTTCCACATTCTGTCTCTCATGGTTGAGGTTTACCCATGTTGACAATTACAGGCTTCTCTAATCTGTTCAAGTAGCACAATTGGTGGTTAGCTAAATACTTATTTGGCCCACTGTATATAAATATTGTAATGTCCGGAACTGCGCGGGCCCTTTAAGGGGCCATCTGACTGTAGAGTGGTAACCTAGCGGAAGGCAAGCAAGGAGGGAGACAGAACGGCGGTGCATGTTGCGGAAGCAGCTGTTAATATTTAAAATTATTTTTCATTGTTGCCACAATAAAGTGGGAAAGTCATCACCGACTCCTTTCCTTTCTATTTCCCCATTCGGGGCTATTAACATATTTTTTATTTTTACGTCGTCGGGCGGAGTTGCAGTAGGAAGGTAGGAAGGGGGCGGAGTTGTAGTAGAAAGGTAGGAGTAGAAGTAGGTAGAAAGTTCTCGGTCGTGTGCAGATGAGCGCAGTGTTTCTCGTGTCGCGTTCAAAAACTGCTCAGATTTCTAGCCATCAACGACCTTTCTGTCTGCGACAATATGGACCCCAGCACGTCTACTGCATATTATTTGGTTAGACTCGTCATGTGTCAATATACTCGAAAGTGTCCTTTCTATTTTATCCATATGTGACGACCGTCAATAATCCCCCTGTGTTTTATTCCAACACATTGTCAAGGACAGCAAAATGGCTTACGGCTAGAAATCCGAGCAGTTCTTGAACGCGACACGAGCAGCTCTCCTAAACGTCCTCTCCAAACTAAACACCCATCCCTTCAAAACTACTCAATGGACTATTTTGTTTCGCCTTCGTGAAAACACAGAGAAACAGGCAACTTTTTTGATAAAAACTACGAAGGTAAATGAGAAAGCCCTCAACGCCAGTTACCTTGTTGCTAAATCCAAAAAGTCCCACACCGTGACGGAGACATTAATACTACCTGCCTGCAAAGCTATTGTCTGCGAGATGCTTGGCCCTGATGTAGTTAAAGACATTGCTCAAGTCCCCCTGTTTGACAATTCTGAGCTTTTTCAAGCCTAACTGCTATAAAAAAATAAAAACAGAGAAAGACTGAGATCTGTTGAAGAATAAGGATATTGACTTTGTGTTCATCTAAACAGGCTCAAGTTTCACACTGAGTAAGTATACAGTACATACTGAGAATTTATTTTATAATTAAATATACTGTACATAAAAAATAATTTTGGAACATTTTTGGCTTGTGGTGTGCCCCGAGATTTTTTCCAATGTAAAAACGTGCTATGAGTCAAAAAAGGTTGAAAAGCACTGGTCTAGTTAATAACTACACCTGACTCTTGTCAAATTCCTCCCGAGATTTTCCTGCGTCCAACATTAAGTGTCGTCCAATCAATTCTCTGCCTCTATTTGTCAAGTCTCGGTGTTCCCGATGTTCTCTTTAGTCTCATTGTATTCATTTCCCCTCGTGTTTGGTGGGTCATTTTCATTTACACTGTTCGATCCTGCTGCTCCCGAGGTCATAAAACTTTTGTGAGACAAAGAAAGATAACTTTTTTCCCTTCCGCTATATACAGAACACTACACCAACCTGTGGCAATCTTGCAGATAATGTGACTGACCACTTATCACAATAGAGGTAATACCATGGCAACAGAGGCTAGAGAATTTTTTTTTCGTTTCACTTAATCTTTTAAGTGAGCTGAACAACGGCTACCAAATGAGACTAGATGGCTCTCGTAAGTTAGAATTCTGTATTTATTTAGCATTGCGAGCATATGCTACCTTTCCAACAGAATACTAGAATGTAAACAAGATTCCATTAAGGCAATTACTAGAGGAGATGAAAATTTCAGTGTCACTAGTGAATCACCATTGGGATAAAAATCGGCCTTTAATGTAAAAGCAGCCTTCTTGAATTTTTGATTAACGGTGAATAAAAGTTTAGTTTGAACTACAACCATTATTGTTGGTTATCATTAATCAATCAAATTTATTAATCTGTATTTTTCTTTAAATTATTCAAAACACATTTATAGTGACTCAGTTGGATTCATGTGTTTTGTCTGGACCAGAGGTATCCAACTCCGGTTTTCTAGAGCCCCTATCCAGCTTGTTTTCCATGTCTCCCTCCTTTAACACACCTGAATCAAATGATGAGCTCATCAGCAAGTCCTGCAGGAGCCTTATTGACCCTACTCACCTACGTCACAAAATGACGGGTCGCTGTATCCGGCCGCCATATTGTCCGTCATTTTTTAGCCCTATTCTCAATGGTTTCAATTAGTCGTGCAATTTATAGAGCAGTGCAATTTATAGAGTAGATCCATATTTGATGCCTAAATCGATGTTTTTCGACCCGCTGTCTTCGCCGTCTCTGTCTGACATCTGCTACCCTGATATTTACAACTATCTTGTCCACACAAAATCAGCCTATTCTCACGAAAGTTTGAAAAACTTTAAGAGCTTGGAGGCTTATAAATACTTCGTTGCTGGTTGGGTGAAACAGGTCCTCTTCCACGAAAATTCGGCAGGAATCTATCTTGTGCTCGGGAAGGTGAGTTAAGAAATTTTCAATTCAAAATCTTTTGTTCTTGCTAACATCCACTGTCAAGTCTAATGTATTTCATGTCATTTGTCAATGGAGCTAGGGCTTTTAATGTTTATATGGTTTAGCGATAGCACTCTCACTATATACATACATAATATGTAATAAATATGAAGTGCGATAGCACTACTCCAGATTGTCGCTAGTTGAATTTATTTTTTGGCTTTTGACCTCAATAGTGAAATTGTAAATTAATTGTATGACAATTGTCTTATTATCCCCTTATAATTATATATTTTCAGGTAGTTCATTCACAACGTCTGAGTGTATGTTGTCGGCGATTAGCCTAGCAATGATCTTAATTGTGGTTGTCAGCCCAAAACCCTCTAAATATATATTAAATGCATCTTATCAGATATAAAATGACGACTACATAATCTGTGGAAATCGTTTGGAGCCCAGTTTTCTCGTCGAATTGCAGCAGTCCATCTCGCTCTCCTCTCCGGGTCTTTCGGAATACAGTATAACTTCAAGTCTCTCCGTCTATCTTCTCTTTTATTGCAACCGACCGCCACACACGCCTTCACCATTTTGATTATTAATGTTAAAGAGCAGAAAAACACGCCATAATAGGAGGAATTTACGTAGCGGTAATGCGTCAACACGACGAGTTGACGGACAATATGGCGTGGGGGCATGGTTGTGACGTCATGTGAGTAGGGTCTATAACGATCCTCATTATTTGAGTCAGGTGTGTTGGATGAGGGAGACATGGAAAAAAAGCAGGATCGAAGACCGGAGTTGGATACCCCTGATCTACTGTTTTTAAATTTGTCCAAAACTGTAAATGTGAGTCTTAAGCAGCGTTTCCACAGAGAAGCTCAAGTAGGATAGTACGCAACCTGGACGTACAGTGGTTAGAACTAGAGGCGTCCCAAAATTTCCGATTCTTAGATTATTCGTGTTTCGGTCGTGGAAGATTTGAGAACGATTCACATACAATGTATCACAAAAGTGAGTACACCCCTCGCATTTCTGCAGATATGGTATCTAAGTGTATCTTTTCATGGGACAACACTGACAAAATGACACTTTGACACAATGAAAAGTAGTCTGTGTGCACCGTATATAATAGAGTTAATTTATTTTCCCCTCAAAATAACTCAAAATATAGCCATTAATATCTAAACCCCTGGCAACAAAAGTGAGTACACCCCTTTGAAAAATTGTACATCCCTAAATGTCCAAATTGACTACTGCTTGTCCTTCTCCCTCCAAAATGTCATCTGACTCGTTACAGGAATGCTGTCAGCATTGCTGCAGAGATTGAAGAGGTAGGGGGTCAGCCTGTTAGTGCTCAGACCATACGCCGTACTCTGCATCAAATTGATGTGCATGGCTGTCACCCCAGGAGGAAGCTTCTTCTGAAGACGGTACACAAGTAAGCCATGTGCTTTCTTGACATGTCTTCAGCAAACCGTTTGCGGGCTTTTTTGTGTACTGTTTTCAGAAGAGGTAGACTTCTCTGAAAGGGTGTTGTAGCGAACGTAATTACCTTTTTATTTAAAATACTCCTAAATTGGCAAAATCTTGACTTTAATCTATCTTTAAATGATGAAACAATTTTTAAAACTTTCACATGTCGAAAGTAGACAAAAGGGAAATTATTGAAAAACGGGAGCAATTTTAACAACTTTAATAGTTGATTCCCAACAATAAATTAATTGAATGAAGTTTAAAGCTGCTGATACATAATGAGGGAGGTATTTTATTTACTGTTTTGAAGTGTTAAATAGATAGTGAAATAGTAGTTTATTTAAGCCGGAGAGGATTTTTCTACAATTTTTGTAATTAATGTACGAAGCATTAAAAGCAGAATCGTAATTGAATTGTTAGGTGCCCCAAGACTCCCACTTCTAGTAAGAACCATAAAGTAGGATTTGCCCGACCAAAAAATGAAAGAGATCAACGGAAACAGTATTTATTTACATGTAATGACACAAAATGTATACTTAACACATACTGTATAAAGTACAGTATTTACATCGTTTTATACATTACTAGGAGACTATTCTGGTGGAGGCGCTGACGGTGTAGCTGGGATTCTTACTTTTGAGAAAAACATGGTGTTGGGCTGTTGCTGTCTTTTTTTTCTTTTTCTGCAAAATTTCCCTCTACAAGGACATAATCCCATCACAGTGAAGTGCCACAAAAGCAAAACTTCCGCCCTCTTTTATCATGTCCAATAGTTTTATCTTTTTGCTGATGATCATCATCTTCTTCTCTAGATCACTAGACTAGCTCACCAAAAAATCATTTTGACAGACAGACCAGACAGACAGAGCAGATAGACCAGACAGACAGACCAGACAGACGTGCCACTGCTGCAATCCCCCTTTGAAGCGGCAGACCGCGGGACCCCTACGGCCTACTACGCCCGGGATGGGAAAGGATCCCCACCTGGAGGGGGTGACACCCCGCCGGGGATCTGCATGGCTGCCAGTTCCCCGACTAGCAGCCACTACCCAGCACCGTGATGGTGTTGTGTGGGGAGGGTAGTGCAGTTTCTGCATTAAAATAGGAGAGCCCAGCTGAAAGGGCACTAGGACCGCCTGTTTAAACTCCTTCCCAGCCGCACATCCCAGTCCCCCTTGTTGTAGCATAATGTATGTGGTGCTTTAAAAGAGGTGCAGAAATGGCGGTGCCGGCAGTGGAAGGGTAACTGTCACGTCATACCCCAATCCAAGCGACCCCAGTCGTTCCACACCCTCGGTGTATGATGCATTATCAAGGGGGAAAACCTGAATGAGTGTGTAGGTGCCCAAAGTGAAAGAGATATTTACAGCGCAATGTGAAGAGTGCATGAGTTAAGACACAGGCTCGCGCCCGCCAGAACTGCAGGCCACAGGGCAAGTGAAGCGCCAAGGTTCTGACCCCACCCCACCTAACCTCCACCTCCAGTGCCCATCTGTCCCCAGGACACCCACTGATAAGATAATGGTTAAATGGTTATTAAATATTTGCTTTACCAATCAATGCTCACAATAAAGTTGTTGATGATTTATTGCTTTAATAAGATGTTCCATGATTGATTGCAATAAAGAGATATTTGAGTGATTGATTACTAGAGACATGTTTAGCTCTTCATAAAACTGCCTTGTCATTCTGACCGGTTCAAACCGGCCTAGTTCCACTGATCAACTTTAAGGACAAGCCGCAGACATTAAGAAACTAAACTGTCTAGTACATTTGAGAAATCATATGTTGCATTTTATCAGTTGCCAAATGCTATTGCTTCATTAATTGTTGAACTTGACACCCACCCTACATCCCGGACCGGCGGCCATTGGATAACCACCCCACTAGCAGGGGACGACTAGCCCTATCCCGGAGACCACTGACCTTGGAACCTTGGAATACAGATGACCCCGCTGACAGAAGGGCAACGGCGGCAGCCGCAGGGCCGGAGAGTCGGGCATAGGCGCAACCCCACCCACCTGCAGGCGAATGGGCCGCTTCATGAATACCTCCCCTTGCACATGCTTGAGTGGAATAGCTGGATAGATTTCCTTGGGTGTTGCAAGGTCTTAGATACACACCCAAGGAAGATCTGACTTTGTGACGCAACCGCCCCGTGGTCCGCCTCGTGTCAGAGGACAGAACTGTTGGAGTTCATCGGCAGGCCTCATAGTACTGTGTGCCCAATGTGTGCATTCCGTTGTATTTACGTTTCGATCAGATGAAAATACTGAGTTCAATTCCCACTTGGTGACAGTGTGAACGCATTTGCTTGTGTTTGTTTTTGCTAGCTTCACAGTAAGGCTTATCATGCACTTTCTTGATGACAATAACAATATAATAACTACAGTATATGCCAATAATGCAAATTATAATATATTAATAATAAGAATAAATACAATACAGTGGAAAAAAATATATATTAGGGCTGTCAAAATTATCGCGTTAACGGGCGGCAATTATTTTTTTAAATTAATCACGTTAAAATGTTTGATGCAATTAACGCACACGCCCCACTCAAACAGATTAAAATGAGAGCACAGTGTCATGGCCACTTGTTACTTGTGTTTTTTTTGGTGTTTTGTTGCCCTCTGCTGGCGCTTGGGTGCGACTGATTTTATGGGATTAAGCACCATGAGCATTGTGTAATTATTGACATCAACAATGGCGAGCTACACGTTTATTTTTTGATTGAAAATGTTACAAATTTTATTAAAATGAAAACATTAAGAGGGGTTTTAATATAAAATTTCTATAACTTGTACTAACATTTATCTTTTAAGAACTACAAGACTTTTTAGCCATGGATCACTTTCACAGAATGTTAATAATGTTAATGCCATCTTGTTGATTTATTATTATAATAAACAAATACAGTACTTATGTACCATATGTTGAATGTATATATCAGTCTTGTGTCTTATCTTTCCATTCCAAAATAATTTACAGAAAAATATGGCATATATTATAGATGGTTTGAATTGCGATTAATTACGATTAATTTTTAAGCTGTGATTAACTCGATTAAAAATTTTTAACGTTTGACAGCCCTAATGTATTTGTATATGTATATATATTTATTTAGATGGCATATAGGTTACCAAGTACGTATACAGTATATTTCATTATTATACTGAAAATGTGTATTACCTTGGTGTTAAATTCTCTCTAAAAAAAAAACAACAACAAAAAAACATTTGAAATACTGGACTACAAGTAATAACTGTGACACAACCAATCATGGATTTCTCATTTAAAGTTGAAAATAATCATTTTTTGACAATGATTTATGAGAACCAGTTTAGGTAAGCAATTGCTCTCAGAGATTATCTCCTGAGAGGGCCTCATTGTGTCAGCAAGGCTTTGAAAGTCACTCTGTCTAAATTGCATTGAAGACATACTGTTTCATAAATGTTTTAAAGCCTTTGAGTGACACACTGACAAAAATATGAGCATATTGTTCTTCCAACTTTAAAAGCTGACAGAAAACATGGCCGCACAATCTTCAACGAAAGGCACTTGCAGGAGTATTGTTTTAGTCGTGCCATGCTTTTTGCTATACAGTAGGTAGTTCTTGCTTATTACAAGTTTCATCTGCACCCTGTTCTAGCCATAAGTTGTTTGATGTATTTCTAATTACTTCTTTGATACTGCATTTTCTGTGTTTGTCCTTGTGTAGGTTGGTTCTGCTTTGTATCAATGCCCATGCCTTCTCTGTGGCTCCATCCCAACTCTCTTTTTTGTTCAACTCGCATGCATTGAATTTGTTTCTTAGCAATGACCTTTGACTATCTTCGTTAGTTGCTTGTTGTGCTTCATATTCATGTGCTCTTTTTGGTTATAATGAATCTTACATGTGCATATTTACTCTGTAGAACATTAAATGAATAAGTATTCATTTTATTCTGTGGCATAAACTCATTTTGATGTTAACCAAGCAATATCGTTTGCTGAGAGTGGTAATCAGTTCTGACCTTACTTGCATTTGAATATTCATTCTCAGTATGAGCTCTATTTCAAGGTACTATGAATCAATTTAGTCTGAAAAAAAAAAGTGTAAAGCAAGATCTTGTTTTAAAGTAATTTATTGTTATATGTTTGTGATTCTATCCCTGACTCAGTATGAACAAGTTCTACAACATACAGTTCTTGCTTATACATGCCAAACCTCAACAGTGTTTGGGGTAATGTATTACAAAGTAATGTAATTTCCTTATTTTTTCTCGAGAAATGAAGAAACGTATTGCACCACACCTTAAAATGCGTAGGACAGGATAAAAAAAGTCCTAAATAGCATTATTATGTGAATTAGAATCATATTTTGAGACGATTCGACTACGGTATTTTTCGGACTATAAGTTGCATTTTTTGGGGAAATTTGCTTGATAAAATCCCACACATAGAACAGATATGTCATCTTGAAAGGCAATTTAATATTAAAATACAATAGAGAACAACATGCTGAATAAGTGTACATTATGATCATGTTACATGATGCATGAACAACGAAATGCGAATATACTGTCCTCACCAGGACGCTATGGCTCGGTCCTGGCTATACAGTGAGATAAACTCCCAAATGACGATGCTGGACGTCCGTATAATTTGCTGACTTTTTTTTTGGCCGTCGTTATGACACCATAATTTGAAGAGTGAAACTAAAAATAGAAATAATAGAAATCATTTTCATCCTCGATACCAAACAGGTTCGCATCAACGTAAGTAAACGATAAATAGCCGCTATTACAGCAACGACACAAACTTTTAGCATGCGTTCGCTAGAATTAGCACATTGTTCAAACAACCACACGACTGGCTCTAAGTGTCCGAACGCTGGTGGAAAACACACAACAACAACAGAAAAGATGATACACACAGGCGTTGCCTCTGTAGAGATATTATACAAGCATAAACAATGAACGTAGGTTCACAGCCGTGTTTCTCTCTCCCTCTCTCTCTCTATCTCTTTCTCGCCCACTCGCTCAGATGCTGTCCATCTTCTTCTGGCGTGTGAGCGCTCAACTTCGCGTAAACAGACTTCGTGTGAAAGTGCCACAAACTAAAAGCATGCATTTCAATATAAAAAAGTCAATAATACAATTCAACACACATTGCCAAAGGCAAAACGCGAACGTGGCCGTAGCTATTAAGAGTTATTCAGATAACTATGGCATAAAGAACATGCTAACAAGTTTACCAAACCATCAGTGTCACTCCAAAACACCAAAATAACATCAAAAATTATATCATAATGTATTAATAATTTCACACATAAGTCGCTCCTGAGTATAAGTCGTACCCCCAGCCAAACTATGAAAAAAAACTGCGACTTATAGTCTGAAAAATACGGTATATACAACAATTTGGCAAAGTGCAGATGATGAGAAATTAGTCTTTTAATCCGCCGTTTAGCCACGCCTACCATTATAGGGCTCTAGCGGCTCCAAAAGGAGGATGACGTCGGCAGGGTAACTGTTTAATCTGATTTACAATTCAACCCATTGAGGGGGAATTATTCAGAATGAGGAAAATGCGACGAAGAGAGCTGCGAAATTCATTGTTTCAGTCTCTCTACTCCAATATTTTTAAAGGATATTCTTTTTATCAAAGTTTTTTCCCCCAATTGCTAAATAAATGGTATGGTCATGACAAATAACAGTCTTGTGCTAAATGGAATATGAAATAATAAAAATTCATTTATTTACATGGCAAAATTACTCCATAATGGTCAAAACTGTTGACTTCCTCTTTACTGTCGCACTTCCCGAACGATATTTTATGCCACCATAGTTCGTCAGGGTTTTGTCATTTCCCTGCCCCGGTTTCGGAGAATGTAAACAAGAGGCGTGACAGCTAGCCGACATGCTAACCCGAACCGAGTGGTGTCTCAAAAGTCTTATTTTCGCTTTTCGAAGTGAAAAATCACACAAAACTAGCCCGGTTCATATCAGACGGGGCGGGGTTGTCGCAACCCTCCCGGCGGCGAGCAAGTTACAGCTCGTTCTCCTGCTACGGACAGGAGAGCTCGCCAAAAGACCGCTAAAAATAGTGACTTTACCCGTGAGCTGATAGGCTACGCACATCGTAGCCTCGCCCAGCCTTTTACATTACATGAGGATTTAAACAACAAGATCTCAAGGCTCATTTTTAGCATGACCTATCAGCATTTTTACAAACTTTGAGAGCACCCAAAGCCCACTACAAAACCTACACAACATCCGGGGGAGTTTGAACCTTTTTTACATTTTTTTAACCCGAAAATGGGGCACTCTATCTTGCCAAACACCTCCAGGACTATTATTTCCCGCTTTTGGAGCACCCAAGGCTCGCTACAAACCTCCAACCCTACCGGGTAAAATTTCAACAACTTTTACCCGCACATGGAGCACTGACTCTATAAAATCTGCCATCTGACCGTGAAACATTTGTTTTTCTCAAGAATAAACACTTTGGCACACTTCAACAGTTGTTGACATCAAACTGTTCTTTCAGCATTATGAAGAAATAAAAATGAGTCTGAATGGAGGTAGACGTACATATTAGTTTAGGGGGGGACAGGGGAAAGGGGGGACATACAAAATGTCTATGGAGTCACAGGAGTGCCAAAATTAAAACTAAATAAATGAATGAATAAATAAATATAAAGAGAAATATATAAATGAATAAGTAAATACATGAACGAATAAATATATATAAAGAGAAATAAGTATATAAATAAATACAAAATATAACGGTATACGTTGTCATTGACATTTACTTTTGGTCATTAACAACCACAAACAGAAAAAAACAATGACAATATTTTTCATTGACTTTTACTTTCTGTCATTGAACACCACAAACGGAAAAAACAATGACAATTGTATTTTTTGCCTTTGCCTTTTCTGTTTGGCTTTTAAATCGTCATTGTCATTTGTCGATCGCCTTTCCTCTTCGGGAATGTAAATGGCAAACGCGCAGAGAAAGGGTCTGTCAATCAAAGGACGTTGGGCGGGGCTTTCCAACCAGGAGTAGTAGTCGATAACTGATTATTCCTAGTTTAACTGAAGGAAAGTGAAGTCGGTTATCAAGTTGCACGTGCGGTTTTTATGGATAGGATAGACTGATTAGATATGGACATGGAAAGACTTTTTACGTGATAGATTCAACGATAGAAATCCATTTTTTTAGACCGGTAAAAAAATATATATTATAAAATATATTATTCGACACACATTCCAGACCATTCAAAGAATAATTATTTTCTATGTCCGAATCTTCGCGTTTATAACCATGACGACATTGGAGGAAGTGGCGTAGTGCAGTCACCCAAAACAGCCGCGGTCGCGCTTGGGTAGCCGTACGGCGCATGTGTGGAAAGTTAAACCAGGAATAATCAGTTATCGACTACTATTCCTGGTTGGAAAGCCCCTTCCAACGTCATTTGATTGACAGACCGTTTCTCTGCGCATTTAAGCCAGACAGAAAAGGCAAAGGCAAAAAATACAATTGTCATTGTTTTTTCCGTTTGTGGTGTTCAATGACAGAAAGTAAAAGTCAATGAAAAATATTGTCATTGCTTTTTCCGTTTGTGGTTGTTAATGACCAAAAGTAAATGTCAATGACAAAGTATACCGTTATATTTTCATTTATTTATATATGTATTTCTCTTTATATTTATTTATTCATTCATTTATTTACCTATTCATTTATTTATTTATATATTTATTTCCCTTTATATTTATTTATTCGTTCATTTATTTACCTATTCATTTATATATATTTATTCATTCATTCATTTATTTATTTATTTATTTTTAATTTTGGCACTCCTGTGACTCCATAAATGTCCCCTATAATTGGAAATAAAGCAAAACAAGTTACAACAATGTTTTTTCCTGACTAAATTGAAACATGCCTGTCATTTCAAGATGTCCCACGCACACTTAAATCAATCCACTGACAGCAACACAAGCCGACTGAATAGAAGTGGATATATCTTACACACAAATCTTCAAACTGCCACAGCCCCCGCACATCTATCTGTAGAAACAGTATTCAGCCTGAAAGAGTGTTGGCAAAAACAAGGTCTTCTGTACCTTTAGTATTTTAAGATGACGATGGCCTGGCGTTACCTTAAATGATCAGAGGATATGCATGATTTAGTTTGGAAGGTAGCTGAATGTCAAGATTGCTTCACTGTTACCAAACGCAAGTATCACAGCAGCAACTATGAAACAGTGTTTTCTTATTATGTTAAAAAAAATACCTTGATTGAAGCTTTTCAATATTATCCTTAGTACAGTGTTTCACAAAAGTGAGATATTAAGTGAGATATTGCAGATATTAAGTATATCTTTTCATGGGACAACACTGACAAAAAATGACACTTTAACACAATGAAAAGTAGTCTGTGTGCAGCTTATATAATAGAGTTAATTTAGTTCCCCCTCAAAATAACTCAAAATATAGCCATTAGTATCTAAACCCCTGGCAACAAAAGTAAGCATGGGAACTATGTATATCCTTAAATGTCCAACTTGAGTACTGCTTGTCATTTTCCCTCCAAAATGTCATGTGACTTGTTACAGGAGTGCTGTCAGCATTGCTGCAGAGATTGAAGAGGTGAGGAGTCAGCCTGTTAGTGCTCAGACCATACGCCGTACTCTACATCAAATTGGTGTGCATGGCTGTCACCCCAGGAGGAAGCCTCTTCTGAAGACGGTACACAAGAAAGGCCGCAAAGAGTTTGCTGAAGACATTTCAACAAAGCACATGGATTACTGGAACCATGTCCTATGGTCTAATGAGACAAAGATTAATTTGTTTGGTTCCGATGGTGTCAAGCATGTGTGGCGGCGACCAGGTGAGGAGTACAAAGATAAGTGTGTCATGCCTACAGTCAAGCATGGTGGTGGGAATGAACCCCCCCCCCCACCAACTCTTCAATCTCTGCAGCAATGCTGACAGCATTCCTGTAATGAGTCATATGACATTTTGGAGGGAAAATGACAGAATGACACTCAATTTGAACATTTAGGGATGTACGTAGTTCCCATGCAATGTACCGTATTTTTCGGACTATAAGTCGTAGTTTTTGTCATAGTTTGGCTGGGGGTGCGACTTATACTCAGGAGCGACTTACGTGTGAAATTATTAACACATTAACATATCATTTCACTTTTTATTTTGGTGTTTTGGAGTGACACTGATGGTTTGGTAAACTTGTTAGCATGTTCTTTATGCTACAGTTATCTGAATAACTACAGTACCTTGCAAAAGTATTCGGCCCCCTTGAACCTTGCAACCTTTCGCCACATTTCAGGCTTCAAACATAAAGATATAAAATTTTAATTTTTTGTCAAGAATCAACAACAAGTGGGACACAATCGTTAAGTGGAACAACATTTATTGGATAATTTAAACTTTTTTAACAAATAAAAAACTGAAAAGTGGGGCGTGCAATATTATTCGGCCCCCTTGCGTTAATACTTTGTAGCGCCACCTTTTGCTCCAATTACAGCTGCAAGTCGCTTGGGGTATGTTTCTATCAGTTTTGCACATCGAGAGACTGACATTCTTGCCCATTCTTCCTTGCAAAACAGCTCGAGCTCAGTGAGGTTGGACGGAGAGTGTTTGTGAACAACAGTCTTCAGCTCTTTCCACAGATTCTCGATTGGATTGAGGTCTGGACTTTGACTTGGCCATTCTAACACCTGGATACGTTTATTTTTGAACCATTCCATTGTAGATTTGGCTTTATGTTTTGGATCATTGTCCTGTTGGAAGATAAATCTCCGTCCCAGTCTCAGGTCTTGTGCAGATACCACCAGGTTTTCTTCCAGAATGTTCCTGTATTTGGCTGCATCCATCTTCCCGTCAATTTTAACCATCTTCCCTGTCCCTGCTGAAGAAAAGCAGGCCCAAACCATGATGCTGCCACCACCATGTTTGACAGTGGGGATGGTGTGTTCAGGGTGATGAGCTGTGTTGCTTTTACGCCAAACATATCGTTTTGCATTGTGGCCAAAAAGTTCAATTTTGGTTTCATCTGACCAGAGCACCTTCTTCCACATGTTTGGTGTGTCTCCCAGGTGGCTTGTGGCAAACTTTAAACGAGACTTTTTATGGATATCTTTGAGAAATGGCTTTCTTCTTGCCACTCTTCCATAAAGGCCAGATTTGTGCAGTGTACGACTGATTGTTGTCCTATGGACAGACTCTCCCACCTCAGCTGTAGATCTCTTCAGTTCATCCAGAGTGATCATGGGCCTCTTGGCTGCATCTCTGATCAGTTTTCTCCTTGTTTGAGAAGAAAGTTTGGAAGGACAGCCGGGTCTTGGTAGATTTGCAGTGGTCTGATGCTCCTTCCATTTCAATATGATGGCTTGCACAGTGCTCCTTGAGATGTTTAAAGCTTGGGAAATCTTTTTGTATCCAAATCCGGCTTTAAACTTCTCCACAACAGTATCTCGGACCTGCCTGGTGTGTTCCTTGGTTTTCATAATGCTCTCTGCACTTTAAAACAGAACCCTGAGAATATCACAGAGCAGGTGCATTTATACGGAGACTTGATTACACACAGGTGGATTCTATTTATCATCATCGGTCATTTAGGACAACATTGGATCATTCAGAGATCCTCACTGAACTTCTGGAGGGAGCTTGCTGCACTGAAAGTAAAGGGGCCGAATAATATTGCACGCCCCACTTTTCAGTTTTTTATTTGTTAAAAAAGTTTAAATTATCCAATAAATGTTGTTCCACTTCACGATTGTGTCCCACTTGTTGTTGATTCTTGACAAAAAAATTAAATTTCATATCTTTATGTTTGAAGCCTGAAATGTGGCGAAAGGTTGCAAGATTCAAGGGGGCCGAATACTTTTGCAAGGCACTGTATTAATAGCTATTGTGTTCTGCCTTTGGCAATGTGTGTTCAATTGTATTATTGACTTTTATATATTGAATTGCATGCTTTTAGTTTGTGGCGCTTTCATGCCCAAGTGGGGCCACACTCGCTCTTGTTTACCTGAAGAAGCGTGCTCAAACGCCAGAAGAAGACGGACAGCTATGCAGCGAGAGTGGACAAGAGAGAGAGAGAGAGAGAGAGAGAGAGAGAGAGAGAAACACGGCTGCGAACCTACGTTCATTGTTTATGCTTGTAAAATATCTCTAGAGAGGCAACGCCTGTGTGTATCATCTTTTCTGTTGTTGTTGTGTGTTTCCCACCCGCGATCGGACACTCAGAGCCAGTTGTGTGGTTGTTTGAACGATGTGCTAATGCTAGCGAATGCATGCTAACCGTTTGTGTCATTGCTTTAATAGCAGCTAGTTATCATTTATTTACGTTGATGCGAACCTGTTTGGTATCGAGGGCGAAATTGTATTATTTCTATTTTTGGTTTCACTCTTCAAATGGTGGTGTCATAACGACGGCCAAAATAAAGTCAGCAAATTATACGGACGTCCAGCATCGTCATTTAGGAGTTTAGCTTGCTGTATAGCCAGGACCTAGCCATAGCGTCCTGCTGAGGACAGTATATTCGCATTTCATTGTTCATGCATCATGTAACATTATAATACTGTACACTTATTCAGCATGTTGTTCTGTATTGTATTTTTAAATTAGATGACATATCTGTTCTATGTGGAATATATCTAGTAAATTTCCCCCCAAAATGTGAATTATACTCCGGTGCGACTTATATATGTTTTTTTCCTCTTCGTTGGGCATTTTATGGCTGGTGCGACTTATACTCAGGTGCGACTTATAGTCCGAAAAATACGGTACTCATTTTTGTTGCTAGGGGTTTAGATATTAATGGCTATTTTTTGAGTTATTTTGAGGGCAAAATAAATAAACTCTATTATATAAGCTGCACACAGACTACTTTTCATTGTGTCAAAGTGTAATTTGGTCAGATATACTTAAATATTTGCAGAAATGCGAGCGGTGTACTCACTTTTGTGATAAACTATAAATTAAATAAAGTAACTGAATTATTGAAAACAGCTTTTTGATAGTTGTGTGAAAAATACTCAGAGCCAAATTCGTAACCAGTACCAACCTTTTTATTTTTAACTGTGGACTACAGAAATAAAGCTTTTTTTTATTTTATTTATTCATTTTTTTATCCCCTACACTTTTGGAGAGGTACAACTTACAAGGGTGTAAAAAAATGTTGATCAGTGAATAAAATACAGTACTGCAAGCGTTTTCCAGAGGAAGTCTAAAACAACACACATGCATGCAGACAAACCCAGTGGCTGTGATGAAGTCTGCTGGTGGAGCGATAACTCAGTCTGCCCTGGAGTCTACTGATCCACTGCTTGCTATAGCCATTTGTCAGAGCTGACTTGAAACTCCCTGTAGCCATTCCATGCTGCTATCCAGCAGTTTCCAAATGACGGGTGAAATCATTACAGGCAGACCAGCAATAGTTAATGGCACTGAATTGAAATCTGTATGTCTGATAGCTATAAAGTGAAATACCTGTAAACTGTACCAGTGTATGTTCAACAATTAGTTTGTTACCATTGACAGTGATTGAATTCAAATTCCTATGTTGGACTTTGTAAGGTGACCAAACATCCTCTTTTGCGCGGACATGTCCACTTTTTACATCCTGTCCGGTGCGTCCGGCTGGGTTTTATAAATTCATGAAAACGTTTTTTTTTAACTTACAATTTGCACAGAATGCTACGGTAGTGTGCTGCCTGTGACATGTTCCCTTAGAGCCTGCCCAGTTGTTAAGACTTGTGTTCAATATGTACATAATCAAATGCTGTGTACCTAAAAGTGTAGTTAAGTCAAAAATACTGTTATTCTACTTTGGATACAAATTTGCGCATGCATGTGCACTCACAGACTGGCTTTATCATGGTGTGAACTGTAAATTCTCATTCACAAACAAGCCTTCATGAGTCGTTACATCAGGAGCTCACAGGTTATCGGTATGTACATTTGCTAAACTTACCTTTCGGCAACTTTTGACTTCTTTCGGAGCTTTATACTGGTGTGATCTGTTAAATCACATTTGATGTTGCATCGTTACGCTGCTGATGATTGTCAACTTTTATAGTATTGTTTGATTTTTGCTTCGGCTACCGGTGCTAGCTGTCAGTGAGGTAAGCCACGCTAGGCATTATGGGTTTGGAAACATGCTGGTTGAATTGTTTCTCAGTTTATTTTAGTTATTGTTTGCGTGTAATCTAAAACACTGAATGACAATAATAATTGAGTGGGAATAACAATTTGTCCAGACTGAAACATATTGTAATAACTGAAAGGAGATGCATGGAATTTTGTTGCTGCCTAGGTGGATTGTATGTGTATGATGGGGGAGATGGATGTTTGTGGCAGGGCAAATGTTATTTCAATAATGTGTAGCCTGTATCTTGCACTGTGTGGCAGCACCTAACCTGATTATTGAAAATTCTATACAGTATAGTCATAACTTTTTAAAACTTTTCTCTTTCAATTGGCTGACCTCAACATAACATCTCATCCTAAGCACAACTCTTTTCTATGTCCTTTTCTGTGTTGAAACCACATCTGACAGCATCAGACATCTCTTCTTTTGGCAATTCAAGCTTCTCAAGCTCAATGTCATTTTCACTAACACATCTTGCCATTTTGCATAACTACTGGCTGACTCTCAGCTCTCAAGTCAATGGACTCGAGGTACCTATTTATACCTGGCATTCATGACCTGAGCACAGACTTGACGACCTCCATGTCCAGACTGGAAATTTCAACAGGAGAGGACACTTCCTTACCGGGCACTGGGTGGGCAGGTAGGTATCGGCGGAGGAAGTGGCCCTTTCTAGATACGAAGTAGTTTAAGTTTGAACTTGCAACATTTGAGTATTGACTTGACAAGTTTGGTTGAAAGAACGTACTTCTGGTGAAGAAAACACCGTTTCTCAATAGCAAGAACAGTAACTTAGGACATGGAACAGCTGCAGTACAAGCCCAATGATCTTATCGATTTTAAATTCCACTTAAATTCCCTGGTTAAAATAAAATAAAAAATGTTATTTCAATACATGACTGAATATGATATGTTATTAATATCAGAAGAATATGTCGGACATCTAATTTTTACTGTCGATTGTTCACACCTTCACCATTGCAAACTGCAATTTGGACTGTGAACCTCTAGGATGAGTCTGCACCGATGCATTTTCAATATGGGTGTGGGGAAAACAATCGTTTATATTCAACTGGACTTACCAGTTGCAAACTTAGAATAGCGTACCGCTCGAATGCTATTTTTAGACTGTGACGTCGCCATCATAACGCGGAAGTGGGACATTATACACACACCTGACGTACAATCCATTATATTTCTGCATTTTTTTCCGGTAATCTTTCAAAAATAAAAATGCCGATCAAACACTGCTGATATGGAACTTGTAGAAACAACTCTAGACATTACGACATATGAATGATGTTTTCTTCATACGTTTCCCCAAACCAAAAACTCGGAGGAAAAAATGTGAAGAATGGATCAACTTGCGCGATGTCCAAAAGACCAGTTTAACAGCAGCAAGGTGAAGCCATTATCATTTCATATGCAGTAAACATTTTGTTGGGGGCCATGGTCCTTCAGAGGACGAAGAGGTAAGCCATTTTGATATTTTTACTTACTTATTAGTGTGGCGTTCTGCCTTGTTGCTTCTGTCTGCCAATGAATGACCAGAAAAAAAATTAAAATGGTATCTGATTGCCTCTGCTACCTTTTCTGTTGTAAAATAACAACTTTAGTAAGGAAAAGTGTAAATAAATTATAGAATGAAGATGTGCTCTTAATGAAAAAATTAAAAGCGTTCGTTGGCTGTCACCGAGTAGCATTTGCGATCGCTACACAAAAATAGCAATGTAATTTGCCCCCAAGAACGGTCAGAGACGTAAGACAACCAGAGGATATAATATATAAGAAAGACAGGGCATATAGTGGTAAAGGATAGATTGTTGAAAAAGGAGAATGTCATCGTCAGTGGAGTAAGAAAAAGCTGTCGATAAAAAAAGCTAAGGCTAAGTTTAGGTCGGCTCGGCTCTTTTTCCCATCTTTTTCAGCCCTCGACACTCAAGGCATCGCTTTAACTGAACATTTCTATGTGCTTCCACATCTTTACCAGTGAATTTGACACCATTTTCGGACAGAATTGGTAGGTTTGGCTCAGTAAACATCTCGTTCGTACACTATTTCCATTAATTTACTATTGGGGACAAACGGGAGGTTGACCCGCCTAGCCACAATTGCTAACGTCATGAATATTAATGAGCAAAAATGACGAGTTGCTTGCGGTACGCCATTGTGAAAGTGCTTGTTCTAACACAGGTGACATTTCCACATGACAAGTCTATAACGATCTGAAACCGACAAGTAAGCATTTTGTGACTTTTAATATTACAGTACGTATTATATTTCGTATCGTCACATCCTTGGATCACATACCATTTTCATGGTGTATAAAGTGGCGCATATGATTTTTTTATGTTGGCGCAGTCCACGCTGCCTGTACATCTGTGTACTTCCTCATACAACGTGATAGTCAACCTTGCACAGATTCACAGAAAGTCACTCATTTTACTTATACATGTTAAACATGTCCAGTACTTTTAAGGTTAATCATTGTAGTTTGAAGACTTTTTGTAATGCTACATCTTAAGGCTCATGTCCCTATTTCTCTGTCTGTTGCCGTGACCACTTTTTCTTCGCCCTTAAGAGGAAGTATATTTTTTCTGGGACTTAGGCAGCTTACAGAGCCACTGAATTTGGCATACTTTGTCGACTTGGCCCAATTAGAAGATTCCCTTCGGTTTGGAGTAAGGGCATGGCTGCACAGCTCAGTAGCACCTCCTTTTTTTGTAGGACCCTCTTCAATAAGATTTTTTTTTCCCCAGGTGTGTGAATGTATTTCTCATCCCCAAAAAGAGGAAATTTTCGCGCATGTTAGGTTCTCATTAGATGATTAGAGGGCGACGATGTGCAACCACCCCGACCTGCGTGCCCTCCGAGTTTGCGTGACGTCCGGGTTGCGCCATACTGCCAGGGCCCTTTCAATCCTGCTTGCAGGGCTAGTTTATTTTTGCTTTTTTTTTATTTTTTATTTTTTTATTACCCTTTATTTAGCCACATTTTGAGATGAACACTAGATGCATTTTTATTCTGTGACTTCAACTAAATAAATGCTATTAATTATTTTCTTATTATTATTTTTTTTAATTATTTTATTTTTTGGGGCGTGGGGGAGCAGCATGTTAACGCTTTGTGAGAATCAAAAACATACCATATGTGGTTTAAATGCAAATTAGAACAAGGTATCTTCAGTATAAACTAAACCACTTGCTATAGTGAACATTTCAGTCACGTCACACAGCAGTTTTGTCTTGCTCATAAATTGTTTAAAGAGGATAAAAATTAAACACTGGTAATTTAAGCAAAGACTGTATAATTACACTATATTCTCTTGCAGAGGTGCCTTTCTCTTTGCTTTAGGCCATTCTTGAGCCGACTCATGCAAAAAAACACATTTTAGTTTTCTCCAAATAGCTTATTGAACCTGCAGGGCAGACATGAATAATCAGGATGTAATTCCAGCAACATGAAGCCTGACAATATTATGAGTAATAATGGCATTTATTATTTGCACTTCCACAGCATATTAATTGACCGGGCATATGAAGAAGAAACAGATGAAATAAGTACGGTTTGAATAAAATCACCCCTGAATATATGATTTATTGGCACACTTGTCCTAATACTGGGTTCTGAAAGAGCATCTATCACAGCATAGGCCTGTGACGTTTTAAAATTATGAGGCCATTTTGTGGTTGTATTATAGAGGCTATATGAGCATTTCTGAAGCTGCATTACTCATGAATATGACGCACAGACAGTTTGCTATGTGATGTGTGTTCAACCGACGCACTGCGGGCCATATCCTTCCACAACATTTTGTACACAATAAAACTTAAGCTTTATTAAGTAATTATTATTTTAATGTTTTTAAATGAGTTACCATAATTTAAATGTAAAACAGTTCTAATCACTGATTCCCATTTTGGAATATTTTTGTCGAATAATTCTATATACCGTGATTTTCGGACTAAAAGGCACACCTTACTATAAGCCACCACCCACCAAATTTGACATGAAAACAGCATTTATTCATAGATAAACCACACTGGACTATAAGCCGCAACTGTCCCCATTGTATTATGGGATATATAAACCAAAAGGTAATAATCGGTAACACTTTATTTGACAGTGGCGTCATAAGACTGTCATAATTATGATATTACACTGTCATGAGCATTAATGAATGCTCATGACAGATGTAATTTTGTGTCATCCGGCAAATTATCTCACTTTTGAATGGATGTAAACGATCCGACCTGGACATAAATGGAGTTAGTGACAAAATTTGCCGGATGACACTTACTGACATCTGTCATAAGCATTTATTAATGCTCATGACAGTGTCATGTCATAATTATGACGGTCGTATGATAGTCTTATAACGCCTATTACCTATTAACTTATTAACCCAAATAAATGAACAAATAAGACACACTGGACTATGACCTGCAGGATTCAAAATATAGGAAAAAAGTTGAGGCTTATAGTCTGAAAATTACAGTAATTTGCGACTGTTAACTGCAACTTATTAGTCGTTTAAAATGGGCAGCTCACACAATGTAGCTTACGTTTGACCACATTTGTATTCGACATTTGACCATTAATCATCCTGAACCACACTGCTCTGATCGGGTTATGTAATGTGCGATGACTCAATAAGCATATTGCAGTATGCGCAGCACAGTGTACAATAGTATATAAAATATACTGCAATAAACAGTAGGTAAATTAAAAGACATTGTCAAAGCGCTTTGAACATCTCAAAATACGGAAAAGCGCTATGCAATTAAGCACGTACACTGTAAAAAAGCTGAGTTTGCTTTTTTTTTGTTTTTTTTTTATAGTAAACTTGCTGCCTGAGAAAATGTAATTTATGTTATTGACAATAATTTGGTGCAATTTACTTAAGTGTAAAGACTCAAATTATCCTTTATACTGTACTGCAGTACTTATATTGATTTAAGTGAATTAGCTTGTAGTAATTTATTTATTTTGAGTACAGCGAACTCAAAATAAATAACTTATAAATAACTTATTTATTGTGAGATTATTGTGTGATACCTTAGTTCGCTTTAGTGCTACTCAATTATCATATGCAGGTGAACTTTTTTTTACCTGAAATGATTCTACATATTGTATTATATTATAAACAGCAAATGCAAAGTCAATTAATAAAATATTTTCAAACAGGGATAACACTCAATGGTTTAATTCAGGGGAATTAAACAGTTTCTAAAAGAGTAAAATATTTACTTATCGAATATATATGAAGTAAGTGAAGGTGAAGAGGTGGGGGGGTCATTTCCACCACCATGCTTGACTGTAGGCATGACACACTTATCTTTGGACTCCTCACCTGTTCGCAGCCACACATGCTTGAGACCATTGGAACCAAACAAATTAATCTTCATCTCATCAGACCATACGACATGGTTCCAGTAATCCATGTGCTGTGTTGACATGTCTTCAGCAAACTTCTTTGGGGGCTTTCTTGTGTACCGTCTTAAGAAGAGGCTTCCTCCTGGGGTGACAGCCATGCACACTAGTTTGATATAGAGTACGGCGTATGGTCTGAGCACTAACAGGCTGACCCCTGCCTCTTCAATCTCTGCAGCAATGCTGACAGCACTCCTGTAACGAGTCACTTGACGTTTTGGAGGGAAAATGACAAGCAGTACTCAAGTTGGACATTTAAGGACATACATAGTTCCCATGCTTACTTTTGTTGCCAGGGGTTTAGATACTAATGGCTATATTTTGAGTTATTTTGAGGGGAAAATAAATTATATAAGGCGCACACAGACTACTTTTAATTGTGTCAAAGTTTCATTTTGTCAGTGTTGTCCCAAGAAAAGATATACTTATGTATCTGCAGAAATGCAAGGGGTGTACTCACTTTTGTGATTTACCTTATGTATATATATAAGCTTTGGTTTAAAGAAATTAGAAACATCCATCTTGCCTCCTCAGGTGTAGTGTTGGCTAAGCAGAGCAAAGGACAATTTCTAAGGTGCTAGTCAATTGATCTGTTCTAAAAAATAATTTTAACCTATTATGAAATACGTTGTAGGATTCTTGTTCATTTCATTCATTTTCCTAGTTTGTTTTATTGCTTTACAAGTTTTATTGACAACATTTTTAACGGCTAGGTCTTTAGTTTAAAGGGCTAGTTCAGAATTTTTGACATTAAGCATAATCTTCAAGTTAGCGGGGGTTTAAGTAGTTGGTGGAGTTGCTTTCAACAAATTCTGTGCATTTTGTCAGTTATTTGTTAGTTTTAGGGCTCGTAGTGGCTGAGCTAGTGCGAGTCAATGGCTCATTGGTCAATGCCTGCTTAGCATGCCAATAAAAAAATAATTATAAACAGATAGTCATAACAGACAAACAAATAAATTGAAAATGCAAAACATTTTTGCAAATATCCATACAGCCATAACAATGTCACACCAAAGTGGTTAAATTCCTTCAGGATTTTTTTTTTGATGCGTATTGCACCTTTCAAAATTAAGAAATACGGGACACCCCCCTCGAGCCCACAGCTGGACAGGCAGAAAAAAAGGGACATCCTCAAAACTCCTAAAATGCATAGAAATGTATCTATTCATATACTGTACGGTATTAGTTCAATATGGAACACAACATTTAATTCCCAATTACGGATTGCTCCTTATTTCAAGGGATAGGTGGCAACCATAGCGACCACAATAGAGTTGAGTGCTTCGGCCACTCATCAGTCTGATAGATGTGACTCAGATGTGATATCACTCTGCCCTGCTTGCCTTGATACCCTGTTCCCCGCAAATGCTGCTGTTCATTCTACAATTTTTGACATGTAATGGTAAGTTTTATTAACTTCATCCTGAAACATAGCCAACACTATATATTGCATGGGTCATCGGTGATTCTTATATGTAAGTTGTAAGATAAGTTGTTTTTGATTGGAATGCTAAGCAGGCACCATTGACTCACGCTAGCTTAGCCACTCCGGCCCTGAAACTAACAGATAACCAACAAACTGCATAGAATTTGTTAAAATCAACTTCACCTACTAATTAAACCCCTGCTAACTCGAAGATCAATCCTTAAGTCAAAAATTCTGAGCTTTCCCTTTAATTCATTTAAATGGCACTGAAACCCTCAAGTTGTGAGGGTCTGCAAAAGAAATAATTTTGAAATCATGGTCTATTGTAAAAATCTTTATTGTGCAGGTTTTACCCTCAACTGAAAGCCTGTGTAACCAAAGTGGAAGCACTACTTGCTTCAATAGACAGCAGGTCTAATAGCCTTTCAACAATCAATACTTTAGCCCTCTGGCGAATTGCCTTAAATAAAAGCCTGTGTTTTTGTTCATTTGAAAGTAATATTAGAATAGTATCCATATAACAAGTGTGGCACTTTCTCAGTAATCAGCATAAGGATCAGTGCCAATTAGTAAGCTTAATTGGGATTTACATTTCCTGTAATACTGGCCAGGAAATCACTTAGGTTACAATTTGTGGAACGTCACATTATTTTTAGAGATATTTTATAATGCAGGATTAGGATGTCTTTATTGCCAATGCACATGTTAAAGAGTAATGAAATAGATTACAGATCAAAACTCAACAAGAGAACAGTTACAATGAACACTTACATAAGTAGACAGAACAGGATGCCTGCAGGATCGACATTAGGCGCCTCAGGTCATTAGATGAACATAGAGGGAAGGGGAGGAGAGAATCTCATTCCTAAGAGGAAAAGAGAAAAATCGAAAAATAAAACGGCAGCCCTCGTGTGAGTGCCACCAGAGATGCCTTGGGTATTTAGTTTCAAAAATATTTTAAGAAAAATAAGGAAGTACTAAAAAATAAACACTTAAAATAAATAAAAGTCAAAGGAATCAAAACTTACTTCAACAGGTAATACTATGGGGGGGTCTGTATACACTGTAACCTGTTTTCATAAAAACAAAAATAAATATATAAATTAATTAATTAATCAATTAATTCAAAAATTATATATATATATATATATATATATATATATATATATATCAGAGGTTGCGCTAGACATTTTCGTTGTCTGTCATTTTGACTGACAGGGTCATAAAAATCCGGTCATAGTCTATTTTTACCTGTCACTTAAATTTTTAAAATGATAATGATGACATATTCAATAGTATTTAGTATTCATTCATTTTTAATTAATATTGTAACGTTTGCTTGGCGGCGAAAAATTAGACACGGAAGTCATGGTATTTTTCTCCCTTTTTACTCTGCTTACCGCCAACAACTCCGCCCCCAAAGAAAAAGAGGCAACGATATAGACCCCAATCACCAACGTCACACAATGATCTTAATTGTGGTTGTAAGCCCAAAATCTTCTAAATAATATATTAAATGCATCTTACCAGATATAAAAAGACTACTACATAGTCTGTGGTGATCGTTTGGTGCCCAGATTTCTTGTCGAATTACAGCAGTCCATCTCGCTCTCATCTTCGGGTCTCTCAGAATACGGTAGAACTTCAAGTCTCTCCGTCTATCTTCTCTGTTACAGCAACCAACCGCCACACACGCCTTCACCATTTTGATTATTAATATTAACGAGCAGAAAAACACGCCGTAATAGGAGGCATGTACGTAGCGGTAATGTGTAAACATGACGAGCTGACACACAATATGGCGGCTCCTGTCAGGGGGGCGGAGTTGTGACGTCATGTGATTGGGGTCTATACACAGGCGGCAATCTTGTCCATCAATTGGATGACGCGCTGGCACACCGGGTGCACCAATAAGAACCTCGCGTTGATGTGTCAATCACGGTGCCGCCGCCAGACCCCGGTGACGCTACAATATTCTGACAGAAGAGCCAACGACGTCATGCATTAAGAGAGAATAGCTAATTAATATGCTAACTCGCCACCCTGTGGTCTGGGGTGTGAATTGCAACCTGTCAGAATGACGGACGGACTTCAGTTTTTTCCGTCACCGTTTTAAAAAACCGGTCAACGACGGAAAATATCCGGTTAACGCAACCCCTGATATATATATATATATATATATATATATATATATATATATATATATATATACAGTGCCTTGCAAAAGTATTCGGCCCCCTTGAACCTTGCAACCTTTCGCCACATTTCAGGCTTCAAACATAAAGATATAAAATTTTAATTTTTTGTCAAGAATCAACAACAAGTGGGACACAATCGTGAAGTGGAACAAAATTTATTGGATAATTTAAACTTTTTTAACAAATAAAAAACTGAAAAGTGGGGCGTGCAATATTATTCGGCCCCTTTGCGTTAATACTTTGTAGCGCCACCTTTTGCTCCAATTATATGGAGGTAGATTTGTGTCTTTATTATTCAATCAAAAAAAATGTTGCTTCAATCAAATAAAAAGTTGCTTCAATCAAAATATATATTTTCAATCGAAGAAAACGTCTCTTCAATCAAAAAAAATGTGTTTGAATGCAAAAATAAATTTGAAACTCAAAAAAATATATTTGAAAACTATTTTTCTTTGATTGAATTTTTTTTTTTGATTGAAGTCAAGTTTTTTTTAATTGAAACACCATTTTTGATTAAAGTCATGTCATTTTGCGTTTGGACCACATTTTGGCTAGGACATTTGTGTCTTTATTATTCAATCAAAAATTAAGTCGCTTCAAACAAAAAAAAAATATTTTCAAAAGAAAAATCACTTCAATCCAAAATTTTTAAAAATTCAATCGTAGAAAAAAAGGTTTGAATGCGAAAAAATATTTGAGACTCAGAAATTCGCATTTGAACACTATTTTTCATTCAAACCGTTTTCTTTGATTGAAGCAATCCTTTTTGTATTCAAGCCATATTAGGGGTAGGACATTTGTGTCAAAATCATTCAATCGCAATAAAAGTTGCTTTAATCAAAAAACTATTTTTAATCAAAGAAAAAAATCATTTGCAAAAATATATATTTTTTGAAAATATATTTTTTCATTTGAAATATATATATTTTTTATTGAAGTATCGCTTTTTTTGAAAAGCAAGAAGTTTTAAACTTTTTTTTTTTTTCAAAGTGGAAAAAGTTTTGAACACACTTTTTTTTTGAAGTGGGAAAAGTTTTGAAGGCACTTTTTTTCGATTGAATCATTTTGACACAAAGATTCAACTTCAACGCTAGTTCCGGTGTGTTTGAGTGGCAGCTGATTGCGCCAATGACATAAAAGTATGAAGCAAGAATAATGGCCATTGGCCACCAGGTCTCCATCCAGCCATCGGAGTCTCCTGGAGTCCAAGCCGAATATAGAGCACTGGTACGGGGGTGTAACATATGTATATATATATATATATATATATATATATATATATATATATATATATATATATATATATATATATATATACACACACACTGTAT